>NC_135390.1:3448160-3779826 GCF_051989625.1 Stigmatopora argus | reverse complement strand
AGAACCCAGAGAGGGTTATTTAGTTATTATTTATTTCATAAAGTGTTATTTATTTCCTGTTTTTTCTGTGAAGAACTCAGAGGGTTATTTAGTCATTATTTATTTCATTAAGTGTTATCATTTGTTTCCTGACTTTTTTTCTGTAAAGAACCTGGAAAGGGTTATTTGGTTATGTGTGGCTTTCTGGAAAACATTTTTTTTTTTAAGCTCCCCTACGATCGTCATACTTTTTCTGTTACAAACTGACACCGGCCCCCCATCAGAGAAGGGAAAGGTTATGTGGCCCTCACAGGAAAAAGTTTGGGGACCCCTGGGCTTAAAGTGTATCCTTCCTCATCTCCTTTTCTTTAAGAAGAAACTATGACGGAAAGCTATTTTGGAGGGAAACCAAAGAACATCTGTAGATAAATGACATGCACTCATTCAATGCATTTTTGATTTGTCTATTGCATTGTTCTTAAGATAGAAATACAACTTGTGTGGGCTAAGCAGGTTCTCTGAAGTTCAAGTTGGGTTGGGGCAGTAAAGGTTATTGCATTTAACCCCTTGAGTTATATAAAAGGGCACAGCTGTTCAGTTACCCACGTGGTATGTTCTCTGGTGAGTCACTGTCGTCAGAAGCATTGACTCGGTCAAGATCCCGCAGGCCAACCAAAGTCATGTCCAGCTGAACCTCTTCCTCGTCTAATTGCACTACAGGCTCATCACTGTCCTCACTTAAGCCCTCTTCATCTTGGACACGTTCAGAATCCTCGTCTGACGAGTGGTTTTCCAGATCTGGGAGTCGGCTCAGTGGACTGCTTAAGGATTCTCGAGAGCCTGACTTGAGATCAGGACCTGTTTGATATGACAAGTACAGTTCTTCATAAGACTAACAGATGGGTTGGTTGAAACTAGGCATGTCCCGGTGCACATCTTTTTTTCCAATCCAATTTGTTTTTTTCCCCAAATATGTTTTGTCAATGCCCATATTTTGGACCAATAAAAATAATGCAAAAAAAGTCATGTACCAGTAGAGGACAAATTGCATTTTTTGAAATAAATTCAACCCTCCTGATACCTCCAGTTTAAACATATTAAACAATATTCTGATTTATGATTAGTTTTCTCAAGAGAAGTAATCCCACATGTTTGCCTCGTGGTTAGATTTACAGCAGCCGAAAAGCACAAATGGTACTGAAAACCGACGTGACAACTGGATTCGATCCAGTCCTGTGACCAAATTGATACTGCCTGATACTCACTCGATACAGTAATCCCCCCAATATTGCGGTTAATATAGACCAGACATGGCCGTGATAAATGAAAAACCGCGAGTTAGGATCACCCCCTTTATTACTTCCACAATACATTTTTTGTGCCTAAACAGAAATAAGAGTACACAAGTACAATTATCAAGTGTATATTTATTAAATATTACAGCTATAAGAATATCAAAAAACTGTAGTGTATTAATATCTAAATGTAATGTGTTTATATATAAAAATGTAAATACTTTAAATATTGTACTCAGTTCCTCTCCGCTTGATATAAATGCCAAAAAACAGGTTAATGAGAGTTTGGGTCCTAGTCCTCTTGTGGCCATGGGTGCATTGTCCGTGATATTTGAGGGCTTACTGTACTCGCCCGACTAAGCATGGGATGGAAACATGTCAGGTAACAAAACAACCTAAAAAACACCATTATCTGTTCTGAACGAATCAGTGAAAACATAGTCTTCATTCTTGTTTTTTTAAGCACAAGGACAGTCGAACTTTTTTATTAAAGCGGGCTTACCACTAAGCCAGGCAGCAGCATTCCCACACATGATGATCCGCACATTCAGTTAATCTTTGAATAAAAATGTCCGAGAAGGCATCCTTCCAAAAAACATGATGCTGCTTGTTCCGGCCGGGGACGTGTCGCGGGGCAGACCTTGCACACCGTCGGCATGCAAAGCGGGGCTCAACTTCCACTGCGGTGTCCCACCGTCCTTGCCAGCCCAAGTGCTCTGTTTTCGGACAAGGCTGATTCCATTCGCCGTAACGTTGCCCAGGGCCCGCATTTCTCAAAAAAAAAAAAAAAATTCCCCTTTGCTAATGCTCTGCCATCCAATTCGCTAAGCAAGTTTTATTTTCAAATAAGTGCCACGGCATAGGGCTCGCAATCCTGATGACAATCCACCCTCACACGGGCTCCCGGACGCTCAGAAAGCTCTATTTTCGGATAAAAATGACGGCCGCTGCCCGCTCCACGCCATTTTTTTTTCTTCAGTTGAGTGACTTTGACCTTCTGTCTTCTGCCATTTTCCTAGTGGCAAGCGGAAGACAGCGGAGTGGCTTCCGCTTGTGAGTTTTAGCGTGGATATTTTTTTTCTTTACCAGAAAAAAAAAAATCAGCGATGTAGTGAAGCTGCAAAAGTTGAAGCCGCAAAGTCAAGAAAGATCACAGTACAGAGTATCTGATCGGGACATCACTAGTTATAACTGTACTGTGTGTGTAGAGGAGGGGTGCTCATTACGTGGAATGCCAATGTAATAGTGGTAGATAGCCTGAGTAAGATTTGGTCCGGTCTGTTAGTTTCCTTTGGGCCTGAACAATGAATGTCTCGTTTGAACCGCGATGTTGCAATGTGCAACTGCAATACTCACACTATCTTTGAACATACACATCTGACTCAGACAATCGTTAAGGTCTCAACAGGATCCAAGTAAGGTGCCGACACCCTCCGACAACATTTTCGACCGATCACAGCTGCTTGTTAAGTATTTTCTTTGAAAAAGCAGAGCTTAAACTTGGTGCGCTTGGTTGTTAAAGACAAGTCTCTGCTGAACAAGTACACAGAGTAATAATAGTAAAATGGAGAACAGAACACTAAATAGGCTAATCTGCTTGCATAACATATTAGCCTATAGCAATCCAGAAAACCTAAACAACAGGTCGTCAAAAGGGAGAAAAAAAAAGTCACAGGCACAGCCAAGTTATAAAAAAAAAAAATATGGGTCATTTCAAAGACGATATTTGAGAAATTGTCTGTTACCGTTATTAATTGTTCTGAGTAAAAGACTTACCTGAGGTGAGTGATGAACCAGAAGTTAAATCATCAGTAGAATTCAGGAAGTCATCCAAAGCCTCCTGGTCTGAGAGGTTGGTTATTGTCACCTGATCCAGAACCACCCCATCTGTGTCTGTTGCTTCTTCAGTCATGCATACAAAGAGACAATTCACATAAAACAGTAGAGAGTCAATTCCCCCCATACATTTCTGAATCTGCAAAATAAGATATCACTACACTGAATGGAAAATTATGTTGCTTAAATCTGTGGCACAAAAAAAAGTAGACTGTTCACCTTTGTGGTGAAGATATCCAGTTGACCGGTATATTTCCAGGTCTTTGTTAAAGGCTTCTTCAAAGACTTTTTGGCGTTCCTTCAGTTTCTGTTGCCTGGCCTGCTCAAGCTTTGCAACTTTCTGAGCATGTTTGCCATTTAGCTCCACTACAAACAGGGAAACACACTATTTTATAAACAGAATCCAATGTACATAATTTATTTGAAATAGTTTTTTGGTTTGTTTAAGACTTCATGTCTTACATAAATTTAAATGAGCATTGATTAAGATTTCCACTTTCGACTTCCACCATTATTTCATCCACCCGATGGTGCAGTGGTTTATCCGCCTGACTTTGCTGCGGGTAGTCTGGGTTCATTTCCTACTCAGTGAGAGTGTGATTGTGAGACTGAGTGGTCGTCTGTCTCTCTGTGTGGCCTACGACTGACTAGCGACCAGTCTAGGGTGTTGTCTGCCTTTCGCTCGAAGACAGCTGGGTTAGGCTCCAGCAACCCCCGCAACTCTTTCGAGAATGGGCAGTATGGAAGATGAATGAATGAACTTCCATTATTTCTTAAATGGCCCTAATATTTGAACAGACAAAACCATTTTTTGGAAGTACCTCTAACACCGTTCTCAATGGTTAGGATGTGATTTTCCCATTTTAAAAGACAATTTTGCAACCATGAAAAATTGTTAATGTTCTGATTCTGTGTTTGCAATGGATCCACACCCCACACTATGAGCAAATTATGAGATCAATTCTTTGTCCGGGTTTGCACAGCACTGTAGCTAAGCTAAGGTTGCTACCACGTTCATGGTGAGAATGAACTATTTTGTGGACCAGTAGAGCAAATTTCATTCTGAATGTCAAATGAGTTCTGACCAATATGCCTTTGAACGATGGAGACAAGTGATAAGAGCGGAAAATTGTCCACAGATGTCAAATTTGTTGTTCTCCTTGAAACGTAATGTATTTGTTTTTACTTTTCTTTTATTACTTTCCTATTTGGTAAATTCTAAGGCTGCAACAACTAATCAAAATCAAATGTGTTGCAACGAATTTAATTATCGACTATTGTTGGCAACTACTGTATTTTCACACCTATAGGGCGCACTTAAGTCTAAAAATTTCTCTAAAATGGTCGTTGCGCCGAATCGGTCGGTGCGATTCGTCTGTGCAGTAAATTAAATTTTTGTATGGCCCTGACTGCTTGAGTGACTGGTTTTATTTCTTGCCGGCACGCTACTTATTGCAATCAACCCAGCGGACGTTCACGCTAAAAATAGGTAAATTGGTAAATCCATTCAAAACATCACAGGGCAAGGCATTTCACTTCCGTGTGCTCGCAGCACTTTTAACCCTCAAAAACACTCAAAACTCAAAGAAACAGCACATTAGAGCTATACAGAGGAAATGCCTGACGTGAATGACAACAGAATGCGGGTGTGAACGCTTAGAAAATGGACTGAAGCCATGGATCGAACACAATTTAACAGCGAGGAGAAACAGCTTTGCTAACGGCTTGGGAGTGATGAATGCCGGATGGCCAACATAGTAGTTCAGGCAGGCAGCGTCGCACGAGTTACGTGACGATTTGGAATGAATTGTCGATGCCGATATAACAGCGAGGAGAATCAAAGGCTTGGGAGTTATGCATGTTGCGAGTTACAATGGATTGTCGGCCAGCACTGTTGTCCAAGCTTTCGCCAAAGCCGGAATCAAGATCCCGGAATACACAACATGTTGAACGCCGAACTCATTATATCAGATACAGAAGATTGGATTGGATAACTTAAGTCATCCCGTATTGTGAAAATTTCATTGTTACAGTAGCAAGAGGGTGAGAATGCAGATACAGGAAAGGCATTTTAGACATATAGATAGAAAGAAACCAAGCCACGCGACGGGTGGGGCCGAGTCGCAAAGGCCGCAGAACAACAAAGCAAAAAGCACAAAGTACAAAGCAAAGCATATGGGATGAAGATTTTGTTTAACTGCTTTAAATTCTATTAACTTATGTAGGTTTTACCTCAATAAAGTACTATCAAACTTAGTTTTGCTCGTGCTGTCTTTAAAAAACACGCTAGCGGCTAGCATAACATACGCTAGCCTAGTGTCATGCTAGCGCTTTTTCCGCCGAGGCGCCCTATATATTGACAAAAAAAAAGAAAATATACCCGCAACCGAGACTGCGCCCTATCAGATGGTGTGCTTTATAGGTGTGAAAATACGATATTTGCTGGTGTACTCGCGCTCATGGAAGAAATCCAGGTAGAGGAATGGGTGATACACATTCTTTTACAACATTGCTGCAATTTGCCATTAATCAAAATGTGGAGATGTTAACTTTCCTCTGAACTTTGAATTTGTCATGTTGCCTAATGACATCTTATGACCTCATCTAGTTGCAAGGAAGTTGTTGCAATGTGTCAAGTTGATGATCACAGTATTCCACATATTGCACTTTTTATTTATTCTGGATTAATTGTGCTATATTCTTAATTTAAAGAAAAACTGGTCAATTTTTGTTTACAGAATATATACCAGTGATTGGCAATTCAGCTCTTTGCTCACAGGGTAAAATGTCAACAAGCAGCACTCTTTAAAATTTGAATTAACATGATTTTGCCTGATTTTTGTAGATTTTATTTTGTTTCGTACTCAGAACCTTTACTTAACTAAACACTTGAACGAGTTTTATGTACCTAAAACAGTGCAGTTGTAATGACAGACGTTTTTTGAAATAGTCTTTCATTTTGGCTTCATTTTAACTTAAAACATGCCTAAAACAACGTACTGATTAAATTGTGAAGAAATTTTAAAAATGCCATTATTTATTTGTTAAAATAAATCGACCGATTGGTCTTTAAGGTAAATAATCTTTAGTTGCCGCGAGAGTAATTGACATTTGGAATATAAACCAAAGTTGTCAGTCATGTTTGTGTTACTGTATTTTATTAACGGGGTCGATTGACTGGGGCAAATATATGATCTTTAGGCATGTACATACATATTTTGGTCAGTAATTGAAATGAAAATGGATGGAGGACGAAAATCCTCCGTGGATGGTGTCAATGCATTAACAAATTAAATACTATTTGCAATTGTGCTGATATTTGTTCAGAAAAGGACAATAGTTCTCCCCTCAACGTGCACAAAACAAACAAGGACCACTTAACGTTTTATTTTTTCGGTCTCTTACCACGCTTAAAAAGATTTTTATTTCTGTGCCAACTTAACCCCAGTGTAATTTAATTTGATACCCTTATGTAAAAGACTGTGTCATGTACTCATTAGTTTTTTTATGTGTAATGTATACATAGTTTGTAGACTACACTTTGTGCATGTTCACACGATCATTGCTAAAATTGAATTGTAATTTGTTAGCGTCTGTCTTCCTGTGATTGAAGTGCAACATTGGTATGATAACACAGCATGATTTATGGCAAAAAGCTTTACTAGAAACTCGAAGGTTAGATGTTGTGCTGGTCAATATTTGGACCGTGAGTGCAATATTAAGTTTAGCCACCAGTCCTACACATTGATCTTTTAAAATAAAAGGGTAGACAACAAAATGAACCCTTAATGAGTGAATGAAAAGTATACCGCCTAACAACAATAATGATGCTTACCTTCCAGTGCTTCAAATTCTCTCCTGTAAAGACAAACCAGTGGTCAATGTATTAATAAACAGATTTTGCATCAAGTAAAAAAAGGTTTTGAAAACAGATTTAAAAACCATTTACTACTAAGTTGAAGCATTCAACATTTTTATTGCTAATGAAACTTGCAAGTAGCGTATTTTCACAACTATATGGCGTGCTTAAAAGTCTCAAATTTCTGCAAAATGGTAGCTGCACCTTGTATAGGCAGCAAATTGAAAATTCTACAGATTCTGACCGCTTGACTGACTGGGTGGGTGCATTCCTTGCCGACACGCTACTTGTACATAAAGGAAATGGGTGGCATGAATGACGACAAGATGTGAGTGTGAAAGGTCCGAGGGTGGAGTGGTTGGGTTGGAGTTTGTATTTCATAATATTATACATTAGCTTGGCCTTGCTATTAAAGAATCCTTTGCTCCTGGAAGCCTTGGTTAGGCTAAACAAAGAGGAGCCAGAACACCTTGGACTGCTGGGTACTGCACCTGAGGTATCTGTCCCCCACCACGGACGCTCCACAAGGGTTCCTGAGGCTTCGGTCCTCATCTGCTTTGACTATTGTGGACGTGTTTTGGTACACATGTATTAAACTCGATGCACATGCACGCATATAGATAAACACACTCAGACGTTCCCACTTGTGTTTCCACTCCTCCATTTAGAGTTGAAACATCCATGTAATAAAACAACAGAAACTGTCTCAACGGTCGTTCTCCTTCCCCTATTTGTGCGTGAATTTGGGAATGTCTAGTGGTGAACCAGACGGGGGAATAAAAGATGTACCAACAGAAACGTAAATATAGCATTGGTATGCATTTTGCAAAACAATATCGGTTTCATCCCCAGTTCAAACTGGAAGCAAACACCTATGTGGGGGAACATGGAAATCGGGCTGCAGCGAGGTACCTCAACATAAACAAGACCATCATTCGCAAGTGGAGGAAGCTGGAAATTTCTGGGGATGTAAGGCAAATAGCATAGGAGCGATGGATGGCAAACAGTTATACAAAGACTGGCAGGCAGAGTCAGGGGAGTTAGGCGACAATTTGTTAAACGATTGTGGATGCCTGAGCTAAAGCGTTAACTAGCTCTGTAGTTGGAGCTTTTGCCAAAGCCAGCATCACTTTTACGGAACCCCACGCTGACAACTCTGACTCTGACAGTGAGATGAACTCAGCCCATTGGGTGGTGAACTAGCGCACTTGGCCGAACTCTTTATGTGGGATACTTAAGATGAGGACTTTGACAGATTTTTAGATGTTTGAATGCTTGGACTTATATTAACACGAGTACACATTACATTAGATTAATAAAGAGCAATCAAACCTATTTATCTCCTGCTGCATGCTAGCGTATGTTTCATGCTAGCACTACCATATGTTGCGTCCATTGAGCCGGAGCGCCTTGTGTATGGGCTAAATACAGAAATTGCACCTGCAACTGAGACAGCCTTCTTTAAGTTAGTGCACTCTATAGTCGGGAAAATACAGTTGGCCCTAGAGAGTTACTCAAACACGTCTATTGTTGTCAATAGCAGCAAATGAGGTTGGTACAGTAGGGCTACTTTAGATCAAGACATTGATTGAAATAGGCAATACATATGCGAATAAATTACAGAGATCCCACCTCTTTTTTTTCTTATATATTTCTAGTTGGTCGAAATGTTGCTGCTTGAGTGTCTGTTGTTCACACTGATGGCATAATGTCTCCAAGTAGATCAGCCTGCTCTCCAACTCCTCAAAGTCACCTTCCAGATGAGCTGAATATGAAGACAAACACAAATTATTTAAGTACTATTAATTATACACAAAATTAGCTTGAGATCTGAATTCATGGAAAACAATAATTTCCCTTCATGCACACTTCCTCTGTGAACACACCTTCAATGTCTCGTGATATTTTGTCTATTAAGTAGTGTTTTCAAAATGTTTAAAAGGCATGCAGTCTTTAGTAAACTTGTGAACAAACTTTTTATTTTTTAACGCAACAATTACTATATATATTTTAAGTTTTAAATATACCTTTAAAGACAGGAAATTGACCAATGTGCCTACATTACATTACATATTCCAGACTATAAAATTGGAGTTTAATGTGAGATAGGGATATCACCCCAATCATTCCTGTCCTTTAGTGTGCATATAATGCACCTCATTTGGCCACAAAGCACCAAGAGGCTCCCTGCTGTATTTTCATCCAAACACGACCGAGTGAGTGAGTTCACATCGCTTTTAAGATTATTTTACTCATTCTGGCTCACTCCAAGAGCTGGCGGCCATGAGTGTGCTGTATTTTAATTCCAAACTGATTGAAGGGACATAATTTATCACCTTAAAAAAATATATAGATGGTTTTGACAGCATTAATATTACAACAATCCTACATAAGGGGGTTCTACTGTGTGCTATTACTGCCCAATACAAGGACAACTTGAGCGTAGGACTATAAAAAATTGATTATGGACATAAAATCTCAAAGGGATTCTCATACTGACAAATAATATAACACCTATTGAAGCAGTGATGGTGTCAAGTTCACTGATAAAAGTCGGCAAGCTTTGTAGTTGTTCCTGTAGTTTTGTCAGTGCTGATCGGCTCTTCTCCCAGTGCGCAGAGAGCATCACCACCTCACCGTCAACAGCCTGACAAAGTCAAAATAAAAAAATAGAGCTGTCCTTAACAAGAGCGTACCACTATGATTCTTCCAAAATTTCACACAACACGTGCTTGTATTTTTATTAGTTAGTTGGTGGTTCCCAAACATCTCACACCTTTCTACTGAAAATCATTTGTTCATAGTCAATGGAACAATCAACCTATTAAAATATCATTGTCATTGATTAACAACCACGAGAAATTCTCCACTAACTCCTGCAGACATAAAACTCGGATACAGAAAAATCTCTATTTGATGTCAATGATTTTTTTATCCCATCACCACCATAGAAATAATCGCCTAGAAGGGACCCAGAAATGACTCCAAATCAACAAATGAAGCAAAATTGCTCCGATTATCAAATGTAGGTGACGAAAATTAATAGGAAGCAACCCACAACTCATCTTTCATGAAGCTGACGCAACCCATAAATGCCAAATCTAATAAAAGAAAGCAGAATTGTACTAATGTGAGCAGGAATTGACCTTACATCAACAGCATGAAAATATTTCCACAGGATTTTTCGAGAAATGTTATTTTTTAGTTACCTATAAGAAAATAGTTTATGAGACAAGGAACAGTATTTGAATTGCAGCAACCTGTACGGTGTGAATGTAATGACCATGGCTAGTTATAGTAGATAGATAACATAAAACATTTATTGATAATGATTGATTTTGTACTAACAAGTACGCAAATTGTTAGACCGATACAAAATAAAATTCCCTCAATTATCGCAACTTAACTTCTTGCGAATTCACTTGTTCGCGATTTTTTTCTGCTTTCAATTATTGAATAAAAATATATATTTTTAATGTTCATAAAAATGTGAACATCTACACTGAAACTTGTAAGCGGAAGCCACTCCCTTGTCTTCCGCTTGCTACTAGGACTCAGCACTGAAGAAAAAAAAATAGTATTCTTTTTTTAAGTTCATAAAAATGTGAAAATCCACACTGAAACTCGCAAGCAGAAGCCACTCCCCTGTCTTCCGCTTGCTACTAGGACTCAGCACTGAAGGAAAAAAAAGGGAGTTACAACACCCTACTTTGCGATGTTTCGATTATCGTGGCCATGTCTGGTCTACATTAACCGCGATATTCGAGGGATTACTGTAGAGTCTACAGTAATCCCTTACATATAACATAAAACAATGATTATCTAGAGTGTAGATAATCATTGTTTTATATGTATGAGGCAACACAGTGACCAAGTAGTTGGCACATCCGCCTCACTCCCCGTGGAATAGTTTGCCCACCCCTGCTCCCAATTTTTCCTAGAAGAGTGTGAGTGTGGCTGTTGTGTCATTTTGCCTTGTATATGGCTCGGAACCAATTTAGGGTAACCGCCACCTATTGCCTAATTGGCTGGTGTAGTAGGCCCCAAACCCTTGAGGATAAATGGTATGGAAAATGAATTAATTTAAATGAAGATTAGACTAACATTTTTAAAAGAGATTTGTGACCATATATCATGATGGCCCCTAGAACAGCAATATAGTGGCATGAATGTGGAAGAAATAGAAGGAAAAAAAATAAAAGAGTATAAGAAAAGAACATACCTCCGCCACCTGGGCACAGTCTTTTGTTTTTTTGTGGAGCAGGAACCAATTCTCTTCATAGCTACAAAAGTACATTTATACTATTAGCATAATCATACAATACTGTCTCTTTATCCATCCGTACCTGCTGAGGATGTCGAGTCCAGCACCGCAATGATAAAGATTTTCTTCATACCTAGGCAAGAAATATCATGTCAACGGTACTGGTTTCAAGGTTCCGATTCTTAGTTCAACCGCACTACACTTGTGTGAAACATGATGAAAACAACAGAACCATGTCTGCAAAATGCACATATGCAGTTCTGAGGCCATTCTGGGGCCACCAAAATAACATGGACAAGTGTATGGTGTGAAAGTGGGCTGCAGAAATCCAAAACGATGCTTTGATTTTGAAAATATGAGGAAGACTTTTTCAAGTTAGACAATTTTTTAAAAAGTACTTGTTTACATTGCCTTCAAATAATTGGTAGGTGGATGAGCCGGTCATCCAATTACAGGTTCAACAGCAGGTGGGACTCATTTCCATCATGGATCTACTTAAACCACCTAGGGCTTGACCAAGCGATAGAGGCTATCTATGCAATTGATTCCGAATCGATTGCCACGCTGAAGTCACACGAGATGAGTCATTTGTCAGAACTTGTAACTTGGATGATTTACAATACACTCGTGTTACCGAATTCTTCCGGTTTACACTGCAGTTGATGCGGAAGTAAGACACGGAAGCTGTAGCGATGATGCGAATTTCGAGGCATCTCAATTGGAAATTTGGTACTTTTGGTTGCTTCAAGAAAACATTTGGAGGCAATCGGTTAGAGTGAATCAGGGATGTGAGTTTTTGAGGAAGTCGAGATCCAACTGAGGTTGTTGTTGCTTGTGTTTTTTACTTTGTATGCGTGCTATCCCAATGAATGGTTTGAGCGTGGGGTAAAAGACACCACTGAGTTTTGCCCCAATTCGTCCCTCCGCTTCACTGTACCCTGACCTTATTTTTTCTGAAAACAGCGTTTTCAGGAAATACCGGTTTGAAGTGTTATTGATTGTTGACTTGTGGCTCTGTCAAAAAAAATACATGTAATTTGGCATGGACCTTCTGAACGGCCAGATTCAAAACCCTGCCAATTTTTGTTGAAATCCAGCAGATAGTTTAATCACAATCGGAGCATATTGGTTTTATATTTTATCGGTTTTCTTTGCTGTTAAGAGACCCAAGTACTTGAAACTCTGGATTAACAACCCCGACGGCAGACTGCGAACGCGTGTCGAATTTGGTGTGAATCGGACCATTTTTTTGGAAACCCGATTTTTTCAATGATCAATTTTTGATAGTTGTTGGAAAAATCTCGATACGAAACCTACTCTATGACATCCACAGACGTTCAAAGCACAACTGTGTAAATTTTCAGATAAACAGGCTTAGCCGTTTTAGAGTCCATAGGGAACGAACACCCACACACACACACACAGATGCATTTATAAATAAATTTAGATTAGATATTGGAACATGAGAAAAAATAATAGGGTATGGGATACCAAAAATATTTAAAGGTACTTTATTTATGGAACATAACTCGAGAAACAGTACAAAAGGAAGATGAGTGTACCTTAGTAAAGTCCTGCTGATAGCAAGAAAAAAGGTGATGGAGACTGTTGTATAAAGTAGATCATCAACAATGTGCAATATCTTAGATTGTGCAATATTGTAAGAATTTACCTTGCCAGGATGTGTTTTCATATTTTATATTGCTTTTTATGTTTTTTTTAGTGGGAAAACGCACTTTGTGGAGTAGCACCACCAATTTCGTTATACGCAGCTGTGTATGATGACGATAAGGCCTTTGATTTGATCAGCCTACTGAGCAGCAATGTATGTGCGTAGTGGAGTTATTTGTAAAGGAGTAAATTACTTATAGGTTAAGAATAAAAGAAGCACAATTTGAAGACAAATGGAACAAATCAAGGGGCTTCAAAGTAAAAATAAAACAACAAAAATGACACCGAAATTCCTGGATTCCATAACATGGACATATGGACCTAACCCCTGAACTATATTTGTAATTAGTAAATTAAACTCACCTGGACTTTCTTCTGCTGCTTTTGGATTCTTTCGATTTTTCGCCAAGCGTTTTCAAGCTATTGGGAGAAAAAGTGTATGATCAAAGCTTTTGCTTGAGTCTATTTTTAACACACCAAATTCAAGAGAGTACCGTATTTTCACGCCTATTTGGCGCATCGTATTTTACGCCGCAGTGTCAGTAACGAGTGCTATTTCTGTATTTTAGACACACAAAGCACGCACCATTTCATTAGACGCATATATATTATATATGGATGAACATCGAAACGCAATAGCGCTGGCTACCGGAAGCAGCTTATTTCCGGGTTCCGGTGCCCAGTGACTGCTGGGATCTTGCGCTAACACCCACACGCTAAAAACACGCTTTAAAAAGGCAACGGAAGCAAAACTGAGTTCGGTTGTACTTTATTTAGACATTTTACAACTTACTCACGTCATCATCACCCACAAATCCATCAAAGTCCTCATTTTCTGTGTCCGAATTAAACAATTGCCCAAATGAGTCTTCCAAAACGCTGGGTCCTGCGGTTGTAGTTCTTAAGCCTCCGGGAATGACGGCAAGCTCCGAGTTATTATATATAATATATATACATAGTTCACAGTCTAGCTTGGAATGCTCTGTTGACGCCAACATTTAGCGGCAGGATTTCTTTTGTAAATACAGCCGTAATGACGGCCAGCACCAAATTAGTGTGGTCGCCATCATTCAAAAATACAAAATTGGACTTACGAACATTTTTCGACTTAAACGCAATTTGCAGACATGTTCGTATGTACCGTTGTTCCTAAGTTGAATGTTCGTAAGTAGGGGAGCGTCTGTACACACACTCTTAAGGCGGGCGCCCCAGCGGATGAGTGGTTAGCGTGTCAGCCTCACAGTGCAGGTCCTGGGTCTAAATCCAGGTCGTTCTATCTGTGTACAGTTTGCATGTTCCCCCCGGCCTGTGTGAGTTTTCTCCAGGTACTCTGGCTTCACCCCCCGCGACCGTAGTGAGGATAAAGCGGTTCAGAAAATGAGATGAGAGATGAACTTCACATAGACATCTTTTCACTGTTACAGTACTTCCAGGTCATTGGCTAAACCATCTGGTTATTCTGCAATCCATTTGGAGGGTGGTTTTCTGTTTTCTGCCACGTATCTGTTTTTTGCGCTTTATTTTAAGGCATTTAAGATGATTTTAGCTGAACAGTCTATATTTAGTATCTTTATAAGCGTTCCCCTCTGCAATCAACTTATAAATCAAAGGAGGCCGTTTGATTGAATGCCAGGCTGCAATTTATTTTATTTTATTAATTTTTTAACAAATTGCCCAATTGCACAGCTTCTAGAGTGGGTATATAATGAATGCTGGGTTTTGTTGGTTTTCTGAGAATCTACTGCACCTACTGGTAAACTTGTTTTAGGTAGCAATAAAACAAACAAACTGCAAACGTCGATTAATCTGGTTATATTGAACTGCTAATATTTTTAACACTAAGTTTAATGTCGTTTACTAATACTTAAAATAACCTTCGAGACAACTGAAATTTTCGAGTTGAAAAATGGCTTGAGTTCACCTGAAAACTGTTTAGTCAGGCTGCACTTTATTTAACCTACTTAACTTGGCTATATGTCACATGATTGTCAGCTGAGAGCAATCAGTAGCAATGGTGCATCAACAAGGACAAAAACTGTAACTTGCATCCTAATAGTAAAACACTATTGGTCGTGGATAATCCAATTACCAAGTACATTCGTTTCAGTTTTATTCAGCTTTTAATATATTAAAAAAAGGAATTAGGAAACCAATAAATTATTACTAGTACTCTTTACCTAATCATACATCCTTGAATTAAAGAGAACTTTAACAGAAGAAAATAGAAGTGTGACATAAAATAGACAGACCCTGTCGTTAAATCCTGTTGCACCATGTGAAGTCTTTCTCTGAAGTTTTCAAACATAATGACACTAAGCAGTTAGTCTTCAGTGAGGATGATGTCCTCTGAAACGATTCGGTTCCCTTAAAAGTAGAATCGTGTTCGTGTTGTGGAGCCTGCATCACGTCTTCCGTTCTTCTTCTTCTTGAGCCGTTTTTCGGCAGTGGGAATAGAACACTGCCCCCACCTGGCATAACAGTTTCGCCCTGGTTAACCACTAAATGACCTTTTTGAGTGTATATACAGTGAGTGGTACCCCTATATTCGATCTTAATTCGTTCCGGGACTGAGCTCGTATGTCGATCTTCTCGTAACTCGAGCGAACGTTTCCCATTGAAATGAACTAAAAAGAAATTAATTCGTTCCAACCCTCTGAAAAAACACCAAAAACAGGATTATGGATTGGAAAAATGTTTTATTTCTTCTATTTCACCATCTATTAACAAAGTAACACACAACTAGTGGTTTAATAGCAGTGGCGGTCCGTGCATTTTCTCGTAGCGCCTTCAACGAATCAATCCAACCCTCAAAAACTATTTTATGGCTATAAAACCTCTACTGCAGCTACAGCTGCGACACAAAAAATAATCAATAAATCAATGCATAAAAATGGGGTAAAATCCACTTCCTAGCAGCATTTAATGATTAAATAAAAATACTGGAGATTTTCAGACATTAAAACTGGACCAGGGGGGTGATTTTCCCGGGAAAAGACAGCAATGAACGTCAATGGTGTACCAGCAAACATTGCCCGAAAATGGGGTAAAATCCAGCCGAAAACAGCATTTATTGATTAAATACAAATACTGGAGCTTTTTAGACATCAGAACCGGGCCCGGAGTATCATTTCCCCGGGAAAAGACAGTGATGAACGTTGATACGTCCATATACGTCCATACACGAAACGGCAAGAATTGTACTAAAGAGGGGTAAAATCCACTTCCTAGCAGCATTTATTGATTAAATACAAATACTGGAGCTTTTCAGACATTACAACTGCATACCTGTCAACCTCTGCCGATAACTGCCCTTATAAATGATTATTGATTCCCCTTACAAACCCCCCAAAAAACTTACAAACACCGTACGAGTCGTACGGTGTTTGTAAGTTTTTTGGGGGGTTTGTAAGGGGAATCAATAATCATTTATAAGGGCAGTTATCGGCAGAGGTTGACAGGTATGCAACTGGGCCAGGGGGTGATTTCCCCGGGAAAAGACAGCGATGGACGTCAATGGCGAAACGGCAAAAATTGCACTAAAATGGGGTAAAATCCACTTCATAGCAGCATTTAGTGATTAAATACAAACACTGGAGCTTTTCAGATATCAGAACCCAGCCCACAATTGAAATATTATTTAGGAATGTAGCCATATTTTACTCACCAAAAATCATTTTTAACTGTACTCAATATCTATCCTCCTTTCTTTCTTCCTTCTTTTCTATTGCCATCGAAGCTAATGCTGAAAGTCGAGCCTGTCCTGTCGTATTTCTGGCATAGTCCGTCTTGAAAATGGCTTTAAATCAACAAAACAATATATGTGCCTGTGCAGCTCACTACAGATACAGTTTGGTAGCTCTGGCTAATCACTAGCCAATCATTGTTGGAGAAAGCGATGACGTATCCCTACGCCTGCGAGAAGGCAATGACGTATCCCTACGCCTGCGACAAGGCATTGTGGTGTTGCCAACTCGAAATCTGATTGGTTAAAGCAACAGTCTTATCGACGCTTGTTTAATGCAGCAGAGCCTGCAGAACTGATTGTGAAGGCCTTGAGGCAGATTTCTGACCCTGGCAACAAATAATAGCTGTATTGTGATTGGTTAAATGCTTCAATATGAAAACACATCTGGAAGCAGTGCAACCAGGGGGAAAAGCAATGAAAGGAAGCTAACAGACAATTTGGAATTATTTAATAAGTATTGATGGACAAAATATAATATATGATTCTGATATTTCTTAGGCCAGCAGAGAAGGCCTTGAAGGCCCTGACGGCCCGCAACTGGTTACGTCATTGCCTTCTCGCAGGCGTAGGGATATGTCATCGCTTTCACCAACTATGATTGGCTAGTGATAGAGTGGACTAGCCAGAGCTAACAAACTGTATCTGGAGCAAGCTGCACAAGCAAATATATTGTGTTGATTTAAAGCCATTTTCAAGACGGACTATGCCAGAAATACGACAGTTAGCTTCGATGGCGATAGAAAAGAAGGAAGAAAGAAAGGACGATGGATATTGTGTACAGTTAAAAAGCATTTTTGATATTTTTGAGATTTTAAATAATATTTCAGTTGTATGAAATTCCCGGGAAAGTAGTCCTCTGGGCCCGGTTCTGATATCTGAAAAGCTCCAGTGTTTGTATTTAAGCTCCAGTGTTTGTATTTAATCAATAAATGCTGCTAGGAAGTGGATTTTACCTCATTATAGTGCAATTTTTGCCGGTTTGCCATGGACGTCCATCGCTGTCTTTTCCCGGGGAAATCCCCCCTGGCCCGGTTGTCATGTCTGAAAAGCTCCAGTATTTGTATTTAATCAATAAATGCTGGTAGGAAGTGGATTTTACCCAATTTTAGTGCATTTTTTGCCGTTTCGCCTATGGACGTATCGACGTTCATCGCTGCCTTTTTCCCAGGGAAATGATACTCCGGGCCCATTTTTGTGCATTGATTTATTGATTATTTTTTATGTGTCGCAGCTGTAGCTGCAGTAGAGGTTTTATAGCCATAAAATAGTTTTTGCTGAAGGCGTCACTAGGAAATGCACGGACCGCCACTGATATATATCCATATGGAAGCTTATTGCATTCACCTTAAAAAAATAAAAATAAAATAAAAAAGCCCTGGCCGTTTTTCAAATTGATTAATTTGTTTATTTTTGGGGTTGGTTTTTTGAATTAATAATTTTTTGAAACCTCAGTTTTCAAATACATTTTCTGGGGTGTTTTTTTTTTTTAAATTAATTATTTTTTTCTTTGTTTTTCAAAGGAATTAATTTTTGGTGTCGTTTTTTGAATTAATTGTTTTTCATAACTCCGTTTTTCAAATTAATTCTTTTTTGGGGTTGTTTTTGTTTTGTTTTTTCTTTTTTTTTCAAATTAATTACATTAATTAAATTTTGGGTTTGTTTGTTTTTTATTACTTTTTCTTCTTCGTTTTTCAAATCAACTCAATATTTTAAATTAGAACATTTTCAGCTGGTGGTGTGCCATGAGAGTTTTGCAATGCAAAAAGAGTGCCGCAGCTCAAAACAGTCGGGAAACACTGATCTAGAATCTTGATCAGGGGTGGGCAAACAATGCCACAAAAGGCCACAGTCGGTGCAGGTTCTCATTCCAACCCATAAAGAGGACACCTTTTCACCAATTTGGTGTCCTACAAGTACAACCAGTGGATTGCAGTCAGGTGCTTCTTGTTTCCTGCAGAAATCTCAGTGGATAAAGCAGTGTTTCCCAACCTTTTTTGATCTGCAGAACACATTTTGCATTGAAAAAATCTCAAAGGACACCACCATCTCAAAGTCTTTAAATTTAAAACTATGTCGCCTATATTAACAATAGTCATTCTCATCAAAGTTTTATCAGCAGGAATCACATAAACCTACAAAATTATTCCAAAATCTAATTTTTCACACTGACCTAATCTCACCAAAAATTGATGTCTGCGGACCCTGAACAACTTCCGGTTCGAGTGATGCAAAAATAATTAATGCAATGTTTTTAATCGCATAATTTCATGACTTTTCTCCAAATATTATTTAAATCTCTTAATATTACGCAAAATAAATTGTGCTCACACAGACTTTACGTCGCCAAAAGTTGATGCCCTCGAAACCAGACTTCCAACTTCCTATAACTGACAAGACAAACAGACTCAAGGACAGTTTCTTCCCAAGAGCTGTCACCATACTCAACTCGCGTTCTGCACCTAGGACCTAATCTAGACGTATTACTGCTACTTATACTACTTATTTATTATGTTGACCACTTATTCATCTATTACCATCTCGTGATTATTTATTTATCATTACTATTTAGTGATTATGTATTTATCATTACTATTTAGTGATTATGTATTTATCATTACTATTTAGTGATTATTTATTTATCATTACTATTTAGTGATTATTTATTTATCATTACTATTTAGTGATTATTTATGTATCATTACTATATATTGATTTTCTGTGTTTGCTTGCTTGTTGTTGCGTCCATAGACTTAGCAAGCGCTGTGACTTGGCGCTAAACATCTCCAAAAAACAATCGAACACATTCTGGACTTCAGACGGAACAAGCCCGCTTCACTCTGCTGACCTCTCTTGGACTACTTATTTATTGATTATTTATTTGTCTGTCTGTAGTTATTTGTGCACCATGTGGCGAAAGCTTTAAATCTCATTATACTTGTATAATGACAGTAAAAGCATTAATTTCAATTCAATGTTAGAGAAAAATAAGCAACACAATTACAGTTTCACAAATGTAATCTTGTAATAGTATAATCTATATTTTAATGTTCATTCTTTCATTTTAACGATGTAATATTTCAATTATAATCTCGTTATATTTATATTATTTTTTCTCTCTGAATATTACATTGTATTGCTTCTTGCAATTTCCCACGGAACACCTGACCATTGCTCACAGCACACCAGTGTGCCGCGGCACAGTGGTTGGGAAACACTGGGTTAAAATGTCTGTGCTGAATCGGTTGGAACAAAAACCTGCAACCACAGAGGCCTTCGAGGCCCGTTTTGCCCACCCCTGGTCTACATCCACACCAGTTTTCCAGGGGTGGACAAACTATTCCACAAGGGGCCTCATAGGTGCAGGTTTTCGTTCCAACCCTTCACATGACATCTTTTGAACAATCTGGTATGATATAAGTGCAATCAGTAGATTGCAGCCGCTTCTTGTTTTCGTGGAATCCTCATTGGTTAAACTGTCTGTGCTAGATCGGTTGGAACAAAAACCTCCACCCACAGCAGCCCTTGAGAACCAGTATGCTTAACCCTGATCTGAACCCCTAAGGTTGTCTAGAACTGGGCTGCTCTCTGTTACAAAAATAAGAAGCAAGCAGGTTGAGGGAGTAAAAATGCCCTAATTTACCACAGCATATAAATGATTACCGTATTTATTCGAGAATAACGCGTACCCTTAATTTGTGACTAAAAATTAGTATAATTTTATTTTTCTGCATTTTTTCTCAGCTCACACCAAGGATTGCACCGGTACTAATAACTGGCAAATCCTGAACATGTCGCCACGAGAAAACATTTATTCACAACATATGCTACGGAAATCTGGTGAATTAAACTACCAGCATGAACACATTTCTCATATGGAATTTACAATTTTAAGTCCTTAAAGTCTAATTCATCATCATAATATTTAAAAATGTTCAAAGTCTGATTTATCATCATCAGATTCACCCAAAAATTGATTCCATTCTTCTTGAGTTCTTTTTTGGAAGTGTGCACACCGGCCAATAGAAGAGCTCTCGCGCCCCATCTGGCGCACAAAGACAGGTTTTACGTCACCGGCCTAGAGACATTCGTAAGTAGAGGTATGGCTGTACTAGGTCAAATTTCAAGTTATATGACTTTCTCTTTTTCTTTCTTTTTTGTTCTTATCCATACTTCGGGGTTCGATTCTTATTTTTCATGTTTTCGTGATTAATGTGACTGGGTGGTTGATTACTATAAATTGCCCCTAGGTATGTGTGTGAGCGTGAATAGTTCTCCGTCTCCCTGTGCCCTGCCACGGCTGACCATTTATTTTATATTTTTACTTATTAATATTTAAATAATAGATTTTTCTTATTTACATTTTTTGTTACTTATTGCTATTTTAAAAATTGATTTTTCACCAGCGGCCCGACGGCGCGAGTGGTTAGCGCGTTGGCCTCTTAGTTCAAACCCAGGTTGGTCCATCTGTGTGGAGTTTGCATGTTCTCCTTGGGCCTGCATGGGTTTCCTCCAGGTACTCCTGTTTCCTCCCACGTTCCAAAAACATGCATGGTAGGCTGATTGGACACTTTAAATTGCCCCTAGGTATGGGTGTGAGTGTGCATGGTTGTCCATCTCCTTGTGCCCTGCGATTGGCTGGCCCCTGATTCAGGGCGTTCCCCCGCCTTTGTCAGCTAGGATAGGCTGCAGCACCCCCCGCTACCCTAATGAGGATAAAACGGTTCAGAAATGAGATATTAGAATAAGTGTGAGGACAAAATTACCAAAAACAGTTTTATTCATGAACACGTCACAAAAGTTTGCCACTGAACGGATGTATGACAATTAAAAAGCCTGTTATATAGTAATCCCTCGAATATCAGTTAATGTAGACCAAACATGGCCCGATAAACAAAAACCTGCCAAGTAGGATTGCCCCTATTTTAACTACCTTTTTTTCCTTCAGTGCTGAGTCCTAGTAGAAAGCGGAAGACCGGGGAGTGGCTTCTGCTTGCGAGCTTCAGTGTGGATTTTCAAATTTTTATGAACTTTAAAAAAAAAAAAAAAATCTTAAGTGCTGATTCCTAGTAGCAAGCGGCAGACAGGTGAGTGGCTTCTGCTTGCGAGTTTCAGCTTGGATTTTCACATTTTTATGAACTTTAAAATAAAATGTTTCGGTGCCGAGTTCTGTCTTAAGCCATTTTCCTAGTAGCAAGCAAAGAGGAGAGTGGCTTCCGCTTGCGAGTTTCAGCATGGATTTTCACATTTTTATGAACTTAAAAAAATGTTTTAATTTAAAAAAAATCCCGGCCAGAAAAAAATGCGATGTAGAGAAGCCACGAAAGTTGAAGCCGTGATATTTGAGGGATTACTGTATAGACAGGGTTGGAGTGCAGCCCCTTTGCAAAGATAGTTGCTCACCATTACCAAATCTTTTCCTTACATGTAACAGATACTTTCGTAATCACTTGCAATACCACACAGAAGTAAAAAGGAAAGGAAGGGAAGTTCCCAACGTTGACTGCCTTTGGTTTTTTCAGTGTGTGAAAAGAAGCCACAGACGTGGGAGACAATTTGTCGCTTCTTCACGATGACAACCTGCCCAGTCACCATGCCCTGAGCATCCCACAGTCACACCATATGTTTGGATTTTGAATAATGAGTGCATTGAACCACACACCCCAGATATGTCAATACCAGTGGAGATGGCCCTTAAAATGAAGGAGCTCTGAATTTGTATGTTTTCTAGGTACAAAAATCAAGATATTACAGGGAAGCACCTGAAATCATTGTTTGCGATAGCGTTTGGTCACTATGTCCAAAAAATAGACAAAACATGAATATTGCTCAAATTATTTTGTCTATACATCTACATTAAAAACACATCATAACATATAGATGTATAGAAGAACAAACCATACTATGTAATAGCACTATCCAGTGTTTGTCTTTTAAATACACTCACTGGTCACAAGGTTTTGTAAACTTGCACATTCTAATGTGAATCAGTACAGGAGCTGTATCAAAGGTGTCACCTCTACAAAGATATTAAAACTAAATGTCACAACCTTTTGAAGTTCATTTAAAAAAAATAATTTAACTTTTATATTTAAAGATTAAACTTGCAGTAATTTTTTTTACCCCCCTACACTGTAGGGCCTACAGTAGCAAAATGTACTGTAAATAAAGCATTTCTTACAATGCTTTTCTGTAAACTTGTTGAATACAAATGACTATTTTAAACATTCTTAAATCTTCTAGTCTATATTAATGCTAGGCATGATTATAGACCATGATCTAATAATAAAAATATTCAATTAATACTCTACTCATACTGTCAAATCAATATATTCATAAAGTAGCAGCATGGTAGGTTAGTGTTGATTAATTTGGTAGATTTTGAATGGTGCCTCCAAAATAATTCTGATGTTGTCATTTTTCAGTTGTTTAATTGCAACTCCAACTGTTAAGGTAAAGAAAAATGCACATTGTATCTTACCTGTCGTCAGCTGGATGGCTGCAGTTCACATGCACTCTAATATGAACCAGTAGTATTGAAAATAGCTGGCTTAATTAAATAAAATATTTTTTGAGACAGCTCCTTAAT
Organism: Stigmatopora argus; assembly: GCF_051989625.1. NCBI lineage: Eukaryota > Metazoa > Chordata > Actinopteri > Syngnathiformes > Syngnathidae > Stigmatopora > Stigmatopora argus. The sequence continues at coordinate 3,756,591 of NC_135390.1, read as the reverse complement.
TGGAATTCATTAGATGCTCTATATATATATATATATATATATATATATATATATATATATATATATATATGTATATATATATATATATATATATATATATATATATATATATATATATATACACATACACACACATACATACATATACAAATATATATATATATATTTGTATATGCATATATATATATACACATATGCATATACAAATATATACATATAGTAATACCTTGACATACGAGTGCCCTGACATACGCAATTTGAGATACGAGTAAAATTTTGAGCAAATATTTATCTTAAAATACGAGACAAATTTCGATATACGAGCATACAGCCAGGTGTGGCCAACGCGAGAGGCTGCTTTTGAGAACAACATAGGCACTGTCTTTCTCGCCCCAACTCCCTCGTGTAAATGTCTCTACGAGCACTGGGCGGAGCGTTGCATTTTTTTCCATGTTTTCCCCCGTTAGTCAGGGCAGAATTTAGGGAATAACAATGGTGTACGCATGGCGGAGCTTGCTCGCCAATACGAGAGGAGTACTACAAGTTGGCAAGTGGTCGTGCGTTATCCTATTGTGAGGACATTGGTATGCATCATTTTCGGAATATTTTGAAGGGAAGACAAAGGCAAACAACCCTCGATAGGTTCCTTTTAAAAACTGCAGTTGAAAGCCAGGGTGGAGGCGGGGCAAATAGAGCCAACCCGGGAGAAGAAAGGTAAAGAAAATTACAACAAAATTAGAATTAATTTTAGTGTAAGGTTAGTTTAAATTAAATTTTGAGCGTGTCTGTATCGTAATCCAAGTTCATTTAAATTTGTTTTATGTTACGAGCGTGTTGCCGTGCAAAAAGTTTCTGTCTCTCTCTCTCTCTCGCCCTCTCCCTCAGACTCCCCTCCACGAAATCCGTCTAATTTTAGTAGGATTAAACATCATAACCACTAGTTATTTGTTACTGTTAGTAGATGGCGAATTAGAACAAATAAAATGTTTTCCATTCAAATATCCTGTTCTTTTGTGTTTTTTCAGAGGGTTGGATAGAATAAATTTGTATTGACTTCATTTCTATGGTTAACGTTGATTAGAGATACGGGTAAATCGACCTACGAGCTCAGTCCCGGAACGCATTAAGCTCGTATCTCAAGGTACCACTGTATATATATATATATATATATATATATATATATATATATATATATATATGTATATATACATATATATATATATATATATATATATATATATATATATATATATATATATATATATATATATATATATATATATATATATATATATATATATATGTATATATACATATATACATATATATACATATATATATATATATATATATATATATATATATGTATATATATATATATATATATATATAGTTTCCTATGTTAAGTCTTAATACATTAAACAGTGAATATGTAAACATATGGAGCAACGGATCATGTGTTGGTTAGCGCTTGAGAAGAATTCTAGGACTGCTCCTAGTTTTAACTGTTGAGGTAGTAGATTTGATCGGCCTAAGACGTTTCGTAGAGCCCTTGGATGTGGCAGAATAGCTACCGTCCTTTGTAGAGTCAGCCAAGTCCTTGGTAGGGTCAATTGCAGCATCATTATCAGAGCCAATGCTGGGTGGTGAAATAAATGTGACAATATCTTTGCTAGCACCTTTTTTAGTTCCCTTTGGACTGTGTTTGGCAGAATTATTTGCTGGTGTTTCTTCATGTACGTAGGGTGATGTCACTAAGTTGACTCGAGTATGTCCTGCAGCTCTGATAACAGTCCTAGAAACAGTAATCCTGGGAATTGTTTTTGAGATTGGATCTGACACCATTGTCAGGCTCCTCTGTAGTTGTTTTTCTCTCATACCTCTGCATATGGCCTTATTGACTGAACCTAGATGAGATTTATGTTTGACCTCAAGAGTAGTAATGCTTGCCGCTGAGTCAAAGCTTCGAATATTAACCTTATTTTGTATGTCCTCAGCAACAAAATTGTCCCTTATTATTTTCAGATCTCCACTATGTGTATCTTGTCTAATCTCCTCATCAACAGTGTTTCTCAATTTATGGGCAGTATGTTCCACTTGGACATCTTCTTTACAGTTAGTCTCTGTCTCACTGTTATAGTAGTCACGATTCAGTCGGTCGTCCCCATTGGACTTTTGTGCCCTGCACTTTTTTGACGGATTGTCGGTAGAATAATGATTCAGAGAAATTGGACTAGCATCTGGTGGAAGCCCGCGCTTTCTTCTAGACAACCTAACCCCCCTGGTGGTCTCGGTGAGCTGTCTTGTGGCTAAATTAGTAGCAAATGGCATTTGAGCTGGTGCCCTGCTTGGAATTTTACCTGAGTTCTGAAAACCTCTGAGTGTCGTGGGGTTTCTGTAGAACTTACAAACTGGTAGGCTTTGATTGTGAGGCAGCTGGTGGTTGCTGTGCTGGGAGAGCTGATTGCTCTTGACTTCTCCTGGTTGGCTTTGGGGGTGTCCTCTTAATTTACAGGTATTGTTGGCCCTTGCTGATTGCAGGTTGCCACCTCCTGTCTTAGGCTTCATGGATGAAACTGGTCTGACAAAGGAGGTGCTTTGGTCAGAAACTCTAGTGACCTGAAAAATAGAAAGAGCTTTTCCATGATTTTCACTAAGTTAATGTTCAGAACTTTCTAGAAGATTTACCCATAATGTTAAAGACTCACAAAGATACATAACTTGAAATTATGTACAAAACAATTTGTTTACCAGTTTGCCCTACCAGTGATGATATTATATTTATGCCTGATTTCGCAGTGTTTTAGATTAAATTTAAAAAAACAAGATCAGAGTCTGCCTGCACATCACACCATAACACCATGACCACTTTTCTGCTCTGCTCAGATCGAAACATTCCTTATAGAAAAGACAGGAAAATTATGTTGTCTGTGTGGGATGGAGGAACAAGCGTAGGTGTCACACTTTGCTGGCATTGCACTCTCAGGAAAAAAAACTAACTAAATATGTATGCGAGAAAACACACTTGCTGGTCACGAAGTTACACTGTCAATATTCATCAACAAATAGTAGGAATATGTAGGACGTGGAATAACTCTGTGACACAACAAGCAGAAATTCTGAGATGCAAGACTTCCTACATAACGGTCGTGAAGCGATCGAGACTGCAGATTGGTAGTCGGTGAATATGTCACACCACATGGTGTCCTGACTACCCCACTTGAAAATGTCAGCCATGACAATACACCATTCTCCATAATGTGTCTGTAGGGCTAGAATCGGGCTGAAATTGTGCCTTCTGAGTGAGGCATAAGTATGAAAGTAGACATGCAGTGTACATCCATATGGCAAACATTGGGGCTTTGTGTAGAAAACACTGTAGTATTTTATCGTGTCAAGTATCGATTCAGAAAATGATTCAAGTCTGTCAGATGATTCCGGAGTAATTTTACCATTCCAGCTGGCTAGTGATCTTATTTTAAGCTATCACAGAGGAAGTATTAGTCTGCTAATTGAGCTAAAACCACTACAGGATGGTAATCGGTAAAAATATTTGTGTTTTTTTATGCCATTAAAATCATGAGTACATTATGATTGAAACATACATCCTTTCTTATTTGAAAACATTAATTTCAGTCCCAAAGTGTTTTCTAGCGACTCCGGGAGTTGTTGGAGCAAATCCCTACATAAGAATTTAACTATCATTATGGTAGAAAATGAATAAAATGCAAAATTTAAAATATGAATGGCCAAAAGTGCATTGGAAACACGTTCTAAGTAAACAACATTCCTTCAGCCTGCTCAGGTCACTGGTACAGGCCAACATCGGGAACGAAAAATTGGGATTAATCATTGTGGCAAAGCCAAAGACAAGCAGAGATACTAGCTCTGCCACCCGTGATAATGGTAACAAAAGCCATACTCACAATTGGTTTCAGGAGTTAGCTATTGCTTATTTTATTTAGAGCATTATTTTCTAACCTTCTAAGGCCTTGGCCCATGTTACACATTTAAAAAAGGGAAAAACGCCAAGGCACACCACTTAACAAATGTCTCAAAAACTAGGACTACGCTGACAAATTTGGAAGAACCTAATTTATATTCATTGTCACTGTTACCATTTTTATTGCCATAGATCAACAAAAGTATTTAATTTTTGCTCAAAATGCTTCATCCCAATAAGTGGCCTGTATCATATATGGAGGCAGACATGAATGGTAACTAATAACCTACTCCTCAAAACAATCTGAATTTTCTAAAAAAAAAAAAAAAGACTATGAAGTGCTAGGTTAGAATTTTATAGAGGACTTTTATAGAGTCAAGTTGCATAACCCTCTAGTACAGTGTACTATGATCAAATCACAAATTATGCAGGAGTGATATTGTGCATTTTTAACGACGAGCCCAGCGTGGCCACTGTAATGACTAGTCAACGGTTACGGTTAAGTCTGTTTATGTCTGGAGTCTGTCAACCCCACAAACAACCCCATTTCATGACAGTAACTAGACATCTTCAAGTAACAATCATGAAGTTAACAAACCTTATTATTCCTCTTGAGCTGAATGGAGGGGTGCCGAGGTCTCAGGTGGTGTTTTCTAACTTCTTTACTCCTGCTCGTCTCCATACATTCATTCTTTATCCTCTGCCTTTCCTCTTCCTCCTTCCTCTCTCTCTCCCTTCTCCGTTGTTCCCGAGCAGTTAGATGGCAGATGGAGCTGTCCTCGGCACATTCAGAGCCCCCAAGGTTCAGTGAGCTGGAGCCTGACCTCACTGTAAGGCAACGCAACAAAGACAATATGTGCTCATTCTAGCAAGATAGTTGAACCAAAAATGTTCAATAGGATTGCTTTTGTTTGTAGTATATCAGCATCTGCCAACCGATGGTGTAGTGCAGTGGTCTCCAAACTATTCCACTTTGGCTGTGCTTATTCAAAGACGTTTTGAGAAAAATCGATTTAAAGACAATTGCCTTTGACGACTTTTAATAATGTTTCTAAAATGCACAAGACAAACGTCGTCAAAGTGGGCGATCGCATAACTCGTGAACATTTTCTTAGGATGTTTTTTCCACAAAGTCGGAAAGTTCATTTCTTCCCCGTATTTTTACTGATTTGTGGTGTTGGAATGGTGGCAACTTCCTCCTCAGTCGCCTTCTCATTGAATTCCTCGTGTATTGCCGAGCATTGCATTAACTCCTGCTCGGTTGAGTTTGTTTTGGTGCCCCTCGACCAACTCATCAACGTCCTCATGACTGACCACAATCCCCATCGCCTGCCTCGCGACATAATTTCTCCCACCGCAGGCTGCGGTTCAGGTTGAGGCTCGACTGTCGTCGTCTGAGTCTGTCGAAGGCACTCGGCAGCCACGGCTTCTTCCAAGCAAAACTTCAAGCCCACAACGAAAAAAACATAAGAGAATCTAGAAACATGAAGAGTTGTTGTCGACTGCGAGTCTGTCAAAGGCACTCGGCCGCAGCTTCTTCCATGTATAAGTTTAAGCAGACAACGAGAGTCAAAGAAACATGGAGGTATGTTGTGAGACAGCCAATGAGAGCCAAGTAGAGTGTGGCGAGGTTCTGAAGTGAAAATCAATTCATCCGCGACAATATTTTCAAAATAAATTAACGGATAAGGAAATGCATTGACTTTATGGAGGATTTCGGAACTTGGACCTTTCTTTTCGTATCTCGAGGCACTCATTTGCATATAAAAAGCTTTCGTAACATGAAAATTTCGTACCTAGAGGCATTCGTAAGTAGAGGTATGACTGTATTAACTAGTAATTGGGGTCCATTGACGGCAGTATACCTCCGATCCATTTTGACTGGAGCCAAATTAGAACCAGAACAACAATGAATCTTGCTCAATCTACAGCTTGGTGTTCGCTGAACACCTACAGGAAATTATGAACCGGGTGTAAAGACCCTCGTTTCTTTACAGTGAGAAATTATGACAGGTCCTACTTAAGACAAAAAAATGTGTTTTAATACATCATTGTAGATGTTAGACCATGAATACAAACCAATGAAACTTGAGTACAGAATTAATTTGGACATTGTAAATGTTTTGCACATAATGAAAGGAACTAGGAATATGAATATTTTTGTGAATACCATATTTACTCGCACATGAGCCGCCTGCGCATTAATTGTTGTCCAGTGTAGATGTGATAATCGCTGAAAATTTGAATTGTATGATCCTGATTCATGTTTCATGATTAAAGCAAATCGTCAGGTGTCATAAAAGTATAAATAAAACGTATCCTGCCATTGTTTGACTGATTCAACAAGCAGCATTATCAATATTGTTGTTTACCCAAACCAGAAAGAGATTAGAGGGAGTAGAAGGAGTAAGTAGGATTCAGAAAAATAATATATGTGGCAAAATATAATATATACTACTATACTATTACATATTTACAACAAATAGAAGTTTGATAGTCCCGGCTGCTGAGTGGTTAGCGTGTCGGCCACACAGTTCTGGGTTCCTGGGTTCGAATCCCGGTCGGTCCCCGGTCCTCCTGTGTGGAGTTTGCATGTTCTCCCCGGGCCTGCGTGGGCTTTCTCCAGGTACTCCGGTTTCCTCCCACATTCCAAAAAAACATGCATGGTAGGCTGGTTGGAAACTCTAAATTGGCCCTAGGTACAGTAGGGCAAATAAGTCTTTAGTCAACCACCAATTGTCCAAGTTATCCTACTTGAAAAGATTAGAGAGGCCTGTAATTGTCAACATGGGTAGACCACAACTATGAGAGACAGATAAGGGAAAAAACCCAGAAAATCAGATTGTTTGATTTTTAAAGAATTTATTTGCAAATCATGGTGGAAATTAAGTATTTGGTCAATACAAAAGTTCATCTCAATACTTAGTTATGTACCCTTTGTTGGCAATAACGGAGGCCAAACGTTTTATGTAACTCTTCACAATCTTTTCACAAACTGTTGCTGGTATATTGGCCCATGCAGATTTCCTCTAGAGCAGTGATGTTTTGGGGCTGTCGTTGGGCAACACAGACTTTCAACTCCCTCCACAGATTTTCTATGGGGTTGAGATCTTGAGATTGGCTAGGCCACTCCAGAACCTTGAAATGCTTCTTACGAAGCCACTCCTTTGTTGCCCTGGCTGTGTGTTTGGGATCATTGTCATGCTGAAAGACCCAACCACGTCTCATCTTCAATGTCCTTGCTGAGGGAAGGAAATTTTCACTCAAAATCTCTCGATACAGGGCCCCATTCTTCCTTTCCTTTACACAGATCAGTCGTCCTGGTCCCTTTGCAGAAAAACACCCCAAGGCTTGATGTTTCCACCCCCATGCTTCACAGTGAGTATGGTGTTCTTCGGATGCAATTCAGTATTCTTTCTCCTCCAAAGACGTGAACCTGTGTTTCAACAAAAAAAGTTCTAGTTTGGTTTCATCTGAACATAACACATTCTCGCAGTCCACTTCTGGATCATCAAAATGCTCTCTAGCGGACAGCAGATGGGCCTGGATGTGGACTGGCTTCAGCAGGGGGACACATCTGGTAGTGCAGGATTTGAATCCCTGGCGGCGCATTGTGTTACTGATAGTAGTCTTTGTTACTGTGCTCCCAGCTCTCTGTAGGTCATTCACGAGGTCCCCCCGTGTGGTTCTGGGATTTTTGCTCACCGTTCTGGTTATCATTTTGACGCCACGGGGTGAGGTCTTGCATGGAGCCCCAGATCGAGGGAGATTACCAGTGGTCTTGTATGTCTTCCATTTTCTAATAATTGCTCCCACAGTTGGTTTCTTTACACCAAGCGTTTTACCTATTGCAGATTCAGTCTTCCCAGCCTGGTGCAGGTCTACAATTTTGACTCTGGTGTTCTTCGACCGCTCTTTGGTCAGCTCTCTAGTGGAGTTTGGAGTGTGAGAGACTGAGGTTATGGACAGGTGTCTTTTATACCGATAATGAGTTAAAACATATGCTATTAATACAGGGAATGAGTGGAGACCTCGGTAGACCTCTTTGGCAGCCAGAAATCTTTCTTGTTTGTAGGTGGCCAAATACTTATTTTCCACTCTAATTTGGAAATAAGTTTTTTAAAAATCAAACGGTGATTTTCAGTTTTTTTCCACATTCTGTCTCCCATGGTTGAGGTTTACCCGTGTTGACAATTATAGGCCTCTCTAATCTTTTCAAGTAGGAGAACTTCCACAATTGGTGGTTGACTAAATACTTATTTGCCTCACTGTAGGTGTGTGAGCGTGAATGGTTGTTTGTCTCCTTGGGAGCCACCAATCTAGGGCGTCCCCCGCCTCTGGCTCGAAGTCAGCTGGGATAGGCTCCAGCACCCCCCGCGACCGTAGTGAGGATAAAGCGGTTCAGAAAATGAGATGAGAGATTAACTGAGTGTGAATTGTTGTCCGTCTCCTCGTGCCCTGCGATCAGTTGGCCACCGTTTCAGGGCGTCTCCCGCCCCCGGCCCGAAGTCAGCTGGGATAGGCTCCAGCACATAAGTGGTTCAGAAAATAATGAATGAATGAAAAAGGGCTTGATTTTAATTGTCATATTCTGTTTTCTGTAGTCTCTCTATTGTCATTTCAGCATCTGATTGAGCCGAAGGGCCGGGGCTGTGTGAATGGGCGCACATGTCGCACATTTGGTGCACTCATTATTTAAGGACAACTGTCACAGTCAGCTGTTGTCAGACTATTGCCTTGCTTACTGCTGTGTGTGCTCTGCATTCCTTCCGAGTTGTCCTGCCTTCGTACAGTTGTATTCTTTGTTGTTTATTTTGGTATTTTGCCTTCTTAGTTTACACGCCGACTTGGTTGTGCTGTTTTTGGTTGTACTTTATTACCCGCATCGATCTCGCGATACCTTCATTTTGACTTTTTCTTGCAGTTTGTGCTCTTTCCTTAGTTTACTCAGTGACCCGGTCGTGCTACTTTTGTTGTATTTTGTTATACTCACTTCTGTGTTTAATAATATATTTTGTTCAGTTGTATTCCTGCTTCTGAGTTTTGTGTTAGATCCATTCTTAACGGCTTGCCGTTTCATAAGATGAATAGCCATTCTTGATATTCATCTCTTAATGCAAAGAGAAATATACAAGAAAAACGTTTTATACCTTGTAGTTTTATGTAGCCTTATTATCATTGCTTTATTTTTTTCCCTTGGTATTTATACATTTGAGCATTTATCACGTGACATCATTGGAACCAAGGCAATCATAGAAAAGTAGTTGAGCACCTGTTTGAGGGATTGTGTTTTTCCTGTCAATGGCAGTTCTGGGCCAGGTGGAAAGACAAGAATTGAAATGTCGATTTGTGAATAGTTCTTTTTCTTGTGGACTGAAGAAGGCCATGTTTCTTGGCAATGCTGCTGAACCTGATGTAAAGAGAAAAATCAACTTATTTGTGTCCATGATAGTGTCCTTATTACCAGAGTACTGTCCTGTCCCAAATATAAGACGATGTTTTTGGCAGTGAAAAGACTCGCCTTAAAATTGGGGTCTAGACATTGTTCCCATTCACTGGCACCAGATAACTTTTAAATCGAATGTTGAAAACTGATAGTTAATTGAACTGAATTGAATGCCTTTATTGTCATTATACAAGTATAGTTAGATTTAAAGCTTCCCCATGAAGTACACACATAAATACTCAATAAATAAGTAATAAATAAATAAGTAGTCGACATAAATAAGTGGTCAAATTAGATAAGTGGTCAACATGAATAAGTGGTCAAATAAGTACTCAGGCACAAAAAGTTACTAAAGTGGTTAGCAGCCAATGGAATTTTAGTGCAAGTACAAGATAATAAATTAGTCTAGATAAGGTCCGCCTTGGTGCATAACTCAAGGTGATGCAGTTATTGCAATTTAGTTGTTTTATCACAGTTAGGTTGGTTAATTTACATTTAAAAAAGCAGAAGCCATTCATTTACAAATGTGATTGCACTTTAGTTTACATATTTAAATGTTCAGATATTAAGATATAAGCAGGTGCAGCTGCTTATTTAGAACCGAAAGACAATTGTTGCGCTATTTAAAAATTATCTTTTGAAAAATGGTTGTTTAACAAATAAAAGATTGAGTTTACACACTTAGAGAAGGTGAAGAAATTCAATCACTCATCTATTAGGATCCGACAGCCGTTTCTGGCTACCATAAAAAAAATTCAACTCTACGTTGGACGGTTTGGACAAACGTAGCTAAAGAATCTTAACATACACACACACACACACACACACACACACACACACACACACACACACAGATTGACAGATTGATATGAAAGATAGGTAATTGCCTTCTGTTTAACAACACCTTTTAGTTTTTCAACAATCCACTCCATTTATTAATTATTAATTTATTACTGTTATTAGCACCTAATATCTTCAGTAGCTCCCAAGCAATTTAATGTATTTGCATCAAATTTACAGAAGATAGGTATTTACCTTCTGTTTAAGGAAAACCTTTTGGTTTTTCAATAACGCATTCCGTTTATTCATTATTAATTTATTACTGTTATTAGCACCTATTTTGTTCAATAGCTCCCAAGCCGATGGACGTATTGACACCAAATTTACAGAAACATAGGTTATTACCTTGTGTTTAACGAACACCTTTTAGTTTTTCAATAACACATTCCATTTATTAATTATTAATTTATTACTATTATTATCACCTAATATCTTCAATAGCTCAAGAGAGCAGCAAGCTAACATATTTCAGGTTAGGCATACTCATCGATAAAAAAAGTGGTGAGCTGCCACTGGGGATGGCAGCCTCCACTGGTGATGAAAATTCGCAGACCACTGATGTCTGATTATGAGTGTGAGCATGAATGGTTGTCTGTCTTTTCATGTTTTTGATTGGCTGGCCACCAAGATATAATCAATCAATCAGATATCAAGGTGGAAAAGGATTTAGAAATTTGAAGTAGATTTCTGAAATCGCCAATAAGCCCTTTTCATGGATGGTGACGACAAATTATGGAAAAAATATTTCAAATGAAATGTATGATGAAAATGCAGCAGCAGTACTCCAAATGTGAAACTTGACGTGGAGGACCAAATAACCTGCTCTGCGAAATGGGGAATTTAGGAGCACTGAGAAGGAAGAAAAAACAAAAACAAGGACAGTGCACAATATGAAATTCCAAAGAACCATTGATTTATAGTGACAATGGCATCCAAATTGTGTTAACAAAATAATTGACAGGATTGGCAAAAGGTTCCATATTTCGTCATGAAATCACTGCGCGTACATAACGAGTTCAACTGGACAACAACATATCGAAATCCTCTTTGGTAGACCATACAAATCGCCATTATTCACTGCACAATTGGAACTGGATGATGAGGCTAATCTGGTTGACTACATGAAAAAGAAAATCTTTAAAGAAACGCATTGAATTTGGGTTAGCAGGAGACTGTGCTTCTCAACAGGAAACGGACTGGACCAACGGTGGTGCCAGGAGCCTGGGTGCTCAACCTACAGTATAAAAAAGAAGCACTAGCACGACCCAAAGTGGGAACGTACATACCAAGTGTTGCTGACCATCCAGCAGACATAAAAATAGCCGAGAGGAGGATGTGGATCAGCCTTTTGCACAAAGCGTTTCAATTGAGACTAAACCTTCTTACAAATGGTTAAAATAAATGACCAGAAAAAGAGAAACAACAATGGAATAGAAGAGGGATGAAAACATCCACAGGCAAATCAGTAGAACACGCCAAACTGCTGAAACAATTACTTGACGCAGTACTACTTCCCAGCCACATTGCTGTATGCAAATGTAAAGCACATACTAAAGGCAACGACAGAATCAGTAGAGGAAATGCCAGAGCAGATGCAGCAGCTAAAGAAGCAGCACAAACACTCACTGCACAGTATACACAACAACAACAAAATGAGTCAATCCCAAAAAGTCTTAATTGATATGTGATATGGTACACTAAAACTAAGGCTTAAGAAAACCATGGAAGAGATAAAGAAGCCACGGCCAGAATGCCTATCACTGGTCAAAACATATATGAGGATAGTACCTACTAGCTCGGGATTAACACCTTTTGAGGTAGTTCATGGAAGACCATTCCAACTTCCTCTATGGGAAGGTGAACCATGGCAAGAGACTAAGGGTGGAGAAAAACTTGTCCAAAGAACACATAAGCTGCAGTGATCCCCTTTGTCTCCCTTACAAGAGGTGGTGAAGCCAGGTGACCAGATCCTGATCTGAGTCATAAAAAGGAAGTCCTGGTCCACTCCACACAGGGAAAGGACTCAAAAGGGTTGTGAAAATGAAATTCTCAATGGAGACTGTTAAAGTTAGTGTCTAACAAAATATCAAAATCATGCTGTCATGAGTTACATCCGTTGGCGGATTACCGTATTTTCACGACTATAAGGCGCACCCTCAATGAATGACACATTTAAAAAAAATTTCCATATATAAAGCACACTGGATTATAAGGCACCCTGTCTATTTTGGAGAAAATTTAAGATTTTTAAGTGCGCCTTATAGTCGTGAAAATAGGGTAGATTATTGTATGCAAATATTCCTGTTTTAACATGTGACCTAATAAAATATTGTAATTTGAGCCTTTGTCTAAGAACTCATTTTACCACGTCAGTAGTAAAAACATCTAAAAAAAGACATTGTCCTCCGTCCAGTTCCGCGGTTAATGAAGACCAGACATCGCCACGATAATCGAAAAACAGTGAAATAGGATCACCCCTATTACATATATATATATATATATATATATATATATATATATATATATATATATTATATATATATACCATACTTACATGTTATCATGTCTATACAATACCGAGTACACGATACGCAGTTACAGTGGTACCTCTACTTACGAATGCCTCTAGGTACGGAATTTTCAGGCTATGAAACCCTTTGATGTGCAAATGACCATCCCAATGTACGAAATCCCTTAAAACGTCAATTGATTTCCTGTATCCGTTATTTTATTTTGAAATTGTCCTGTTAACATTATTGCAGCCTGCTTTACTTCCGCTTGGAGCCTCTCACAACAACTTTCTCTTGACCGCCGTTTGTTGTCACATAGTTCTTTATTTAAAATTATTGGTGCGAATGAAATGAATAAGCAGGCCCTGTTATTAATCGAAAAACTGAAGATAAGAAAGTGGTATGCGGTTGACTGATTTATCAAGACAATATGGCCAACCGTAGCTCATCTACTAGCATCGCTACGCTATGAAGGAGAAGGAAACATTAAAAGCAACGACTCCTTGGCATGGCCTCTTTTTACTGAATGACGAGATAGAGAGACTTTTACTCCTTTGGAGTTCTATTTAATGCTAAGTTGTTTTGAATTCTGTTAAGAATGATCTATTATAAAAATTAACTTATAAGTTTAAGGCATATTTGAATTCGCTCACCATGAACTCACCATGATCAAAGTGTCTGCCTTTATTTGATCATTGGTTTGTTTAGCCTTGTCACGGTAATGTGTGACCACAGTATGTGGCCTTAGTGTTTGCTTTAGAAACAACTGTTCCTGTGTTCGGGCAGTTGTAAAAGCTGGTCAAGGAGAGAAACAAACATTGTAAAACTGTTCCTGTCCAAAGATCCTGCTCTTATAGTTCAGAGAAGTGTTATATCTCTGCCCTAACAGATGTTTAAGTTAAAACCCACTGGTCTTTGTTTTATAAACAAACAATTCCTGAATCTGGCAGTTTTCCAGGGGGCACAGTATCATAAAACTCTCCTTCCCCCAAGCCAGAGGATGGACCGAACTGATCAAACTAGCTAAGGACATTGGACTGAACCCTGAAGCCCACCCACTAATATTCAAATTAACGCCCACTTCTGTATAGTGAAAAAATAGCTTATAAAAAGGAGTCAGATGAGGAGAGGTCATCTTTTCTCTTTGCAAATAAATGTTGTTTTGAGAACTGACCAAGAAGCATTTGTCTGTCCCGTTTGTGTGTCTGTCTATAATTTCCCCAAATCCTTCGAAACAACATTAAGAACACTCACAATTCATAATTTGAAGTTTAGATGTGTTTATGTGCTAACGTTAGCTTCTTCCTTACTGTACTACTGTATTACTCCATGAATAGAACACATTTTGCATGCTTATTATTCATATTAATACATCAATAAACAATTTTTTTCTCAGAATTTTGTTTCTTTTTTGTCTGTTTCTCACGTTTCATGCAAAACTGGGACAATTTGATCATTATTAAAGGGTTTAGTTGGTATTTTTTGAGGATTGTGGAACAAATTATAGAGTTTAAATATAAAGTACTGCTCTACTTACAAAAAAAGTTCAAGAACAAGTTAATTTGTAAGTAGAGGTATGGCTCTACAGTCATACCTCTATTAAAGAATGTCTCTAGGTATGACATTTTCAGGTTACGACAGGTTTTCATATGCAAATTAGTCCCTCATCTCATCTCCTCTCCCGCTTTATCCAAAGTCAGGTCACCGTGGCAGCAGCTTCAGCAGGGACGTCCCTTCCCCCAGCCACTTCATCCAGCTCTTCTGGGAGTATCCCAAGCGTTGCCGGATGGGCCGGGAGACAGTCTCCCAGCATGTCCGAGGTCGGCCCCGTGACCTCCTCCCGGTGGAACGTGCCCGGAACAACTCCCGAGAGAGGCGTCCAGGGGGCATCCTGATCAGACGCCAGAGCCAACTCATCTGGCTCCTCTCGATCCAGAGGAGCAGCGGCTCTACTCCGAGCCCATCCCGGTTGACCGAGCTTCTCACCTTATCTCTAAGAGAGAGTCTGGACATCCTGTGGAGGAAACTCATTTCAGCCGCTTGTATCAGAGATCTTGTTCTTTCGGTCAGGACCCACAGCTCGTGACCATAGATGAGGGTAGGAACGTAGATCGACGGGTAAATAGAGAGCTTCGCCTTTTGGCTCAGGTCCTTCTCCACCACGACAGACCGGTGCAGAGTCTGCATCACTGCAGATGCTGCACCGATCCGCCTGTCGATCTCCCGCTCCATTCTTCCCTCAGTCATGAGCAAGACACCAAGGTACTTAAACTCCTCCAGCTGGGGAAGGACCTGATCTCTGACCAAGAGAGGGAAAGACAAATTTTTGCGACTGAGCACCATGGTCTCAGATTTGGAGGTGCTGATTCTCATCCCGACCCTTTCACACTCAGT
This sequence comes from Stigmatopora argus, assembly GCF_051989625.1. Classification (NCBI taxonomy): domain Eukaryota; kingdom Metazoa; phylum Chordata; class Actinopteri; order Syngnathiformes; family Syngnathidae; genus Stigmatopora; species Stigmatopora argus. Next base: position 3,741,458 of record NC_135390.1, on the reverse strand, counting down.
TGTGAATCGTTCCAGTAAGGGTTGTAAAACACGGCTTGATGAAACCATCAGAACCCCGCCACCGGAAAAAAGCAGGGTACAATACTGAGGCCACCAAACCGAACCACCTCAATGCCACGGCTGCACCTAGATATTCTTTCCATGAAACTGTTGAACAGAATCAAATCCAAAAGCCTTTATTGTCATCATACACAGCTGCGTATAACGAAATTGGTGGTGCTACTCCACAAAGTGCGTTTTCCCAGTAAAAAAACAAAAAACAAATACTAATATAAAAGTATAAAAAAAGTCACATCCCGGCTAGGTAAATTCTAAAATATTGCACAATCTAAGATATTGCACATTGTTTTTGCACACCCCGAAGTTATTGCACAGAAGGGATGGTGTGTCGTGCTAACGCAAGTTCAGAGTCCTGATGGTGGACCAAAATTTCCTTGAAGCCACCCGGATGCCATTCTCTATTGCCTCACCGAACTCCTTTCAGGCCCAGTTTTTTGCCTCGGAAACGACCAGAGTCAAGTGCCGCTTGGCCACCTGGTACCCGTCAGTTGCCTCCGGAGTCCCATGGGCCAAAAGGGCCCGATAGGACTCCTTTTTCAGACTGACGGCATCCCTTACCGCCAGTGTCCAACAGCGCGTTCTGGGATTGCCGCCACGACAGGCATAAACCACCTTGCGGCCGCAGCTCCGATCTGCTGCCTCAGCAATAGAAGCGCGGAACATGGTCCACACGGACTCAATGTCCCCCGCCTCTTCCCAGACAGAAGAGAAACTGTTGGAGGTGGGAATTGAAACTCCTGACAGGGGACTCTGCCAGGCGTTCCCAGCAGACCCTCAGAAACGTTTGGGTCTCCCGGGCCGCAAGGGGATCTGAGCTCACCATCAGAGCCAACTTACCACCAGGTGGTGATCGGTTGACAGCTACACCCTTCTCTTTACCCGAGTGTCCAAGACATGCGGCCGCAGGTGCGATTACACGACCACAAACTCTATCATCGAACTGTGGTCTAGGATGTCCTGGTGTCAAGTGTACATATGGATACCCTTATGCTTGAACATGGTGTTCATTATTGTCAATCCATGACCAACGCAGAAATCTAACAATAGAACACCACTCGGTCATCAGGGGGGGCATTCTTCCCAATCACTCCCTTCCAGGTCTGTCATTGACCACGTGAGCATTGAAGGAGCACTCTCCAGCACCTCTTCCAAGGACTCCAAAAAGTGTGTGTACTCGGAACTGCTGTTTGGTGCATACGCACAAACAACAGTTAGGTTAGACCGAGCTGGGGGGCAACAAGTATGCCCACACCCGCTCGGCGCCTCTCACCGTGAGCAACTCCAGAGTGGAAGAGTGTCCAATGGCCCTCGAGAGGAGTTGTACTGGAGCCCAAGCTGTGGCTAGAGGTGAGCCCAATTATGTCGAGCCGGAATTTCTCAACCTCATACATTAGTTCAGGCTCTTTTCCAACCAGACAGGTGACATTCCACATCCCAAGAGCCAGTTCTTGGAGCCAGGGATTGGACCGCCAAGGATCCCTCCTTTGGCTGCCGCCCAACTGTCGACGCACCCGACCTCTTTGGCCCCTCTCACAGGTGGTGAGCCCATGAGAGGGGGAACCAATGTCGTCTCTTCGGGCTGTGCCCGGCCGGCCGGGCCCCATGGGTGTAGGCCCGGCCACCAGGCGCTCGCCATCGCGCCCCTCTTCCAGGCCTGGCTCAGAGTGGGGCACCGGTGACCCGCGTCCGGGCAAGGGAAGACGTCGTTCAATAATATTGCTCATCATAAGAGGTCTTCTGAGTCATGCTTTGTCTGGTCCCTCACCTCAGACCAGTTTGCCATGGGTGACCCTAGGCCCCAGACAACATAACTCCAAGGATCACTGGGACACAAACCCTACCACCACGATAAGGTGATCTGTATGTATTTTCTTATCCGTTATTTTATTTTTGAAAATATTGTCGCGGATGCATTGATTCTCAATTTAGAACCTTGCTACACTCTACTATGCTCTCATTAGCTGTCTCACAACAACCACTATCCATGTTTCAAGATTCTCTCTCACATACCTGTCAATCTCGTCTAAATGTTCCCCTCATCAATGATTGCAATTCCCCTTATCAAGCGATAAAAAAACGCACAAATGCAACGTGGTACATATTTACACATACACACACAGGGAACACGTTCATTCATTCATTTTCTGAACCGCTTTATCCTCACTATAAAAGTCTTAAAATGTAGTACAAAGTTGATGGCTTTCTGACGCGGACGGGTCAAAGGGGAATGCACATGTCATGCCCTGTCCACCTCGGCTAAATGCTCCCCTTATTAATGATTGCAATTCCCCTTATTAACCGACATTGGTGGACCTGCTGGCCTAAAAAAATATCTGAATCACAGACCGATGTTAGTTATGTTTTGTCCATGAATACTTAAATAATTCCTAATTGTCTGTCAGCTTCCTTTCATTGCTTTTTCCCTTCCATATTTAAGCATCTAACCAATCACATTTCAGCCATTATTTGTTGCCAGGGTCAGAAATCTGCCTTGAGGCCTTCACAAACAGTTCTGCAGGCACTGCTGCATAAAACAAGCGTCGATAAAACTGTTGCTTTAACCAATCAGATTTCGAGTTGAAGACACCAATGCCTTCTCGCAGGCGTAGGGATACGTCATCGCTTTCACCAACTATGATTGGGTAGTAATAGAGTGGACTAGCCAGAGCTACCAAACTGTATCTAGAGCGAGCTGCACAAGCAAATATATTGTTGTGTTGATTTAATAGCGGTTTTGTCAACCCACAATGGCTGAAGGAGAAGAAGAAATTGATTTGTTTGCAGATTTACTGTCAAAGCCATTTTCAAGGCGGACATTTCAAGAAAAGATGGACATAGTTAAGAAATGTCGGACAACTCCGAAGCAAGCAAGCCTGTCACAACCGGGAACGAACATTTTCAGCACTAAATCGAATAAAAACTTATGCCAGAAATACGACAGGACAGGCTCGACTTTCAGCATTAGCTTCGATGGCGATAGAAGAGGAAGATGGATTTTGTACAGATAAAAAGGATTTTTGGTGGGTAAAATATGGCTATGTTCCTAAATAATATTTCAATTGTATGAGGTTATTATTGATGCTTTTTTATGTCGCAGCTGTAGCTGCAGTAAAGGTTTTATAGCCCCAAAAAAAATTTTCACTGAAGGCGTCGGATTGAAATTTACAGCCCGTCGCTGTTAAGCGATAATAACCGTACAAATGCAATGCGGCACATATTTTCCACACACACCCGCACACACACACACATCGTTTTCCAAGAGGAGGCTACAGCTTCATCCGTCTAAGCCGCGTTTGGCTTTTCAGCGTGAACTTTTTAATTTTTATGAACATTTTTGGATTTTGGGTACCTATAAAAAAAATACCATGATCGTCGCGACCTGTGCAGCCGTAAAGTGGCGAGGAATGACAATCATGCCTCTCTCAAGTGTTTTTCTAGATTAAAATGAATAGTGTAACACGAACAAAGATGTACCTCTTAGGCAGAGAAAGGATAAAAAGTCCTCAGTTTTTGGTCGAAGTCTCGTTAGACTGGTGACTACTGCAAGGTTGTGGCTGTGCCTGCATTGTGTTGATGACATCAGCAAAGGGCCAGGAGAACTAGGTGGAGACTGGGCAAACTTTCTTTGCGCTTGAAGCCTTGGCCTAAACAAACATATAAACTTGCCAAAATAGTTTTTGGGGGATACACAACTAACCAAACAAGGGCGAAACAATTTTAAAAAACACACACAAAGGTAGCTAACCTCCTGCTATGTGGGTCATCCTTGTCACAAATGAGGCTGACATGGGGGCGGTGAAGGCGTGTCTGCAAAGGCCAGCTCCAACCCAAGCTTCCTGAAAGCGAGGACGGACTAGTGCCATTGACTAAGGAACCTAAAATTATATTTATGAGAAAAAGGAGAGAAAATTACAATAGTGGCCCGAAAGTTAAATAAAAAAGGCTTTATTTTCCGTTGACTATTGTCACATTATTCATTCATCTTCCGTACCGCGCATCCTCGTAAGGGTTACACAGGTTGCTGGAGCCTGTCCCAGCTAACTTCGGGCGAAAGGCAGACTACACCCTAGACTGGTCATCAGTCAGTCCTAGGGAACAAAGAGAGTCAGACAAGAACTCACGCTCACAATCCCGAGTGGGAATCGAACCCAGACCGCCCGCGCCAAAATCAGGCAGAAGAACCACTACCCCATCGGGGAGCCCGGCGGTTGAGTGGTTAGTGTGTCGGCCTCACAATTCTGAGGTTGAGGGTTCAAATCCAGGTCGGTCCACCTATGTGGAGTTTGATCGTTCTCCATGGCCTGTGTGGATTTTCTCCGGGTACTCCGGTTTCCGCCCACATTCCCCCAAAAAACATTCCTGGTAGCTGGTTGGACAATCTAAATTGCCCCCTAGGCAGGAGTGTGAGCATGAATGGTTGTTTGTCTCATCGTACCCTGAGATTGGCTGGCCACCAATTCAGGGTGTATCCCCGCCTTGTGCCCAAAGTCAGCTGGGATAGGGTCCAGCACCCCGGCGTGACCCTAGTGAGGATAAAATGTTTCAGAAAAATGAATGAATGAATACTGTCATATCACAAAATGAAATCACCATTGTGTAGAATGTAGATTATACGACAGTACATTTATCTTAACAATTTAGACCTTTTGAAAAATGGCCTGACACAGACTTTACTTTGTATTACTAATATTGGATCCTAGTAATAGCGTAATTGATTGAGCAATGTTTTAAAGTAGTAGTACTGGTACTGACCCCTGATGCCTTTGGGAGAGCTTGACCTCTGATTCCTGGCCGGTACATGAGTCTTCACAAGTGCCTGACCATTCTTGGGGTGCCTCTTATTTTTAACTGAGTGCTTATGCAGAGATATTTGTGTTTGTTCTGTAGTGTTTTTGTTCTTAGATGTTAACTTTAGAGAGGAGTTTGACATTTTATATGACCGTAATGTCCTGGTTGAAACACAACTTTTGTGCGCATGTTGTTGTAAGCTGTTGTGTAGCACAGTTTTTTCGCGACACATTTTTGGTTTTGTGTAAATGCGTTGATTTGTATGAGAACTTTTTCGTTTTTGTGAAAATGTATCCTGAGATGAGGTTCTTTTTAGCACCTTGTTCCTGTGGTCCCTGGGCTGTTTTGATTTAACTTGAGCGTTTTGTAGATCATGTGTTTTCTTCTGCTTATTTTGCAGTCTGCATGAGACTCTTTGCTGCCGAGGCTTTTGACTTGAATTTTGGGGTTCAGGAGAAAGTTTAGTTTTTGATGCAGGCTTGCGTTTGTGTCCATGTGTAGGCAAGTGTCCATGTGTGGCTCGATGTGTGTCTCTGAATTCCCTGAGGGATAGGAAAAGAACTTTGCGCACCAGACGTTCTTCACACCAGGGCATCCCATCGCTGATGTCCTACGAAGTCAAATGCATAGATCAGTGTAAGTTCTCCCACAACAAAACTCATGCCCAGGAGGCAAATATAGCTTCAGGATAAATTGATTTTCCACTTGGGAACCAATAAAGCAGGGGTCCCCAAAATACGGCCCACATCCACATTTGAACAATACCAAAGAGCATTTAGATTTTTTATGTGTATTTGTATTTGCTAATAAGGTTGGATTTTGCAATAAAATGTTCATTAGCTATGAACCATTTTCATTATTAACTATTTGTAACTATTTTATACACGCACATCACGTGACCCTGTGCCCCTATCTGGCAACCCCCCCCCATCCTAAACCTGCCCAAATCCTAAACAGTCATCTATCTGTTCCAGCCAGCTTTCGGGTTCCTCAAGTGATAGCAAGCAGCGGTAAACCTTTCACCAATGGAGAGTTTGTCAAGAAATGCATGAACGCTGTCGGGGAGGAAGTGTGTCCCGAAAAGAAAGATGTCTTTAATGCAGTGAGTATATCAGCGAGTACAATCACCAGGAGCATTTAAGAAATGGGTGTTACTGTTTATGACCAGCTGCAGCAGAAGACGAAATAATTTGATTTTTTTTTCATTAGCATTGGCTGAGAGCACAGACGTGCAGGACACCGCACAGCTGCTCATTTTTTCACCCAGAAATGCCACTGGATACTGGATGTTAGGGATTGGTTTTGCCATGTTTTTCCCCCAGTGATTACCCATTGAGTTCACCTGTCGTTTTTCTGCACATGGTTTATCTCCTGCTTGCTGCCTCGTGTGACTCAGGTGTTTCTGATTGCATATCTGTCAACTTATACATTTTTCCAGTATTTTATGTTTTTTGATCATTTCAAATTGTGTCCAGTGTATAACAACTTTTGTTCAGGGGTCAAAAGAAGTTTTTAAAAAGTACATTTTTTTGTAAAACCCTTCTCGATTTTCCCCATTTCGGCTCTAATCCGGATCGTCTCGGTCACTGGTAGCAGACGAAAACGTCATCATCGATTGCTAATGTTGTCATGCTTTGAGCATGATATGAATCACTTCCGCCTTCTCACTATATAAATATAGCGCATCAGCAAGCAATGCACCCAGACAGTCAAGCTGTCGGCGACATACAGCAACATCTACAGAATCTTGAATTTAGTGCATACAAAAGGCTGTTTGGCCACCCCGTCCACTTTGGGGAAAATTTCAGACTTTTAAGTGCGCCCTATGTGAGTAAATATGTGCTGCGTTGTGTTTGTACGGTTTATTATTCCTTAAGAAGGAGAATTGCAATCATTTATAAGGGGAGCAATTGGCCAAGGTTGACAGGTATGTGATTGTCTCGTCAGCCCATGTCTGTCTATTTAAACCATGTGTGTTTGTCAGTCCTGGTCGGCTCTTCTGTGTTTGTAATGCTCGTCTCCTCGACCAGCCCTCAGGTTTCATTTTGAAGTCTTTTAGTTTTTGAGACCCTTGCCACGTTTTAAAGTTTTGTTAGTCCATTCTACTCCCCGTCTTTGCCTGCCTCACCGCAAATTGGGTCCTTCCCCCTAACTTGACACCGTGCTTATCTAAAATGTACAGATGACAAATTAAAAATTGTTGTGATGGGGTGATGAGATCACAGTTCAAACTGACTACAAAATACAACAGGCCACTCCGACTTTAGAACAGCTGAAACTGTCCATCAGGTAAGAATGGAAAAGGATTCCACCTATTAAGCTTCGGCAATAAATGTGCTCTTTTCTTAGATGTTTCTTGTATGTTGTTACGTGATATAATGCTGTGCACTCTACCTGCTTTTTTATAAAGTGATGTAGTCATAAAATTCAAAGTTAATGAATATTTGGCAAAAACAAAATAATAATCAGTTTTAAAATTAAATTTTTGTGGTCTTTAAATTCAATATGGGTTGAACATGAATTGCAAATCATTGGATTCCGTTTTTACAGCCAACAACTTGGCACTGAACATCTCTAAAACTATGGAACTCATCCTGGACTTCAGACAGAAGATGGCGGCGCGCACTGACGCAGCGGCTTTATGCTCTCCAGTTCGGTGTCGTTCGTTATCTTACAGTCGCCAGGATTTAATCACTATCCGGAGGGTATGCGATACATCCGATTTCTCAACAAACTCTCCGGGATCTCCGTGGCTAGCCAGCCCACCAAAAGCACGTCGAAGGCGGCGAAGGGACAGAAAACAGAAGCGTGGATGCCGGGCGGGCCTTGCTGCTAAACTGAAACAACAACCACACCGAGCACCGCTTCCTAGTATCTTTTTGACCAACGCCCGATCCATCACCCACAAAATGGATGAGTTGGAACTTCGTATTGCTACCAACAGCTTTGTTAGAAACTGTAATATTATTATCATCACAGAAACGTGGCTACACCCGCATATCCCCGACGCTGCGGTATCGCTAGCTAGCCGAACGCTTTTTCGGAACGACCGTTCAAAAGAATTAACAGGCAAAAGCAAAGGAGGAGGACTGTGCATGTTTATACATAATGAATGGTGTTGTGACAGTAGGATCATTGACACTCACTGTTCCCCGGATTTAGAGTTATTGGCAATACGGTGTAGGCCCTATTATCTACCGAGAGAGCTAACTGTCGTCATAGTAACGGCTATCTATATACCTCCGAATGCTAACGTTAACACGGCACTTAACCTCCTGCTAACGGCTGTAAACAAACAAGACCACTCCGTGGTGCTTATCTCACTTGGACTACATATTTATTCATTTCTTATTTACTGATTATGTATGTCTATTTGTTGTTGTTATTTGTGCACTGTGTGGTGAAAGCTTTGAATCTCATTATACAGTGGTACCTTGTCATACGACCGCTCCTCATACAAAATGCTCGTCTTACGGGGGAAATTTCGATCGAATAATTCGCCCGTTATGTGGTCAAAATTTCGTGATGCGACCAAGCCAGGTCTTTTTTGCATATCTTTCGTGTATAACAATATTTACGAGCACGGAACTAATTAATTCAGACGAGTTTCTCATACGACCAGGAAACGCACAACGCGCATGCAAAAAGAGGGCTTTCTGGGTAATGAAGTATACTACTGCACACATTACCCATAGGCAATGGCAATCTTTCTCAGAATAAAACTTCATTACCCACAATCCCTACGTGGGAAGCTCAGCTATGTCATTTCCTGTTATTCTTTCTTAGGAAAGGTCCCGCGATCGTTCCTTAAAGACTATTTCTCGTTGGCAAGTGGTCGTGCGTTATCCTGTTGTGAGGACATTTGTGTGCATCATTTTGGGAATATTTTGAAGGCAATACAACAGCAAACAGTCCATCGATAGCGAACGTGAGTGAGGGTGGAGGCGTGGCAAACCGCCAACCCGGCCAGAACGAAGGTAACAAAAGATTACAACAAAATTAGAATTCAGTTTTGTGTAAAGTTACATTTAACGCATGTTTGAGTGTCTGTATATATTAATCCAAGTTAATTTAAATTTGTTTGTTCCGTTTACGAGTGCGTTGTCGTGGGAAAAAAAAGGAACCCCCCACCCACGCCCCCAAACGTCTCTGTCTCCCGTCGGCGAAATCTGCCCAATTTTAGTTAGATTAAACACATTTTATTACTATTAAACCACTAGTTATGTGTTACTTTGTTAATAGATGGCGAATTAGAAGAAATAAAAAAAAATTCCAATCCAATATCCTGTTTTTGGTGTTTTTTCAGAGCGCTGGAACAAATTAATTTGTTTTCCATTCATTTCAATGGAAAACGTCCGCTCGAGTTACGAGAATCTCGTCATTCGAGCTCAGTTCCGGAACGGATTAAGCTCGTATCTCGAGGTACCACTGTACTTGTATAATGACAATAAAAGCATTCAATTCAATTATTTGTATTTACCACACCTCAACTTCATTGCAAGTGGGGTTTTAATTTGCAATAGTCTACACACAAAATATCATACTAAGTTAAGCATCAAATTAAAAATAATTGTGCAAACATGATAAATGTTTGTCAATAGGGTAGTTTGTTTACACCCCACTGCAACAAAGATATTTATAATTAGTCAAAGATCCTGACAATGTTGATAAATGACCAGTGTTGTTGCGGGTGAATGTAACAGAGGTGTTTTGGTAAATTTAGTAGTTAAGATCACGGATCACAAGGTTTTGTGAAATATGAATTTCCATCTTTTAAATACATTTTCTTACTGACACAGACTGCTTTATATGCCTGCACAATCATTGCAGTAGTAAAGAATACATTTTCCTTACATATTTCTTCCTGATGATATTCCGTTTCGGTCTGTCTGTACTCATCTTGGACACTTGACATGAAGGACAGATCCTTCTTTTGCTTTGCTTACTCTGTCAGCATGGAACTTTTGTGTCCTGTGAAATTAAAAATCAATTAGACTTGAATGTAGCTTTTTTTGTTAATAACATTGATTAGTTTAAACACTTTATTTCCACATTTCCAACATTGATAGAAAAAGCACAAGCACGTTTTTTTTAATCTGAAAATATACTTTATATTTAACTAGGCAGATGTAGAGTGGGGCGACCCGGTGGAGCGAGTGGTTAGTTTGTCGGCCTCACAGATCTGGGGTTCTGGGTTCAAGTCCAGGTCAGTCCACCTGTATGGAGTTTGCATGCTCTCCATGCGTGGGTTTCCTCCAGGTACTCCGTTTTCCTCCCACATTCCAAAAACATGCATTGTAGGCTGATTGGACACTCTAAATTTCCCCTAGGTATGGGTGTGAGTGTGCATGGTTGTCGGTCTCCTTGTGCCCTGCAATCACTGGTCACTGATTCAGGTTGTCCCCCACCTCTGGCCGGGCAGCTGGGATTGGCTCCAGCACCCCCGCGACCCTAATGAGGATAAAGCGGTTCAGAAAATGACAGATGTAGAGTGAAATTTAAGAGCTGTCCATGATATGTCCATGTATAACATCTCTGAGTGGACATCTTTCAGTAAATGCTCAAAACAAAATGTACAAACAAGGTCGAAAATACGACAGAAATTGCGTTAGAGGAATCTGGATATTAATTGACAATTACGCCTATCCATATTTGAGATAAGAGGCTTTACAGTCGTAATAAATCCATACCAACAATGGTTCCTTTGACGGATCCAAGTGTAATTTGGCAGTCACGTCGGCGTTCCCACAAACATGAGCTACTATAACGATGTTAGCAACTGAACTACACGCTCGTGAAATCTGGCGCACTGAGCTGATCCAACTGGACGTTTAAAAATAGGCCTACTACATTAAGTATGACACCATTAATCGTCCCCAGTGGTTACTTTTGTCTATTATATTCCACTTAGATTACGATAACATAGTAAGGCAAGTACCAATTTGCTGTCTGCCTTCTCACTAAATAAATTGCAAACATCGACGTGTGAATCTCCTCCCGTCTAAACGACAGCGAGCAGTCTTGTAGTGCAGGATGATAAGGGAGGTGGATTACATTGGAGCCGACACGATTCTGGTCACAGAGTCGTGAAACAAAGCAGGAATGAAACAATGGGCTGCTGAACCGATTACCCACCTCAAACGGGATAACCGGCCTCGCGGTGCTACATCGTGAGCACTGTGCCCACCTGGGTTTGTAGCAGTGGCAGACAGACCCTCACGAGCAACCCTGGAAGCAGACACATTAGAGCCCCCGCCGAATGTGGCTCGACCGCGTGAAGGTTCCGCACGCACACGACCAGGGTGCGCGTGCATCATCGTGCGCATGTGAAAGGCCAGTTTCTTCCGGTCTACTTAGTGGGCGCGGCCTCCTTTCACCTACCGAGAGCGTCATGATAGCAAGATGCTCCGAACGCTTTAAAACGGTATTTATTTATTAGTATTATGATAATACTAATAAATAAATACCGTTTTAAAGCGTTCTCAAGATTATTTTCTTTGATAATACTATTTTATTTGATAATACTATTGTCAAATAAAATAGTATTTTCAAAGAAAATAATCTTGAGAACGCTTTAATTTATCAAATAAAATAGTATTATCAAAGAAAATAATCTTGTGAACGCTTTAAAACGGTATTTATTTATTAGTATTATCAAAGAAAAGTACATAATCAAATAAAATAATCTTGAGAACGCTTTAAAATAAGTAATTATTTATTAGTATTATCAAAAAAAGTACATTATCAAAGTAAATAATCTTGAGAACGCTTTAAAACTGTAATTATTTATTAGTAGTATTATCAAAGAAAATAATCTTGAGAATGCTTTAAAACGGTATTTATTTATTAGTATTACCAAAGAAAATAGTACATTGTCAAAGAAAATAATCTTGAGAACGCTTTAAAACGATAATTATTTATTAGTAATATCAAAGAAAATAGTATTATCAAAGAAAATAATCTTGAGAACGCTTTAAAACGGTAATTATTTATTAGTATTATCAAAGAAAATAGTATTATCAAAGAAAATAATCTTGAGAATGCTTTAAAAATGTAATTATTAGTCGGCCTAACAGTTGGTGACCTGGGTTCAAATCCAGGTCGGTCCACCTGTGTGGAGTTTGCATGTTCTACCTGGGCCTGTGTGGGTTTTCTCCGGGTACTCCGGTTTCCTCCCACATTCCAAAGACATTCATGGTAGGCTGACTGGACACTAAATTCCCCCAAGGTATGAGTGTGAGCGTGAATTGTTGTTTGTCACCTTGTGGCCTGTGATTGGCTGGCCACCAATTCAGGGTGTCCCCTGCCTCTGGCCTGAAGTCAGCTGGGATAGGGTCCAGCACCCCCCACAACCCTAATGAGGATAAAGCGGTTCAGAAAATTAATGAATTAATGAATCATTCTGGGTCTGTCACCCAATCACGGTCCCAGCACCAGACAGGTGGAGCAGCGACAGGTGTCATCAATCATCGTCGCTGACATTAAACCAGCCAGAGCTCGTCCACGTCGCTGGATCGTGTCTATACTATCAGTGCCACTTTTTTTGTGTTATTTCTTGTTGCTTGATCTCTGACTTCTTGTTTTTTTCCTTCAGACCATGTCTTCTCCAAACCCTACTGTACCTTCGCCTTGGATTCTGTCACCGACCTCACGGCTCTTGACTTCCACGCCACGTTCACCGACCTGCTTAATCCATGGCTCTGTCACTTTCGTCAAAGCTTGCCTTGAATCAATAAAGACACTGTGTTGCCTGCTTCCCCCCACGATCGCAACAGGCGGCCCGATGAGAGTGTGGCTAGTGCGTCGGCCCCACACCTCTGAGGTTGAGAGTTTGATCCCAGGTCCGAACCTTCCTGTTGGGAGATTGCGTGTTCTTCCCGGGCTTGCATGGGCTTTCTCTGGGTTGAGCACTCTAAACTGCCCCTAAGTATGAGTAAGAGCGTGAATAGTTGTCTGTCTCCTTGTGCCCTACGATTCAGGTGTGTCCCCCGCGACCCTTGTAAGAATAAGTGGTATGAAAAATGAATGAATATTAGTGTTAGTGTTGTTGAGGAAGAGCGCTCTATCTTCCTCCTCGGGTCTGATTAATTTCGGATGTGTAAGATGTTGGTTGTCCAAATACAGGCTGGAGGCGATGAACAGTAACTTCGAAGCTTTTATTACAGAATATTCTGGGCACAGGTGACCCACAGACAAGGCTGTCGTCCACAAATGCACCGAGACAGACGACTTACATTCACCATTATTCTCTCAAGACGGCTGGAACTGAAACCAAACAGGGATGGGGTTTTCCCTTACTTCATACATTCATACAGTAAGCTATTTGTTATGAACCGGCAAATAGAACATAACTGTCAGGCCCCAGACCAGACTGGTGGCTGGTTGTGCCTGCCATCCAATCACAGGCCCAGCCACTAATGACTCAAGCGCTTCCAGGTGAGTAATTAGCCAGTGAGGAGTACTTAAAGCCACCAGGAACATGACCACGCCGCTGGATCGTCTTATCAGTTCACTGTTAGTTACCCTCTCATATTTTCTCCTTGCCTGCCTTTATTGATCTACGTCCTACGAGCTCTTGTTTTGCTCCCAGGATTCCGACCACGCTTAGCCCCACGACCACGGACCATGGACAACGACTTCGCCTTCGCCCTTTGTACCCTCCACTCACTTCACGACGGACTTCACGGCTGCCGACCTTCCTTCTACGACTCGCCTACGCTATCCCCTCTTGTGCCTTTGCCCGTCTCTTGGACGATTCTAATAAAGATTCGAGAACCAGACTCGCAGCCCTTGCCTGCTTTGGGGTCCTCCATCCCCGATCGTAACAGCACGATGCAGCCAACATTGACCCCGCGGGCTCAAACCAAGCCCCCACTGATCAACCAGCGGCGCTCATGGACCAGCACAGCCAAGCAATCCACTTCCCTCTGACTGAGGTATAAAGGACAACTCAAACCCTCAAATCCATACAGGCACAAGTCACACCCTTGGCTCAATCACAGAGGGCACGGCAATCTCCAGCCTCGCCAGAGGTAACCCCGGTATCGCCGCGCCGCAAACCTATGGTCCCGCCGCCCGCACCCTACAGTGGGAACCTCGGCGCATGTCAGCAGTTCCTTGTTCAGTGGCATCTGGTATTTGAACAACAATGCCTTACCTACAGCACGGACCGAGCCAAGATCACTTACCTTATCGGCTGTCTTCGAGATAAGGCACTGGCCTGGGCGAGCACCGAATGGGAGCGGGGCGCCAACATATGCACCTCTCCCAGCGCAAACAGGTGGATGGGAAGTTGCACCCATGCGCCTTCTTTTCCCGTAGGCTGTCTCCAGCAGAACGCAACTACGGCATTGGGGACCGGGAACTGCTCGTGGTGAAGAGGGCTCTGGAAGGGGCTAGCCAGCCTTACACGGTTTTAACGGACCACAAGAACCTTGAATACCTCAGGTCGGCCCGGAGGCTGAACCCTTGCCAGGGCAGGTGGACCATGTTTTTTAGTAGGTTTAATTTCACGCTAAACTATATCCGAGGTTCCAGGAACGAGAAGTCGGATGCGTTATCCCGCGTTTTCCATTCCCGGAACTCGGAGGAGGAGCCCCCAATTATCATCCCTCCCTCCTGCATTGTGGCTAGTATGAGGACAGGGCTGGAGGCCAAAGTACTGAGGGTCCAAGATTTGGAGCCGGACCCAAGATGAGGTACCCATAAGGACCTTTATGTTCCAACCCCAATGCATTCCAAGATGCTAGAATGGGCCCACACCTCCCACCTGACCTGCCACCCGGGGGTTGCCCGCACACTGGCGGTGTTGTGCCAATGCTTTTGGTGGCCGACGTTAAGGGCAGATACACGATCTTTCGTATCTGCCTGCAAAGTGTGCGCACGCAACAAATCCTCCACCAAGCCGAGCTCCGGTCTACTCCTTCCACTCCCAATTCATGGCCGTCCCTGGTCACACATTGCGGTCGACTTTGTCACGGGCCTTCCTGAATCCCAGGGTAACACCATCATACTAACCATTGTCGACGGGTTTTCCAAGGCTGCCCACTTCATCGCCCTCCGAAAACTACCTTCAGCCCAGGAAACGGCCGCCCTCCTTACGCAGTATGTTTTCCGCCTGCATGGAATCCCGGCCGACATCGTCTCTGACCGGTGTCCACAATTCACTTCTCATGTCTATTCGGCCCTTAAGATCACAGCAAGCCTCTCCTCGGGATATCATACGCAGTCTAACGGTCAGTGTGAGCGCACAAATCAGCAGTCGGAAGCAGCGATTTGCTGCGCCACCCATGCCGACCCAACCACCTGGAGCAACCAGCTGCCCTGGGTCGAGTATGCCTACAACTCCCACCCTAACTCCTCCTACAACCTGTCCCCTTTCGAGTGCTCCCTAAGCTATCAACCCCCCTTATTTCCTTTCCTGGAGGCAGATTATGCCGTTGTTAGGTTTATCCAATTGTAGGTTTATCCTTAGGTTTTTCCAATTGAGCTTTCAATAAAAAAGGCATCTGTAGTCACAATCACCATTTAATTCTTGCAAGAAGAGAATACATCCCGCCGCTCGTCCGATCAAGATTATTCTAACGAGTGGCATTATGTCCTGCCCATTTAAGGCCTCAAATCAAAACAATTACAAGGTTATCGACTCGATCCAATTGCGTAAGCAAGAAACAAAACAATTCCATAATCAAGCAAACCTAGCGTCAACCTAGCGTCACAAATTAAAACAATATGCTTGATACCCATCCTCTGAACCAACAACAATTTAAGCGTCCTTCACAGATCTTCATTGCGAACTTGCATCTGGGGAAAGGGTTGAGGTGTATCTTCCAGTAATCAGTCCTCGGAGCAAGGACTCAGTGTATTGTTTTATGTCTTTGCGAACTTGTATCTCTCGCTGGACCCAGCTGTCCTGGAGAGCGACCTTGGCGTAAGCTTTTGTCTTCACATATTAATTCAACTCTAACATAAAAGCGATCAACACATATATATATTGTTTAATATAGTTACACATTTAGGATGAGCATTACTATTCCTAATAAGCAAATATATTGATTAATATAGTAAGCATGTATATTATAAGGCTTTATATTCATTGCAAACACATTTATAATAATGATTACTCCAACATTCCCCCCTATATTATAAATTTGCACATGATCCCCTTAATAAAACTTCCTTTCAGCTTTATTCCATTAATTCCAAATGAACATATAGTAACATCCCAGAATGAACCCAACATTCCCCCCTTTTATTATATGTTCGTTATTCATTTTATGGCAAATCCAAGAAGAGAATGATATCTCCGTTGGCTGTTTTAATTTTACCCGCTTAGGCCCCACTCGTTCGGCAGGTCTGAAAAGCAGAAAACAAAATCATTTTCGCCCAAATCATCCTCGGAATTACCATGCCTGAAATTCACTGCTGCTGTCAGCACGTTTCATTAGTAGGGGATATAATTCATGCAATTTAGAATTTGTAGGGGCAATCGCAGTGGTCATAAGTCGGCTTATCAAAGATCTTAAGCAGGGAATAATACAACACCCACATAATGTCAAAATCGTAGCAAAAAGGGCTACGGAAAATGCAACAAATTGGGCCAAATCAAAAGGACATGCTACCAGCTTTCCAAGGCGGAATTCTCCGACTCCAGAATGCTTCTTCATATTGCGGTTGAGGATCTGCAGGCCACTAATGGCCTGGGTGAGGGACCCACCGGGTGACGTGTTGTTGAGTATGAATCTTTGCCAAACAGATTTTCTATCACCTCGAAAGACATTTCTGATTAAATCCCAAAAATAAATGCGAAGATAATCGCGGAACCTTGCATCTCTTGCAGACTATGTTTTGTTCTCATTCTAAAATGTTTAAACGGAAGCGCGCCCTTAGCCGCTGACTGTGACCTTCACGCTCGCTGCAGAAGCAGCATTCTTATCTTTTGTTTACAAATTCCATAACGCTCTCTTTTCTTTTTGTCCTCCTGTGCACACAATTATAACGCTTTTTAGAGAAGACTAAATTAATTACACTAAATTAATTACTCTCCCGATATCCAACTATATCACCATAGTTTGCCAAGACCCCATAATCACAATATGCTGCAAGCATAACTATATCATAGCAAAAACCCATTTCTGCCCTCAAGTTTGCTTAAGCACCCCCAAGGCCAATTATTGTAATATTCTCCACAGAAGGGGTCCCCCAAAAATTTTAGTCGCTTGTGCGGTCCGCGCGCATACTATACTGTATTATAATGTCTAACACCGTCAAATCAGCCGCACCAAAACAGAGCGCTTCCCCCGCAATCAACGCATTATTTGGCAAGTTTAGAGTATGACAAAAACGCAGTTTTGGCAAGCCCGCTAGACATTTAATTTGCCGTTTTGTATTTCTCTTAACCAAAATATTCCCGCTAGCAGACGGGAACGAAACCAGGATAAGCCACAATAAGCCATTTCATTCCAGTAAATTGACAGTACATTTAGTTACTATTAACAAAGTATGTCTAGCACTCCAAATAACCATTTTAATTGCCGTTTTACAACTTTCAGCATCACACAAAAAATTCCAATTGAATTCATTCCCAAAGAATGTGATCTCCGGTTTAAAATTAGCTCAACATCCTCATGTTCAAAATCCTCATTCAAATCATTTTGAGCAGGCCTGCCTTGTTTTTAGAGACTTTTTGTCCAGGCAATCACGCGATATATCCCCCAATTCTCCGCGCTATCTTTTATTTTATTTTACACAACGGACCCGTTTTATCACTCTTCTTTCTGTGGAACAAGCTGCCTCGCTTGTATCTCCCTTCACATATTATATAGATTACTTCTATGCTTAGTGCGTATTTTATCCTGCAGGTTTTAATATTTCATGCATATTTAAGCTGGTCAGCAAACCCATATTTGTTTATCCATAAATGTAGATGTTTAACCCTTGTAGCGCTTTGATTTTCAACAAATTTCATCTTTACACGGCGGACACTGTTTCACATCGTCGTCTCTAACCGCTTTGATATTTGAGCTGCCCATTTTGAAGGGAGCTCGCGTGCACTCAGTTATCAGTTAGCAAATTTCTTTTCCGCGGAAGGAC
This sequence comes from Stigmatopora argus, assembly GCF_051989625.1. Classification (NCBI taxonomy): domain Eukaryota; kingdom Metazoa; phylum Chordata; class Actinopteri; order Syngnathiformes; family Syngnathidae; genus Stigmatopora; species Stigmatopora argus. Next base: position 3,723,518 of record NC_135390.1, on the reverse strand, counting down.
ATACGTGACACACGCAACACGTAACACACGCAACACAAATGTATACCCTAGCTTGATATACTGTCAGAGTTATATTTGTACCTTTCCGGACCCCGGCACAGGACACCCCGAACTGCCCCTAGTTTTATAGACTCATGCTCTGTCTCTCTACCTGGCAGCGACTAGTATACCCAGGGTTTTTACGCAGTCCCCTGGACGCGAGTCGCAGTCCCCTGGACGCGAGTCTCATTTAAAAAATGGACCTCACGTGCAATGCCCCTTCGCGCATTTGGAACCCGTCAACAAACGCAGACATTCACGTGGACTTACCAGATATGACCCCAGATGTCTCTTTCAGAGGGTTAGTCGTCGAAACCGTCGAGAACCCAGGCGCTCCTTCGAGTTTTCCAGCCCGGAAAAGGGTATTTAAGCGCCGTGCACGGTCTTTCCAGATATCGAACGGAAGCGACCTGGATTCTGCTTCGGTATCTTGACCACAGGCTCGAAGGACCAAATGTTAGGTTTATCCAATTGTAGGTTTATCCTTAGGTTTTTCCAATTGAGCTTTCAATAAAAAAGGCATCTGTAGTCACAATCACCATTTAATTCTTGCAAGAAGAGAATACATCCCGCCGCTCGTCCGATCAAGATTATTCTAACGAGTGGCCTTATGTCCTGCCCATTTAAGGCCTCAAATCAAAACAATTACAAGGTTATCGACTCGATCCAATTGCGTAAGCAAGAAACAAAACAATTCCATAATCAAGCAAACCTAGCGTCAACCTAGCGTCACAAATTAAAACAATATGCTTGATAGCCATCCGCTGAACCAACAACAATTTAAGCGTCCTTCACAGATCTTCATTGCGAACTTGCATCTGGGGAAAGGGTTGAGGCGTATCTTCCAGTAATCAATCCTCGGAGCAAGGACTCAGTGTATTGTTTTATGTCTTTGCGAACTTGTATCTCTCGCTGGACCCAGCTGTCCTGGAGAGCGACCTTGGCGTAAGCATTTGTCTTCACATATTAATTCAACTCTAACATAAAAGCGATCAACACATATATATATATATATTGTTTAATATAGTTACACATTTAGGATGAGCATTACTATTCCTAATAAGCAAATATATTGATTAATATAGTAAGCATGTATATTATAAGGCTTTATATTCATTGCAAACACATTTATAATAATGATTACTCCAACAGCCGTGCCCTCCATTCAGGCACACCTGACCAGATGTGGCCGTATCTGGGAGAAGGACCGGGCTGCGCTTCAGCACGCTTCCACCCGTGCCCAAAGGCAGGCCAACTGCCGTCGTGCCCCCGCACCAGCCTATGTTGTTGGTCAAAAGGTATGGCTGTCCACCCGAGATCTCCCCCTAAGGACTGAGTACTGGAAGCTGTCCCCCCGCTTCATCGGTCCCTACGAGATCGAACGGGTAATAGACCCATGCGCCCTGCGCCTCAAGCTCCCACCTCCCCTCCGCATACACCCCACCTTCCACGTTTCCCAAATCAAGCCAGTCACGACAAGCCAACTGCCCTCCCCCTGGGATATAATTAAAGAAAGACACCAGCGGTATCATCGTGTGGAGATGGCATATGGTGCATGGGACTAGTAAGGGGAAGCTATTCGGCCATCATATAGGGTGGAGGATCATTAATATCCTTTTCCTTAATGGTGTTAGTAATTAAACGCTGACATAGGGATCGGATACAAGGAATACAATAACCACACAAAATTAAAATAGCAGAAAAAATTCAAGGCTTCGCTCTGTCTTCATGCTGAGTGGTGATTCTTTTTAGTTGATCTCTTATGTATTGTGGAACCTCTTGGCGTCTGTTTAGTTCTGCCTTATATAGTCCTAACTGAGTCAGACGTGTGATTGGGTCGGATCCCAAATCAGCAATATTGGCCAAATTTTCTTCTAATTCTTTAATGGCAGCGGTCACTCCACTAGCCAGGGTTTCTGCAATTGAATTCCTGTTTGACGTCTGTTGTGAGCGCGCAAAAGATGTTCAATCATCTACATCTACTTCGAGTTGGCCAGCAGTCACATTAAGCACTGGAGCTTGAATTTTATTCAGAGATTTTCTGACATCATGGTAGGGTGACGGCATAAATGGGTTAAGTGGAGATACCGCCGAAAACCGTTTCTCCTTCGAGTAAGGAGGCGGCGAGAAGGGCAAATCGGGCGGCGATGGCGCCAGACCAACACTATCTTCTTTAACCGCCACACAAGACAACTGTAACGCACATCCCATAGCTATCATTCTCACATTCGCTTTCCTTTCCACAACTTTCTTAGCATTATGTCTCACTCTTTTACCTCTTGTGGACAACCTGTTAATTTTTTCCACTTCTAATCTCAAAGCTTCCGCTCTCCTAACACAAGCCATTTCAGTTTCTTTCATTAATGTCACTAAACATGCAGTTGAAAACATAGGGGGAAACCAGCCGTCCCCACAACACTTATACATCCATTCCGTCAATCGTTCTCTCATACTCTCACGTTCTTTTTTAGGCAAACCTCCGACACAAACATCAGAGGCATTCTTCACCTGTTCGCTCAACAACACTTGCTCAGGATGGTTAGGAATTTGCGGCAAATCAAACCAATTACTGTCCCTGTCAAACTCTCCCTCCATTTTATTTTCAATTATCTGTATTTGTATTATTCTTTCAAGTGCTCGAACGTATTATCACAAAGGTACTTGATTCAAATCAAATTAGAAGTACCCGATCCTCAATTTACCAAAAGCATTTGATCCAATTTAATCTTCAATAGTTCTTGATAAAACCTAAACAGAAGTACTAGAGCCAAAATTTATCAAAAGCATTCGAACCCTTAACTTATAAAAAATGCTCGATTCGTTATTTACCAAAATTCACAGACTTATTATCTTGTTTCTGTAAAATCTTATTTTAGTTCGAGCAGTTCTAGTCTCTACGATTCTTAACAGAACGAAACAACCTCTCACAAAATAAAATTATAAGTGTATATAACACTGTTCATCCAGCCAGTTTATCACTTTAGAATATCAATTTGAGGCACAAATCCCATCCCGTTATCAGCTAACAGACAGAAGACCAATTTGGAGGATAAATGTCCTCTTACCTTATCAAATTGTAGGGCGCCCGATATTCTGTCTGTCAACCAACACCGAAGTCCGAAATGAGGATTTTCCCGGCCAATGCACCAAATGTTGAGGAAGAGCACTCAATCTTTCTCCTCGGGTTCGATTGATTTCGGATGTGGAAGATGTTGTTTGTCACCTTGTGGCCTGTGATTGGCTGGCCACCAATTCAGGGTGTCCCCTGCCTCTGGCCTGAAGTCAGCTGGGATAGGGTCCAGCACCCCCCACAACCCTAATGAGGATAAAGCGGTTCAGAAAATTAATGAATTAATGAATCATTCTGGGTCTGTCACCCAATCACGGTCCCAGCACCAGACAGGTGGAGCAGCGACAGGTGTCATCAATCATCGTCGCTGACATTAAACCAGCCAGAGCTCGTCCACGTCGCTGGATCGTGTCTATACTATCAGTGCCACTTTTTTTGTGTTATTTCTTGTTGCTTGATCTCTGACTTCTTGTTTTTTTCCTTCAGACCATGTCTTCTCCAAACCCTACTGTACCTTCGCCTTGGATTCTGTCACCGACCTCACGGCTCTTGACTTCCACGCCACGTTCACCGACCTGCTTAATCCATGGCTCTGTCACTTTCGTCAAAGCTTGCCTTGAATCAATAAAGACACTGTGTTGCCTGCTTCCCCCCACGATCGCAACAGGCGGCCCGATGAGAGTGTGGCTAGTGCGTCGGCCCCACACCTCTGAGGTTGAGAGTTTGATCCCAGGTCCGAACCTTCCTGTTGGGAGATTGCGTGTTCTTCCCGGGCTTGCATGGGCTTTCTCTGGGTTGAGCACTCTAAACTGCCCCTAAGTATGAGTAAGAGCGTGAATAGTTGTCTGTCTCCTTGTGCCCTACGATTCAGGTGTGTCCCCCGCGACCCTTGTAAGAATAAGTGGTATGAAAAATGAATGAATATTAGTGTTAGTGTTGTTGAGGAAGAGCGCTCTATCTTCCTCCTCGGGTCTGATTAATTTCGGATGTGTAAGATGTTGGTTGTCCAAATACAGGCTGGAGGCGATGAACAGTAACTTCGAAGCTTTTATTACAGAATATTCTGGGCACAGGTGACCCACAGACAAGGCTGTCGTCCACAAATGCACCGAGACAGACGACTTACATTCACCATTATTCTCTCAAGACGGCTGGAACTGAAACCAAACAGGGATGGGGTTTTCCCTTACTTCATACATTCATACAGTAAGCTATTTGTTATGAACCGGCAAATAGAACATAACTGTCAGGCCCCAGACCAGACTGGTGGCTGGTTGTGCCTGCCATCCAATCACAGGCCCAGCCACTAATGACTCAAGCGCTTCCAGGTGAGTAATTAGCCAGTGAGGAGTACTTAAAGCCACCAGGAACATGACCACGCCGCTGGATCGTCTTATCAGTTCACTGTTAGTTACCCTCTCATATTTTCTCCTTGCCTGCCTTTATTGATCTACGTCCTACGAGCTCTTGTTTTGCTCCCAGGATTCCGACCACGCTTAGCCCCACGACCACGGACCATGGACAACGACTTCGCCTTCGCCCTTTGTACCCTCCACTCACTTCACGACGGACTTCACGGCTGCCGACCTTCCTTCTACGACTCGCCTACGCTATCCCCTCTTGTGCCTTTGCCCGTCTCTTGGACGATTCTAATAAAGATTCGAGAACCAGACTCGCAGCCCTTGCCTGCTTTGGGGTCCTCCATCCCCGATCGTAACAGCACGATGCAGCCAACATTGACCCCGCGGGCTCAAACCAAGCCCCCACTGATCAACCAGCGGCGCTCATGGACCAGCACAGCCAAGCAATCCACTTCCCTCTGACTGAGGTATAAAGGACAACTCAAACCCTCAAATCCATACAGGCACAAGTCACACCCTTGGCTCAATCACAGAGGGCACGGCAATCTCCAGCCTCGCCAGAGGTAACCCCGGTATCGCCGCGCCGCAAACCTATGGTCCCGCCGCCCGCACCCTACAGTGGGAACCTCGGCGCATGTCAGCAGTTCCTTGTTCAGTGGCATCTGGTATTTGAACAACAATGCCTTACCTACAGCACGGACCGAGCCAAGATCACTTACCTTATCGGCTGTCTTCGAGATAAGGCACTGGCCTGGGCGAGCACCGAATGGGAGCGGGGCGCCAACATATGCACCTCTCCCAGCGCAAACAGGTGGATGGGAAGTTGCACCCATGCGCCTTCTTTTCCCGTAGGCTGTCTCCAGCAGAACGCAACTACGGCATTGGGGACCGGGAACTGCTCGTGGTGAAGAGGGCTCTGGAAGGGGCTAGCCAGCCTTACACGGTTTTAACGGACCACAAGAACCTTGAATACCTCAGGTCGGCCCGGAGGCTGAACCCTTGCCAGGGCAGGTGGACCATGTTTTTTAGTAGGTTTAATTTCACGCTAAACTATATCCGAGGTTCCAGGAACGAGAAGTCGGATGCGTTATCCCGCGTTTTCCATTCCCGGAACTCGGAGGAGGAGCCCCCAATTATCATCCCTCCCTCCTGCATTGTGGCTAGTATGAGGACAGGGCTGGAGGCCAAAGTACTGAGGGTCCAAGATTTGGAGCCGGACCCAAGATGAGGTACCCATAAGGACCTTTATGTTCCAACCCCAATGCATTCCAAGATGCTAGAATGGGCCCACACCTCCCACCTGACCTGCCACCCGGGGGTTGCCCGCACACTGGCGGTGTTGTGCCAATGCTTTTGGTGGCCGACGTTAAGGGCAGATACACGATCTTTCGTATCTGCCTGCAAAGTGTGCGCACGCAACAAATCCTCCACCAAGCCGAGCTCCGGTCTACTCCTTCCACTCCCAATTCATGGCCGTCCCTGGTCACACATTGCGGTCGACTTTGTCACGGGCCTTCCTGAATCCCAGGGTAACACCATCATACTAACCATTGTCGACGGGTTTTCCAAGGCTGCCCACTTCATCGCCCTCCGAAAACTACCTTCAGCCCAGGAAACGGCCGCCCTCCTTACGCAGTATGTTTTCCGCCTGCATGGAATCCCGGCCGACATCGTCTCTGACCGGTGTCCACAATTCACTTCTCATGTCTATTCGGCCCTTAAGATCACAGCAAGCCTCTCCTCGGGATATCATACGCAGTCTAACGGTCAGTGTGAGCGCACAAATCAGCAGTCGGAAGCAGCGATTTGCTGCGCCACCCATGCCGACCCAACCACCTGGAGCAACCAGCTGCCCTGGGTCGAGTATGCCTACAACTCCCACCCTAACTCCTCCTACAACCTGTCCCCTTTCGAGTGCTCCCTAAGCTATCAACCCCCCTTATTTCCTTTCCTGGAGGCAGATTATGCCGTTGTTAGGTTTATCCAATTGTAGGTTTATCCTTAGGTTTTTCCAATTGAGCTTTCAATAAAAAAGGCATCTGTAGTCACAATCACCATTTAATTCTTGCAAGAAGAGAATACATCCCGCCGCTCGTCCGATCAAGATTATTCTAACGAGTGGCCTTATGTCCTGCCCATTTAAGGCCTCAAATCAAAACAATTACAAGGTTATCGACTCGATCCAATTGCGTAAGCAAGAAACAAAACAATTCCATAATCAAGCAAACCTAGCGTCAACCTAGCGTCACAAATTAAAACAATATGCTTGATAGCCATCCGCTGAACCAACAACAATTTAAGCGTCCTTCACAGATCTTCATTGCGAACTTGCATCTGGGGAAAGGGTTGAGGCGTATCTTCCAGTAATCAATCCTCGGAGCAAGGACTCAGTGTATTGTTTTATGTCTTTGCGAACTTGTATCTCTCGCTGGACCCAGCTGTCCTGGAGAGCGACCTTGGCGTAAGCATTTGTCTTCACATATTAATTCAACTCTAACATAAAAGCGATCAACACATATATATATATATATTGTTTTATATAGTTACACATTTAGGATGAGCATTACTATTCCTAATAAGCAAATATATTGATTAATATAGTAAGCATGTATATTATAAGGCTTTATATTCATTGCAAACACATTTATAATAATGATTACTCCAACAGCCGTGCCCTCCATTCAGGCACACCTGACCAGATGTGGCCGTATCTGGGAGAAGGACCGGGCTGCGCTTCAGCACGCTTCCACCCGTGCCCAAAGGCAGGCCAACTGCCGTCGTGCCCCCGCACCAGCCTATGTTGTTGGTCAAAAGGTATGGCTGTCCACCCGAGATCTCCCCCTAAGGACTGAGTACTGGAAGCTGTCCCCCCGCTTCATCGGTCCCTACGAGATCGAACGGGTAATAGACCCATGCGCCCTGCGCCTCAAGCTCCCACCTCCCCTCCGCATACACCCCACCTTCCACGTTTCCCAAATCAAGCCAGTCACGACAAGCCAACTGCCCTCCCCCTGGGATATAATTAAAGAAAGACACCAGCGGTATCATCGTGTGGAGATGGCATATGGTGCATGGGACTAGTAAGGGGAAGCTATTCGGCCATCATATAGGGTGGAGGATCATTAATATCCTTTTCCTTAATGGTGTTAGTAATTAAACGCTGACATAGGGATCGGATACAAGGAATACAATAACCACACAAAATTAAAATAGCAGAAAAAATTCAAGGCTTCGCTCTGTCTTCATGCTGAGTGGTGATTCTTTTTAGTTGATCTCTTATGTATTGTGGAACCTCTTGGCGTCTGTTTAGTTCTGCCTTATATAGTCCTAACTGAGTCAGACGTGTGATTGGGTCGGATCCCAAATCAGCAATATTGGCCAAATTTTCTTCTAATTCTTTAATGGCAGCGGTCACTCCACTAGCCAGGGTTTCTGCAATTGAATTCCTGTTTGACGTCTGTTGTGAGCGCGCAAAAGATGTTCAATCATCTACATCTACTTCGAGTTGGCCAGCAGTCACATTAAGCACTGGAGCTTGAATTTTATTCAGAGATTTTCTGACATCATGGTAGGGTGACGGCATAAATGGGTTAAGTGGAGATACCGCCGAAAACCGTTTCTCCTTCGAGTAAGGAGGCGGCGAGAAGGGCAAATCGGGCGGCGATGGCGCCAGACCAACACTATCTTCTTTAACCGCCACACAAGACAACTGTAACGCACATCCCATAGCTATCATTCTCACATTCGCTTTCCTTTCCACAACTTTCTTAGCATTATGTCTCACTCTTTTACCTCTTGTGGACAACCTGTTAATTTTTTCCACTTCTAATCTCAAAGCTTCCGCTCTCCTAACACAAGCCATTTCAGTTTCTTTCATTAATGTCACTAAACATGCAGTTGAAAACATAGGGGGAAACCAGCCGTCCCCACAACACTTATACATCCATTCCGTCAATCGTTCTCTCATACTCTCACGTTCTTTTTTAGGCAAACCTCCGACACAAACATCAGAGGCATTCTTCACCTGTTCGCTCAACAACACTTGCTCAGGATGGTTAGGAATTTGCGGCAAATCAAACCAATTACTGTCCCTGTCAAACTCTCCCTCCATTTTATTTTCAATTATCTGTATTTGTATTATTCTTTCAAGTGCTCGAACGTATTATCACAAAGGTACTTGATTCAAATCAAATTAGAAGTACCCGATCCTCAATTTACCAAAAGCATTTGATCCAATTTAATCTTCAATAGTTCTTGATAAAACCTAAACAGAAGTACTAGAGCCAAAATTTATCAAAAGCATTCGAACCCTTAACTTATAAAAAATGCTCGATTCGTTATTTACCAAAATTCACAGACTTATTATCTTGTTTCTGTAAAATCTTATTTTAGTTCGAGCAGTTCTAGTCTCTACGATTCTTAACAGAACGAAACAACCTCTCACAAAATAAAATTATAAGTGTATATAACACTGTTCATCCAGCCAGTTTATCACTTTAGAATATCAATTTGAGGCACAAATCCCATCCCGTTATCAGCTAACAGACAGAAGACCAATTTGGAGGATAAATGTCCTCTTACCTTATCAAATTGTAGGGCGCCCGATATTCTGTCTGTCAACCAACACCGAAGTCCGAAATGAGGATTTTCCCGGCCAATGCACCAAATGTTGAGGAAGAGCACTCAATCTTTCTCCTCGGGTTCGATTGATTTCGGATGTGGAAGATGTTGGTTGTCCAAATACAGGCTGGAGGCGATGAACAGTGACTTCGAAGCTTTTATTACAGAATATTCTGGGCACAGGTGAACCACAGACAAGGCTGTCGTCCACAAATGCACCGAGACAGACCACTTACATTCACCTTTAGAGGGTGGAACCGAAACCGAACAGGGATGGGATTTTTCCTTACTTCATACATTCATACAGTAAGCTATTTGTTATGGATCAGCAAATAGAAGATAATGACAATGTGAAGGTCTTCAAGGACACATCTGGCTACAGGACAGAGCTCTACTAAGGGGAAGCCTGAGACTCATGGAGTCATGACTAGAAACAGGCAAAATACACATTTCAATAGACCCACTTCAGTTTGAATGGTTGTCTCTCTCCTTGAGCCCTGCAATTGGTGGCCGGCCAATTGCAGGGTTCAAGGAGAAACATCCATCCCTGGTGTCCATAGGTGTCTGGAATAGGCTCCAGGAACCCCAAGATCCTTGTGAGACTCTTTCCCATCAGGGGACAAAGCCGGGCCCGGGTGCACTGCCAACACCGCCAAGCTCTGCCCTGAATAAATTTATACATGGGCTAACTAAGCAATAAGAAATTGTGGAGCAAATTTAGACAGTGACTTCAAACATGGGCGGCCTGGCAGCTGAGTGGTTAGCGCGTCAGCCTCACAGTGGGGGTCCTGGGTTCAAATCCAGGTCAGTCCTCCTGTGTGGAGTTTGCATTTTTCTTCCCGGGCTGGCTGACTGGACACTCTAAATTGCCCCTAGGTATGAGTGTGGGCTGTTTTTCTCCTTGCGCCCTGCGATTGACTGGTCACCAATTCAGGGTGTACCCCACCTCTGGCCCGAAGTCAGCTGGGATAAGCTCCAGCACCCCCGGCTACCCTAGTGAGGATAAAGTGGTTCAAAAAATGAGATGAGATGAACATTCAAACATCCATCCTTGTTGTGAACTTAACTGACCACAGGATAAAAGTAGAGAGCTGCGGTATACACCTTTTTGTGCTCTACAAGCGATGCCTTATTTTGAAAAGGAACGTCATCAAGGGCTTGCTTATCATTCTAGACGTGCCTGTATTGCTCATGCACGTACACGAACTCATGAACGTGCAACAAATAATTCACGACATTATAACAAATTTTCATTTCAACACCTCTCCCGTTGAAAAAAAAGCACCACAAAAAAGATAAAGAGGTATATTATATACTTGGACAATATTTTGTTAAAGGAGGCCGGGGATACAGAAAGGGTAATGTGATGGGTTGCTAACGTTTGGTAGAAAGTATGCAAGCTTTTACGGAAACCAGGTCACGTTTCCTTCAAAATAAGAACCCATTCATCCATTGAAAAAAATAAAGTATTTCATTTTATATAACACTACACTTATCTTACCTAAATATATTTTAATTAAGAGTATTATTTTCATTATAGATGAATTTGTCAGGTGAATTTTGTGTAGAAAGTGGTTCGTTTTATTTTCCAAGACTCACTTGAAGCACCGGAATTTCTCTTTGCAGTCTTCAATTTTTAGAACGAAGCTGTGTCTTCTGCGGAAAACACCCAAGAAAAAAAGCACTCAACAAATGAATTCACGCCGAGGCTACTTTCTCTCCTCTACTTATTTATTACCCGCAGACCGGGGCTAAACTCTATTGACTATTGTGCTTCCTGCTGATGAGACCTGTGCGATTTTAAGGATAACACCCAAAATCTGGCCTCTACAAATGGTAGGTAAATGCATCAGTAAAGAATTTCACGACAGCTGGAAGAATGGTTACTAAATATCAGCATTCCTCGTAGCAAGGCAATTAAAATGAGATAAGTGAAATTCTAACTCTTGATGATAAATCTCAACGTAAACATCTACATTGTGTAGAAATAGTTTAGACTATATTATAAAACTCCAAAATTCTAAAACATCAGTGGGAACTGCTTATTGCGAGAAAAAAAAAATGTTGTCTGGTTTGGAACTCTCGTCTAAAGTCAATTGACACTATTGAAACAACCCTGAGAAAGTAGAAGTGTTTTTACGAGCTGTTCGTATAGCTTCGTGCAACATGTAGTCAGTCAGCAGAAAGGCCCACAACGCAGGGCCTGGATGGACCTTGAATGATGGCAACAACCACCAGTGATTTACCACAGCACAACGCACAGAACTCACCAATTTTTCCACAAACCCGAATAATTCACTCATACATAATTGATGGGAAGCACTTTCCCCCCAGGAACAACATATCTCAAATATCTCTCATCTCATCTCATTTTCTCAACCGCATTATCCTCATTAGGCTCGCGGGGGGTGCTGGAGCCAATCCCAGCTGTCTCCGGGCCAGAGGCGGGGGACACCCTGAATTGGTGGCCAGCTGATCACAGGGCACAAGGAGGCGGGCAACCATGCACACTGACACCCATACCTAGGGGCAATTTAGAGTGTCCAATCAGCCTACCATGCATGTTTTTTGGAATGTGGGAGGAAACCTTAGTACCCGGAGGAAACCGGGGATAACATGCAAACTCCACACAGGTGGACGTGACCTGGATTTGAACCCAGGACCCCAGAGCTGTGAGGCCGACGCGCTAACCACTCGCGCCCTATCTCAAATATATGGTTTCAATTAAAAGGATTGTTATGACATAGGAGCCCTTCAGATCAGCTTTATAATTTACATAAATTGTAATCTTAGTGATCTTAATTGCTTTTATTTTTTATATTTTTTATTGTGACAATGCCTTTCATGTCTTCCTATTTGTTTAGGACATGTGACCTATGACTATGGAAGTCCAACATGGAAAATACTGCTCAGGCCAGTGGATTGGTGGTGACAGAAGCTCATGTAATCATTTGCAAAGGGGATATCAATTTCAATTCAACCACCCTGACTGGGTGCATTTCTATCAAGAGCCACTATGGAACTGAGACTGCGACCCAGTGACATTGCCAATTCCGAATGAGGAAAAAGACAATATCTGGATCATGTTGCTAAAGAGGCGTGTCCAGTGCGTGGACATGACACTGGACTGAGGCAAACAACATTATTTGATGGAGCAAGTACAAATGCAGCAATGGAAGCAGGTGTCTCTCATGTGTCAGTCCAGTAAGACAATCTACATATGGAAGGTATTTTGTACAGTTAAAGGGATTCAAAGTGGATGTGGAAACAAGCTGATGGATCTCATGAGAATTTGATCGACGCCTGTGCCAAAACAATCGTGTCCTCTAGTTGGAGAGAAGAGAACGCTTAATGTCCATTATGCCTCGAAACCGAGCCTTCTCGGAGCCTGAGTATTCTGCTGAGTATTCCGCTGACTGTTCAGTGACTCTGCCCTCTGACCCTGGGCAGGCTGTTGGACGGACACACGAGGTCACGGTGAGGAGTTCAGGATGTTGCCTCTGCCTACCCCGTTTCATGCGCCTCACCTTTGCGCCGGAGTCTCTGGAGAACCTCTACCAGACTTACTTCAGGCGTCAAAGGCACGAAACCCTGCTGGTGCTGGTTGTGTTTGCAGTTCTTTTCGACAGCTACGTTATTGTCATGTGTGCAGTGGTATACACCAGCGACAAACTGGCATCTGTCCTAGTGGCCTCTGTTGGGTTGTTGGCAGAAGTCATCCTCTACCTACTGTGTCGCTTCGGGGTGCTACCAGATCGCATCTCAAGACGGGTTGTACCCTACGCTCTGTGGGTGCTCATAGCGGCACAAATATTTTGCTACCTAGGTTTGAACTTTGCCCAGTTTCACCAGGCCAGTGACACAGTGGGCTGGCAGGCTTTCTTCAGCTTCTCCTTTTTCCTAACTCTACCTTTAAGGTTGACACCCATCGTGCTTATCACAGCAGTCACCTGTGGGGTTCATACCCTAGTTCTGGGTGTCACTATCGCCCAGCAGCAACAGGAGGACATCCAGGGGGCAGCACTTGGCAGGCAGGTAAGACATGGCAAAGGGTGAAAATTGTGAACCGGATTCAGGGTATTATTTTTTAAGAAAAGAGATATTGATCTTTGATCTATATATTTACAGTTTTATATATAGAGTATAAGTGTGAACTAAAAAAAGAGACTGTTTTAAGATGTTGTATTTACTCACCAAGGGAGTCGAAGTTGAGTGAGTTTTGATGAAACATTAATGCTAAATGAAGTCGTTTCTCATTCATCTGCAGACATTTGACTTGATGTTGTCTCAATTGAACCAGTGAGTTGAGGGAAAAATCACTCCAACTCTAGATACGTACTACTAAAAGTCATATTTTTTATTTCAATACTTAGTTCTCAAAAAGGAAGCCGAATGTATCTAGCATATCTATTAAAATCAAAAATTTAATCATGAATAAAATTTTAGGCCAATTCAGCTTTTTGATGACATGTATACGGAACAAGGACAGGCAAAATAGACATAAAACAAATAGGACAAAGGTTTCCCCAGCCGTGAAAAAAAAATGCTTTGTTGAGTGTAATAATGAGTTTATTTATAATACAATATTTTTTCCTGTGCCTTGTCTGTACTTTAAAAGAAGCCACAGTACAAGCGAGTTAACAATTACAGCTGACATTGTTTGTTTTTCTGCACAATTTGTGTACGTAGGAAAATGTACGTAGGAAAATTCAAATCAGTCTGAGCTGTTCATGCAAACATTGAGAGACGCCAAACCAGTGTTGCAGAGGTATTTTTGGTCTTGTTATACTGCTGTTCACTCTATACAACTCTTCAAAAAACCTTTCATTGAAATAATGTAAACACATTGCATAATAGTTAAATTAGCAACGAAATCATATCATCCTGGTTAATGTTTACATATGTATTTGGACACCTACTTGTGCTCATTGGTGCTCTAATAAAGTGTGTTTGTCATTCGGACTAAACAGTTGTGGGGTTGCTCCTATACAAAGCTTTTGTGACATTGGCAAAATGTACTGTAAAATCAATGGTGCTACCACCCCCTCTCTATTCAGAGTGTATGTTATTGAATACTTTTAAAGTCAATCACACAGAAAGCAACAAAACTATCTCAACACCTCATACCGGCATCCGTTTTGTCACAACACTGAACACAAATATGAATGCAGCACTTGCTTTTGTTCTTGTTTCACATTAATTTAAAAATGTATGAAGATTTTTTTAGGTACATTTTTCACAAATATTCACAAATGTGTGTTAGTAATCACTTCTACTATTCTAAGGTATTTAATCCCTCCCCTCTTGTGGAATAACATTATACAGACGACAACATTTTTTGAACTGGTGTGTTTTGTTGCAGAACATTTGTAAGTCTGGTCATTCTATGTAAAGTGAGACGAAATAATTTAAAAACTTAACCCGACCATCTCTGATTTGTGAAAATTATGCTTTTGCCGAAGAAAGCTAAAATTCGTAATTCCAACACTATAAGATCTGAAATTGTGGAGATATAATTTCTTCAATTGTTGACTTTTCGGAGATTTTTTTCTCCTTACGAATTTCGAATGTCCATATCTCTGCAACGTCTCCCCTCCTATTAAACTGAAACTATTTTCATTCGATATCTCTGCAACGCCTCCCCTCCTATTAAACTGAAACTATTTTCATTCGACTAGTAAAAAGGAATATAGATACGTTTTTTTACCTTACTTTGGGGGTATAGTTTTTGTGACACGGCCTTTGATTTTCAACCCCAGAGGGGCACAAATTCAAAGCCTGACCTCATACCTGAAATTATTCATTCATTCATTCATTTTCCGAACTGTTTATCCTCAACGACCGTGGGGGGTGCTGGAGCCTCCCCCAGCCATCTATGGGCACCAGGCAGGTGGGGACACCCTGAATTGGTGGCCAGCCAATCGCAGGGCACATGGAGATGGACAACCATTCATGCCCACACTCATACCTCGGGGCAATTTAGAGTGTTCAACCAGTCTACCATGCAAGTTTTTTAAATGTGGGGGGAAACCGGAGAAAACCCACGCATACCCAGGGAGAACGTGGAAACTCCACACAGTGAGGACTGACCTGGGATTGAACCCTCAACACCAGAGCTGTGAGGCCGACGTGCTAACAACCCAGCCCCCGCATTAGGATATGTGTCATATTTTTCTGGAATCGGGGCAGCAAGCTAACTGAGCTGTTTGTATGTGTCTGTGGAGTGATTCTATGCAGCCCCCTCCCCCAAAATTCTGAGCATTCAGCTTTTAGTAAACAATTATCATTGAATATGAATTTTTTTATTCAAGGCGTGGTGACTGCAACCTATCGATTGTCAATACAAATCTTGAAAAGTCATTTATTTAGTTAGTTAAGAATTCACGAGGGCATGCACCATTCAAATTCATATAAAGTATTGGGCATCTACTGCATGACATGCTGTCATGAAATTCACCCATATTTTAATGGGGTTTCCAATGATGGAACAGTTTTCACAAACATTCAATTTATTCTACAACATATTAGGGATATGTAATTCTGCTCCTCTGTTAATACACTAACCACAAAAATTAAATGAGCATTTTTATGAAACACATTTCGATACATCCAATCTCAATATGAAGTTTGATAGCTATACAAATAACGACAGGGCAATGTTTTTGGAGGCCTGGTGGTGAAAACGGTTAGCGTGCCGGCCTCACAGCTTTGGGGTCCTGGGTTCAAATCGAGGTTACGTCCACCTGTGTGGAGTTTGCATGTTCCCGGGCCTGCGTGGGTTTCCTCCGGGTACTCCGGTTTCCTGCCACATTCCAAAAACATGTATGGTAGGCTGATTGGACACTCTAAAATTGTCCCTAGCTATGGTGTAAGTGTGCATGATTGTCCGTCTCTTTGTGCCCTGCTATCAGCTGGCCACCGATTCAGGGTGTCCCCCGCCACTGGCCCGGAGTCAGCTGCGATAGGCTCCAGCAAACCCCCCCCCCCCCCCCCCCGTGGCTCTAATGAGGATAAAGCAATATGTTGAAAGAGCCATCCATATTGGCCAAAAAAAACAAAAAATGAAACATGTTTGGAGCCGCAAAAATTAAAAGCTTTATATAAACCTTACAATGAAGGCAACATGTGCTGTATGAATCTATATTTGCCTGCGAACAAAATGACAAAGTGGGCTACAAATACATCGTGAGCACTCATGCTAAAATGTTTATTTTTCTGCAGTGCATTCTGTAGTGAACAATCACACTTTCTCTCTCTTACCAAATTGGGTACTTGGTTGCAAATGTAGCATGCGTTACCTGGAAATAACTGTTTTTGTTATTTGACAACCTCTCGCTACAAAGTGAACATTCAGGCAATCGTTCCGCATTGGCAATGAATGCAAATGTTTTGGTCCAAGAAACGTTGAATCCTCTGTTTTTCTCAGTTATTATATACAGCCGATGTTTTCACACAGCCACCTGCATAACATTCCTCTTTTCTGATAAAAACGTGTGTCGCAGGCTATGGTTGACAGAAATGTTGAAATTTAATATATATTCTACACATTCTTACAGCATTTGAAAACGTTAACAATGTTTGTGTGATGTTTGTCCTCCTACAGAAACCATATTAAAAAATATACAGCAATCACTCAAGCCAAAACCACCAAATGTGGAAAACTATCCCAAAAGATTTCAAGGAAGAAACTTGAAATGACTTCCACATGTGAAACCAGTCCTCTTTTAAGGGTTTTCTCATTGTTGCCACTGTAGTGCACCTGTTGTTAATTCTACCAGCACCAATACAGCTCAAAATGAATTAATTCATATGACACTATGAATAAAAGGAAGTACGTAGCATTTTTTTATAGAACGCACCTGTTTTTTGAATTAATTCATATGACACTATGAATAAAAGGAAGTACGTAGCATTTTTTTTATAGAACGCACCTGTTTTTTGAATTAATTCATATGACACTATGAATAAAAGGAAGTACGTAGCATTTTTTTATAGCACGCACCTGTTTTTTGAATTAATTCATATGACACTATGAATAAAAGGAAGTACGTAGCATTTTTTTTATAGAACGCACCTGTTTTTTGGCTATCATCCTAAGGGTGCAATAACAGTCGTGTTCATTGTGCAATTAAACCATTACATAGCCATTGTTATTCTACTGCAGTGCAAGAACTCAATGAAAGATTTAGCAATTTCAGTCAATTATTAGCCCTGTTTGATGATCATGTGGCTGTCGATGCATTAATGAGAGATGTGAAAGAGAAAGGGTGAAGCTTGTAGCCTGAACCTGTACCATAATATTTCAAATGAGTTTAATTGATTTCATGCCAGGCCCAATAATAGTGTTCCTTTAATTTTTGTGAGCAGTGTAGTATTTACAATAATGTTGAGGCTCAACTCAGTCGGGAATGAATCTTGTAGTGTGTAACACCCAACATTTTATAAATCCAATTGTGGAAACATGTTTACATTATTTGGCGTAAGAATTTGGGATGATGTTCAATTGGTCTTTCATGCTATAAGAGTTCAATGCTCAGAAAATGTTCTAATGTGGAGCCACCCATGTCACTAATATATAATGTACAAGCAGGAGTGCCCCGGCTTCGCCGGTCCCCCCTGCTTGGTTAGACGAGAAAGGAAAATTTCAGTTACACGCATAGCACAGCAAACGTGTATATAATTATGTACAGGTATGATACAGAAGAAGTTCAGCACTTCAAATCAATCAAGCAAAATGTACAGATATGATATGAGAAGCAATTCAGCAGTTCAATTCAATCAAGCCAAAACATAAAAATAAATCAAATTTTATATTGGACTTGAGCTGGGAAACAGCGCCAGCGCGTGCCCAAGCATGATTACTACCTGCCTACACTACTTTGGATTTTTACTGGCATCAGCAGACATAGTAACTGCAGAGCGTAAAGTTGGCTCCCTGAAAAGTAGATCTTTGAGCAAAAAAGTTTGAGCACCACTGATTTTGAGGAATATGTCGAAATGGAGGGCGGCCCGGTGAAACGATTGGTTAGCGTGTCGGCCTCAGCTCTGGGCCTGGGTTCAAATCCAAGTCACGTCCACCTGTGTGGGGTTTGCATGCTCTCCGTGGGTTTCCTTCGGGTACTCCGGTTTCCTCCCACATCCCAAAAACATGCATGGTACGATGCTGATTGAACACTCTAAATTCCCCCGAGGTATGGGTGTGAGTGTGTATGGTTGTCCGTCTCCTTGTGCCCTGCGATCGGCTGGCCACCGATTCCGGGTGTCCCCCGCCTTTGGCCCGGAGTCAGCTGGGATAGGCTGAAACCGCATTCAAATCGGACTTTCGGTCTTGTCTCCATTTCACTCAGACCTCACAGACACGCATACACACGTGCACACACATTCTCAGAAATAGTAATATGTATAGATGAGTCTTCCAGTGCAACTACAAAAGGAGCACCGACGGTATTGACAAAATTAGTTTAATATATTTCCTTGGACTTTTGCAGCCAGTTGAAAAACTTTGAAAGAGCTTGCACTTTTAGTAAAATTACGTGCTACATTTTTTTTTGCAATTCAAGTTTCATAATTTGACGTTCAGATTGACGGGAGGTTGCCGAGATATGGACATTTGAAATGGAGGGAAGTGCAATTTGTCAAAAAGGTAAAAAGTCATATCTTCATAACCCTGACCCGAACTTGTTCAAAATTTCAGCAAAATTTCATCTACTTTCACCTTGCTTAATGGATTACCCTGGGTTATTACAGTATTTACTCGCATATAAGTCGCTTTTGTCGGTCAAAAAATGATGACTGAATCGAGGGTATGTCTTATATGCGCATAAAAACACGACTTGCAAAAAAACTGCAATTTGACGGTGCCGTGACACGATGACGCGTCACAATGACGTCAATTCAAAATTGCGCCCAAGTGTGTGCCATAATGTCAAAATAGAGAAAAGATAAACAGATAAAACACCAAACAAAATTTATTTTGACGTCTTTGAATGAAATTCATGAAAAAAACGTATCTTGCTTAAAACGCAAAACGTTCCCGTCACTGCTCGCTTGGGGCACAGCCATCTTAGTGAGGTCGGGGCGCTTGTGCCATCTACATTTTTTTTCCAGAAGCGAGTAGCCTTGGTTTTGAAATAAAACAAAATTCCACCTTGATTTTTTTTGTTTTATTTCTTGTTCGAAAGTGACAACTATTGGAGTAATATGGACCATCGAAAGCATTGAGATATTTTGACATGAGAATCAATATGGCTGCCACAACATCTTAAACCTCTGGTAAGAAAATTGTAATTTCTGTATTTATAATAATAATAATAATAATAATAATAATAATAATAATCGGACATAGGCCCTGTCGTCATTTTGAACAACACAAAATAGCCTACTTGTCATCACACGCAGAAACTGCGTGTGACGAAATTGGTGGTGCTTCTCCATAAGCTGCGTATACTCGGGAAAAGACCTAATTAAGTGCCAGTGACGGACTTGTAATTTGGCATTCTGCTGTTGTGGATACAGGTCGCTTACCTCTCGCTTACCTCTCACTGTCTTTCACTTACCTTACTTCAGTCAGCTAGTAGGAGGCAGATCACCACCCAAACATCTTTTCATATTACCGCAGAAGGGACTGTGTGTTATGTTACCGCAAGTTTAGATTTCTGATGGATGTGGGGAAAAAACTGTCCTTAAGCCTATTTGTCCGTGCTTTGTGGGACCTATAGCGTCTGCCAGAGGGCAGCAGCTGGAACAGATTGTGACCAGGGTGGTAAGGGTCCCCTATGATGTTCTTGGCTCTGCTGAGGTAACGAGGGCTGGCAATGTCTTCCAGTGAGGGCAGAGAGCAGCCGACAATCCTCTGGGCAGTGTTAATCACTTTCTGCATGGCCTTTTTGTCTGCCGCCGTGCTTCCAGCGTACCACACTGTGATGCCGTACGCCAGGATGCTCTCTACAGTGGTTCTATAGAAGGTTATCAGAAGCTTGGTGCCCAAGTTGTTCTTCCTAAGTACCCTGAGGAAATGGAGTCGTTTCTGAGCCTTCTTCACCACTGCCGTGATGTTTGTAGACCATGAGAGCTTGTCCGTGACGTGGACCCCCAGGAATTTAAAGGACTGGACCCTGTCTACACATACTCCATTTATGAGGAGTGGGGCCAGATCTGTGCCGTGTTTGCGAAAGTCCAGGATTATTTCTTTAGTTTTCGTGGTGTTCAGTGTGAGATTGTTGACCGAGCACCGCGAAGACAATTTGTTGACCTCATCTCTGTAAGCCGACTCATCCCCTCCTGAGATGAGTCCGACCACAGTGGTGTCGTCAGCAAATTTGATGATGGCGTTAGACTGGTGGGTGGGTGTACAGTCGTATGTGTACAGGGAGTACAGAAGAGGACTCAGTACACAGCCTTGAGGGGAGCCAGTGCTTAGTGTAATGGAGGAAGAGAGGTGGGGACCAAGTCTAACAGTCTGTGGTCGGTTGGTCAAGAAGTTCTTTATCCAGCAGCAGATTGAAGAGGATAGTCCAAGGTGGGAGAGTTTGTCAGTCAGAATGTCCGGTTTTATGGTGTTGAAGGCTGAGCTATAGTCAATGAAGAGCATCCTCACGTAGTTCCCATGGTGTTCCAGGTGGCTCAGTGCTGTATGAAGAGCAATGGCAATAGCATCCTCAGTGGACCTGTTTGCTCTATAAGCAAACTGTTGAGGGTCAATTGAGGGAGGGATTGTATTCCTGATATGGCGGGCTACCAACTTTTCAAAGCACTTCATGATCACAGGCGTGAGGGCAACAGGCCTATAATCATTCATGCTGCCAATGGTTGGCTTTTTGGGGACAGGGATGATGGTGGCAGATTTCAGACAGGATGGAATGATGGATTGTTGCAGGGAACAATTGAAAATGTTTGTGAAGACTCCAGCCAGCTGGTCAGCACAGGCTTTGAGCACCTTCCCAGGTACTCCGTCTGGGCCAGCAGCCTTCCTGGTGTTCACAGACCGCATCGTACGGCATCACAGTGTGGTACGCTGGAAGCACGGCGGCAGACAAAAAGGCCGTGCAGAAAGTGATTAACACTGCCCAGAGGATTGTCGGCTGCTCTCTGCCCTCACTGGAAGACATTGCCAGCCCTCGTTACCTCAGCAGAGCCAAGAACATCATAGGGGACCCTTACCACTCTGGTCACAATCTGTACCAGCTGCTGCCCTCTGGCAGACGCTATAGGTCCCACAAAGCACGGACAAATAGGCTTAAGGACAGTTTTTTCCCCACATCCATCAGACATCTAAACTCGCGGTAACATAACACACATTGCTGCAGGGTGGTGGTGGGGGTGTTGAGACTGGGTCTGATTTGTCAGTCTCAAAGCGGGCAAAGAAACGGTTCAATTTCTCCGCTAGTGAGGCATCTGCATTAACAGACATTATTGTTATTGTAGTTGGTAATATGTCGTATTCCTTGCCACATCTTCTTTGGGTTATTTTCTGTGAAGTGCTCCTCAATTTTCTTGGTATATGCTGCCTTGGCCTTTTTAATGCCTCTTTTCAGCTCAGCTCTGGCAGCTCTATATTTTATCTTGTCCCCTGATCTAATGGCGGAGTTACGGCATTTGATGAGTGCCTGTGTCTCATTGGTCATCCAGGGTTTTTGGTTAGGAAAAACCCGTATTCGTTTATCTATAGTGACGTTGTCAATGCAGTTTTTTATGTAAGAAAGTACAGAGTCCGTGTAGTCCTGGAGGTTGTCGTGTACAAAAAGTTCCCAGTTGGTGCGGGAAAAACAGTCCTGCAACTGAGAGAGTGCGTCGTCGGGCCAAGTTTTTATTATCTTTATTTGTGGCGTTGTTTGCCTCCGGAGTGGAGTGTAAGCGGGGGTGAGAGATAGGCAGAGGTGATCTGATCCAGCTAGGTGAGGGAGGGAAGTGGCTTTATAAGCATGTTTGATGTTAGAATAGACATGGTCAAGAGTTTTGTCTCCTAGTATTACAATTTACGTATTGAATAAACTTAGGTAAAACAGTCTTTAAACACGCCTTGTTGAAATCACCAGCGACAATAAAAACTCCGTCGGGGTGGTCAAGCTGTTGTTTGTTTACAGCCGTTAGCAGGAGGTTAAGTGCCGTGTTAACGTTAGCATTCGGAGGTATATAGATAGCCGTTACTATGACGACAGTTAGCTCTCTCGGTAGATAATAGGGCCTACACCGTATTGCCAATAACTCTAAATCCGGGGAACAGTGAGTGTCAATGATCCTACTGTCACAACACCATTCATTATGTATAAACATGCACAGTCCTCCTCCTTTGCTTTTGCCTGTTAATTCTTTTGAACGGTCGTTCCGAAAAAGCGTTCGGCTAGCTAGCGATCCCGCAGCGTCGGGGATATGCGGGTGTAGCCACGTTTCTGTGATGATAATAATATTACAGTTTCTAACAAAGCTGTTGGTAGCAATACGAAGTTCCAACTCATCCATTTTGTGGGTGATGGATCGGGCGTTGGTCAAAAAGATACTAGGAAGCGGTGCTCGGTGTGGTTGTTGTTTCAGCTTAGCAGCAAGGCCCGCCCGGCATCCACGCTTGTGTTTTCTGTCCCTTCGCCGCCTTCGACGTGCTTTTGGTGGGCTGGCTAGCCACGGAGATCCCGGAGAGTTTGTTGAGAAATCGGATGTATCGCATATCCTTCGGATAGTGATTAAATCATGGCGACTGTAAGATAACGAACGACACCGAACTGGAGAGCTTAAAGCCGCTGCGTCAGTGCGCGCCGCCATCTTGCATTCATCATCCTTTAGATTTAGATTTAGATCTGATTTAGATTTGATTTAGAAAGCATCAGGTTCTCATCAAATTGAATAATTTGATATTTTGCATTTACAAAGACAGGCATATTATCTTATGAATATGAAGGTGCAAATTAGGAATCAGGGGGCGGCTTATATGCGAGAAATGTAAAATAAACATTTCAAGGCAACTTTCAGGGTGCGGCTTATACGCGCGGGTGGCTTATATGTGAGTAAATACGGTAACACATTATTTGTATTATCTATATATCTATATATTTTTATTGCTAATATAATATTATGAGAGGCCCGGTGAAGAGTGGTTAGCGCATCGGCTTCAGTTCTGGGTGGAGGGTTCAATCCTAGGTTGGTCCTCACTTTGTGGAGTTTGCATGATGTCCCGGGCTTGCGTGGGTTTTTAGGGGTTCTCCGATTTCCTCCTACAGCCTAAAAACATGAATGGTAGACAGGTTGGACACTCTAGATTGCCCCTAGGTATGAGGGTGAGCATAAATGGTTATTGGTCTTCTTGTGCCCCCCGATTGGCTGGCCACCGATTCAGGGTGTCCCTTGCCTGGTTCCGATAGTTAGCTGGGATAGGCTCCAGCAACCCCCGTGAGAATAAGTGGTTCAGAAAATGAATGAATGTATATAATACTATTAAGCGTTAATATATGTTAAGTGCTGACATTGGCTGGAAACCGGTTCAATATGTGTCCTTGCTTCTGCCTATAGGTAGCTGGGATAGGCAAAGTTATTATTATTATTATTTTTCTTTAACTCACACTTCTCATTTCACTTGTCACTTGGCGACTCTGACGAAAGGTCTACAATGACAGAATTATATAATCCTTTGTTAACGGATACCTTTGTGTGTAAAGTTATTTTGACCATTCAAATTACGATAATTCTCAAAAGACATTTGAGGTGATAGAGAAGAGAAATCTGATGAAAATTCCAAGTCAACTTTCTTGTTCTTTGAAAACAATGATCACAACACTGAAATAGCACTGCTGGTGTGGCAATCAAAGCCATGACCTCATTGAACATTGATGTCCCCAAGTTTGTTCCCGCCACTCTCATCAGCACTGCAAATGAAGTAATGATTTTATTGTTACAGACCATTCATAGGTATTGATTTTTTGTCTCATTTTAAATAGTAAAAAAAATCCCATCAAATTTGTGGGCTTTTTGTTTACTCTTAATAAAACACTTCCATGTGAAGGTAACATGAGTGAATGGTATTTTGTAATGTGACAATAAACTGATATTTTGGTGACTGATTGACAGGCTTGCAGGGCTAAAGAATTCCTTGATTTTTATTGATAGTTAAAGACAATTTATTTTTCTGAATTGATTTTTCTTCTGTTCCCCCAAAGGTATGTGCTGGTTGCAACTTCAACTTGGCAGGCTGTCTATTTTTTATTATCAATAAATAAAAAATGAATATTGTTTCCGTCGATCTTGTTACAAGTTAATACTTAAAAGAAATTTATGTATCAAGAGGAAAATAGGCAAGGTTTTGAATTGGTGACAAGCTTCAAGTAAAATGCAGGCACCAAGTTGAGTACTGCTTATGGCTGTGATGTGTTTTATGTTATTTTTAGAATATGCAACTGACTAATTTAAAAAAGCTGTGGGGTATGTTTACCATAGTAGGCCTGTCAATACGATTTTGATATATGCAGCTTACAGAACTGCGATCCTGCCTTTTAATTACAGCTCCTGGCCAACATTGTGATCTATGTTTGCGCTATCACCGTGGGCGTTATGTCATATTACATGGCAGACCGGAAGCACAGAAAGGCTTTTCTTGAGGCAAGACAATCTCTAGAAGTCAAACTCAACCTGGAGGAGCAAAGCCAGCAACAGGTTAGAGGTCATATAATAAAATATTTCTGTTTAAACACACATTTTTGACTGTTGTAGAATATTAAATTATATTATTGAATTTTTCCAAAAGCTTTTTTAGTCTTTGTCATGTTGCTGTTTCAGCTAGGAGGTAATACATTGCTCGCAATATGTGATCTACTGATTTATTTTGGCATTTTTATGATAAGCAATTCCGGTGGTCATCTGAAAAAATAAATATATGGTTCTCGGAGCAATATTGTACAGTTTGATATATATCTGGTGTAATGATACTAATTCTGTCTACTGTTCTATTAGAAATGCATGTGATGTTATTGACTGGGTGTCCCTCACGCAAACCTACATACACAACGAATGGTCCTGCAACAGTAGGATCATTAACACTCACTGCTCCCCGGATTTAGAGCTCTTGGCAGTACAGTGCAGGCCCTTCTATCTACCTAGAGAGCTAACAATTGTCATTGTAATGGCTGTTTACATCCCACCGGATGCTAACGTTAGCACGGCAGTTACCCTCCTGCTAGCGACTATAAACAAACAGCAGCTTGACCACCCCGAGGGAGTCTTTATTGTCGCTGGTGACTTCAACAAAGCATGTTTAAAGACTGTTCTGCCTAAGTTTATCCAGTACGTGAAGTGTCACACCAGAGGAGATAAAACTCCATAGACCACGTTTATGCTAATAACAAACATGCTTATAGAGCCACACCCCTCCCTCACCTTGCTGGATGAGACAATCTCTGCCTGTCCCTCACCCCCGCATACACACCACTCCGGAGGCTAACAAGGCCACAAATAAAGATAATAAAAACATGGCCCAAGGACGCCCTTTCTCAGCTGCAGGACTGTTTTTCCTGCACCATTTGGGAACTTTTTGAACACCACAACCTCCAGGAATACACAGACACTGTACTTTCCTACATCAAAAACTGCACGGACAACGTCACTGTTAATAAACGGATACAGGTTTTTCTTAACCAAAAACCCTGGATGACCATTGAGACACAGGCCCTCATCAAATGCCGTAACACCGCCTTCATGTCAGGGGACAAGGTACAATACAGCGCTGCCAGAGCAGACCTGAAGAGAGGCATTAAAAAGGCCAAGGCAGCATATACAAGCAAAATTGAGGAGCACTACATTCTGGCTGACAAACTCTCCCACCTTGGACTATCCTCTTTCATCTACTGGATTAGGAACTTCTTAACCAACCGTCCACAAACTGTAAGACTTGGTCCCCACATCTCTTCCTCCATTACACTGAGCACTGGCTCCCCTCAAGGCTGCGTACTGAGTCCTCTTCTGTACTCCCTGTACACATACACCGACCCACCAGTCTAACTCTATCATCAAATTTGCCGATGACACCACTGTGGTCGGACTCATCTCATGGGGGGATGAGTCTGCTTACAGAGATGAGGTCAACAAACTGTCTTCGTGGTGTTTGGCGAACAATCTCACACTAAACACCACAAAAACTAAAGAAATAATCCTGGACTTTTGAACAGATCTGGCCCACTCCTCATAAATGGAGTATGTGTAGACAGGGTCCAGTCCTTCAAATTCCTGGGGGTCCACGTACAAGCGGACAAGCTCTCCTGGTCTACCAACACCACGGCAGTGGTGAAGAAGGCCCAGAAACGACTCCATTTCCTGACGGTACTCAGGAGGAACAACTTGGACAATAAGCTTCTGGTAACCTTCTATAGAGCCACTGTGGAGAGCATCCTGGCATACTGCATACAGTGTGGTACGCTGGAAGCACGGCAGCAGACAGAGGGAGACAACAGTTGGAACCTTCACGAGGTGTCTCCCGAGAGGCCGCCCGTCGCGGCCTGCGAATCCAACAAAACCACCCAGAGCTGCCACCCAGGACCGTGGCTTCCTACGTTTTTCATCCAGCCGGAGATATTCGCACTGCCCCACACCTTCGGCTACCCCCTGGATGAACTAATCCGCGTTTCAGTGACCGCTCTAGCGCTGCTGAGGGTAATCCTCAGGCGCCTGAGGTGACTTAACAACAACAACAACAACAACAGCAGCAGACAGAAAGGCCATGCAGCGAGTGATCAACACCGCCCAGAAGATCATCGGCTGCTCTCTGCCCTCACTGGATGACATTGCCAGCCCTCGCTACCTTGGGAACATTGTTAGGGACCCATACCACACTGGTCACAACCTGTTCCAGCTGCTGCCCTCTGGCAGACGGTACTACAGACTTGAGGCCAGTTTCTTTCCCACAGCCATCAGGACTCTGAACTTGCGTTAGCACGACACACAATCCTTTCTGTGCAATAACTTCGGTGTGCAATATCTTAGATTGTGCAATATTTTAGAATTTACCTAGCCGGGATGTGACTTTTTATACTTTTATATTACTATTTATGTTTTTTTACTGGAAAAACACACTTTGTGGAGTAGCACCACCAATTTCGTTATACGCAGCTGTGTATGATGACAATAAAGGCTTTTGATTTGATTTGAATGTTTTTGGATTAACAGTCATGCAAAAGTAGTGCATATCCTTGTTTTTTTTTTTTAATTGTTTTTTAGGTTTCTGCATTAACTTTTTAAGCCACCTGACTTTAGGGCAGTTAACCCATCTATCTTACCTCCCAGAGGTGGCAATCCACCTGCCCTGATTTTATGTTTACAGGATCTGCATACAAAACGACACAACACATGGTTTAAGTTCTTTATTAAGCATAAAAAAAACCAACTGTCAGTATATGATTAATGTATACGAAATCCAAATGGAACATGATTGATGTGCACCGGCATGCGTAAAAAATCTAATATTCGTTGAAAAATGGTGGCGCTCAAAAATGTATGCAAATATTTCACACGCAGCAGAAAAAGTTCACATGCACAGAAAACGAAAATGTGTCACAAAATCGCCACGCCTGTGGCAGGTAACAAAACAGACAAAGCGATTGTGATTTTGCTAATTTATTTTCCAGCAAATAATCAGCCGTACCCTCTATTCAGTCATCATTTTTTTTGTCCAACAAAAGGGTCTTATATGCGAGTAAATACGGTACCTGTCCTTTCGGGCTGCTGTCAAAATGTAATTAACTGCCCGAAAAGAGTACTTGGCTGCCCTGGGCATTTGGGCGGTTATTAATGTCAAGCCCTGTTTTTTGAGATCCATGTCTTTTGTGTTCTACTGTGAACTACATCCGTACCTCTACAATAGTTTTCAAGATGGCGCCGTCAGGCGGCAGCCGATGGCAGTAGCTCTGTCCACTCTTACTAGTTTTTTGTGTTTTACAGCCTTTTTTAAAATTACATTTTAATATTTCTTATTACATTTCTTTTTACTTTACTTTGTAATTTATACTTTTTACCTTAATGTATTTAAAACTTTCTTTGTTCTATTAGCCTGGTTTCTTCCTGCTAGTTCTTTTTTTGAACCATTAAGCCATGCCTCCGTTGTCATACACATGGGAACAACTGTGAACAATATCCAGCAGAAAGAGCAACACCTCGATGCCGCTGGAAATCCGGAGCTGGACAAAAGTGCCGGGAAAAGAAGCGACGCTTAAGACCAATCATTCCATCTATTATTATGGGGAAAATGACATCCCTCCCCGATATGATGGAAGAGCTGTCGGCGAGTATCAAAAGTGTTGTACTCTGTTACTGTTGATTCTTCAGCTCCAGACTACTGAGGAACTGTGCGGATAAGCTTGGAAGAGTGACTGCATATTTTCAACCTCGGTCTCAGTCTGCAGAAGTTCCCCATTTTGTGGAAGACTTCCTGTGTGTGTGGTTCCAGTTTTATCTAACTCTATGTCTTTTGCTTGTGTCTGTATCTGTTCTTGCTACTGCAACCAAGATGGCACCGCTTAAGTGGCAGCCGGTAGCGGTAGCTCCGTCCGCTCTTGCCCGTTTTGTGTTTTTGCTTTTCTATCTTTTTTTTTATTGCATTTTAATATTTCTTAATGCTTTCCCCACATACTTTGCTTTGTACCTTGTGCTTTTTGCTCTGTTGTTTTACGACCTTTGCGACTCGACCCCACCGGTCGTGTGGCTTGGTTTCTTTGTGCTAGTCCTAGACGTCTTTGGAGCCCTTCAGCCGTGCCTTCGCTGTCATGCACGCGGGATCAGATGTGAGCAGTGGACGACAGTGCCGGGAGAAGAAGCAACGCTCCAGACTGAGCATTCCATCATTGTTATGGGAGTGTGAGATCTCTCACCGGTCAGATGGAGGAGTTGTCGGTGCTTCCCGGGCTGCAATGGGAGAGTTGTGTTTGTGTGCTTTCAAGCCCCCCACCGGCCTCTCCGCTGCTGCTGACCAGGTGATAGGACATCTTAGGAGGATCTAGGCAAGGAAGATGATCACCTCCAGACTACTGAGGGACTGTGCGGATCAGCTTGAAAGAGCGATTCTGCATATTTAACCTCAGTCTCAGTGTGCTGAAGGTCCCCACCTTGTGGACTTCCTGTGTGTGGCTCCAGTTTTTTACCTAGGTCTACAATGTCTTCTGTGTCTGTCTTGCTACTGCAACCAAGGGATGAAATAAAGTTCTAATCTAATCTAGGTACAAAATTTTCAGGTTATGACATCCTTTGATATACAAGTGACCGTCCCAACATACTCCAAGTTACGATACCCCTAAAACGTCAATGCATTTCCTGTATACGTTATTTTATTGGGGTCTGCCTGTGTGGAGTTTGCATGTTTTCCCCGGGCCTGCGTGGGTTTTCTCCAGGCACTTTGGTTTCCTCCCAGATTCCAAAGACATGCATGAATGGTTGTTTGACTCCTTGTGTCCTGGGATTGCCTGGCCATTGATCCACGGTGTGCCCTGCCTCTGGCCCAGAGACAGCTGGGATTGGCTCCAGCACCCCCCGCGACCCTAATGAGGATAATGCGGTTCAGAAAATATATATATATATATGGGATGGACTAGCATAAAGAAACTAAGCTAATAGAACAATGACTGCCTCTCACACGTGACGGGTGGAGTCAAGTCTTAAAGGTCGTGAAAACATTAAAGTAAAAGTTACAAAGTAAAGTATAAAGAAAAGTATTAAGAAATATTAAAATGTAATAAAAAAAAGATAGAAAACCTGTAAAAACAAAAACGAGTAAGAGTGGATGGAGCTCCTGCCACCGGCGCCATCTTGGTTGCAGTAGCAAGAACAGATACAGACACTGGAAAAGAAATTGTAGAGCTAGATAAAACTGGACTCACACACAGAAAGTCTTCCACAAGGTGAGGACCTTCTGTAGACTGAAACAGGTTAAAAATATGCAGAATCACTCTTCCAAGCTTATCCGCACAGCCCCCCAGTAGTCTGAAGCTGAAGAATCAACAGTAACAGAGTACAACACTCCTGATACTCCCTTTCCGGCCTGGTAAGCGCCAACAGCTCTTCCATCTTATCGGGGAGGGATCAAATTTTCCCCATAATAGATGGACTGATTGTTCTGAAGCGTCGCTTCTTCTCCCGGCACTTTTGTCCAGCTCCGGATTTCCAGCGGCATCGAGGTGTAGCTCTTTCTGGTGCGTATTGTTCACAGCTGATCCAATGTGTGTGACAGTGAAGGCATGGCTGAATGGTTCCAAAAATGAACTAGCATAAAGAAACTAAGCTAATAGAACAAAGAAAGTTGTAAAAACATTTAAGTAAAATGTATAAAGTACAAAGTAAAGTACAAAGTAAGCTATGAAGAAATATTAAAATGTATAATTTATTTTTAGAAAGGCTGTAAAACAGCGGACGGAGCTACTGCCACCAGCTGCCGCCTGACGGCGCCATCTTAAAAAAAAGTACAATGATGCTTCCAAAAAAAACAAAGAACAAATACAATGAATGAATGAAGGTATACTGCCTTTGAGCTTAAGCAAATGGCTTATTTGCTTTGTTGTAGGAACGCTTGCTGCTATCCATCCTTCCAAAACACATAGCTGATGAGATGCTGCAGGACATGAAGAAGGAACCCAGTCAGAAAGAGATGCAACAGTTTAACACCATGTACATGTACAGACATGAACATGTCAGGTAATGTAATACTTTTTAAGCATTTATATACAAGACTGTACCTTTTCACCCCCAAATATAATATATTGTTTTAAATATATATATTTATATATACTAAAACAATTACCAGGTGATCTAACCCACTATTTATCTGGGTCATGGCTTTCAGACATCCATGGGTAAATACCTTGGTACTTACTGAGGTCGGCTGCTTTCAGACATATTGAAATGTGCTGGTATTTACCAAGCTTGAAGACTTGGGGACCTGTGACTCAGGCAGGACGTAATGCCTGTTCTTGTTTTTTTAAGATTCTACCGAAGAAATTTACTATACCGATTTGATCCGTACATTTCTAATGGACCAGACTGAACAAGACGTTCTCAATCACAACGTTTATTTAGAAAATAATGAAAGGAAGAAAAAAACTGATATGAGATGTTAACACGCGTACTGGCTTTTCTCAGCCACAGCGTGAGTGCCACAATATCCATTTCACAGTTAAATCTCTTTCTAAGTTCGAATATGTAAGCTGTGTAAGACCTCTGTATAAGTCACAGCAAAAAATTCACAGTGAAAAGGAAAAAAAATACTGTATTTACTTTATTTATGTAAAGTAAGTTTGTGACTTTTCAAATAACAATAATGTTTGAATATGTCTGTGGGAGTCTAAAACGGCGTTATGTAATATGTGAATGAATGCTATAAATTTATATAACTGCTAGAAAACCTATAATCTAAGTGTTCATAAATTAATATATATATGTGTATATATGTGTATATATGTATGTATGTATATATGTATATATATATGTGTAGATATGGATATATATATAATAGATGGATATATATATATATATCTCCATATATACACACATATATATACATATATATACATACATATATATATATATATATATATATATATATATATATATAATGTATATGTATGTATGTATATATGTGTATATAAGGATATATATATATGTGTGCATGTGGTGTGCGTGTGTGTGCGTGTGTATGTATGTGTGTGTGTATATGTGTATATATGTATATATATATTTAAATATATATTTATATATATATATGTGTATATATTTTAAATACATACATTACAGTCTTTTCATATGCCTATAACTAATATTTCATAAATCCACTTTTTGCTCATTGTACTTGTGTACTTGTATTTTTGTATAGGAGTGAAAAAGATATTTGAGGGATTACTGTATTGATTTTGGGGGGTATTTTACTTTAAGGTAGTACACTTAAATGCATCTACAGTTTGTACTTAACTTCTAAATGCCGATCTCTTGTTTTTCAGTATTTTGTTTGCAGACATTGTGGGCTTTACACAGTTGTCATCGTCCTGCAGTGCCCAGGAGCTGGTCAAACTGCTAAATGAACTTTTTGCTCGGTTTGACAAACTGGCCGCAGTGAGTCTCAGTATAAATATCTATGTTTCTATTGAATTCTTTTTATGACATTTGTATAGTTTTATTCTTAAATAGATGAATAAATGCATATTTCTGCATAGAAATTATGTGTATGTACTAAGGGTGCGCCAAACTATTGTTTTTCTCTCGACTATCTTTATGTTTAATCAATTAATCTAATAATATATACCTTATTTTCACAACTATAAGGCGCACTTAAGTCTTTAATTTTCTCCAAAATAGACAGGGTGCCTTATAATCCAGTGCGCTTTATACATGGACCAATACTAAAATTGTAATCACGATAAAATAAAATAAATCAGTCGATAGGGTACACCATCCTCTACAGGTCTCGCAACTACAGTAAGCAGCCTGCGACTTCATTTTCCCCCGGGCACGATTCATGCTGGGATATGTAGTTCTTTTGTCAATACACCCAGTATGACGGCGAGCACACTAATTTGGTGCTCGCCGTCATTCCGGCTGGATTGACAAAAGAACTCCAGCCACTAGATTGGCGTAAACAGCATTCAAAGCTAGACTGCGAACTAAATATACATATATAAATTGTATATGGATCAATATTGAGCCGCA
This sequence comes from Stigmatopora argus, assembly GCF_051989625.1. Classification (NCBI taxonomy): domain Eukaryota; kingdom Metazoa; phylum Chordata; class Actinopteri; order Syngnathiformes; family Syngnathidae; genus Stigmatopora; species Stigmatopora argus. Next base: position 3,690,776 of record NC_135390.1, on the reverse strand, counting down.
ACAGCTCTCACAACTACGGCAAGCAGCCCCTGACTCTATTTTCCCCGTAGAAAAAGTAGTGCGCAGTGACTGCTGGGATATATAGTTCTTTTGTCAACCAATTGACAGCGGCCGTCATTTAATGGGGTGGATTTACAAAGGAACTCCTGCCGCTAGATGTTGGCGTTAACAGAGCATTCAGAGCTAGACTGCGAACTACCGTATTTTCACGACTATACGGCGCATCGTATTTTTAGCCGCAGTGTCAATAACGAGTGCTATTTCTGTATTTTACACACAAAGGATGCACCGTTTTTATAGACGCAGCCAGGCATGGCAAAACATACACCAGCTTAAACATACACGCTAAACCCACACGCTAAAAACACGTTTTTAAAAAGGCAACAGAAACAAAACTGAGTTTGGTTGTACTTTATTTAGCCATTTTACAATGTACTCACGTCATCATCACCCACAAATCCATCAAAGTCCTCATTTTCTGTGTCCGAATTGAACAATTGTCCAAATGAGTCATCGAAAATGCTGAGTTTTATACGTTTGTCCAGGCGGCCACAATCCATTCGCAAATAGTAGCTAGCTAGTAGCTAGCGTAATTATTCCAACGTTGCTTTCCATGCTTAGTCAAGCTGTCTTGATGTCGATGTATACAGGCCACAATATATATATAAATATATATATACACGTGTATATATACGTATATATATATATATATATATATATATATATATATATTTATATATATATATATATATATATATATATATATATACACGTATATATACGTATATATATCTACACGTATATATATCTACACGTGTATATATATACATACAGTGGGGCAAATAAGTATTTAGTCAAGTTCTCCTACTTGAAAAGATTAGAGTCCTGTAATTTTCAACATGGGTAAATCTCAACCATGAGAGACATGATGTGGAAAAAAACCAGAAAATCACATTGTTTAATTTTTAAAGATTTTTTTTTCCAAATTAGAGTGGAGAATAAGTATTTGGTAATCTACAAACAAGCAAGATTTCTGTCTGTCAAAGAGGTCTAACTTCTAACGAGGTCTCACTTGGTCTCCACACGTTACCTGTATTTACAGCATCTGTGTTAACTCATTATCGGTATAAAAGACACCTGTCCACAACCTCAGTCTCTCACACTTCAAACTCCACCCTGGCCAAGACCAAAGAGCTGTCGAAGGAAACCAGAGACAAAATTGTAGACCTGCACCAGGCTGGGAAGACTGAATCTGCAATAGGTAAAATGCTTAGTGTAAATAAATCAACTGTGGGAGCAATTATTAGAAAATGGAAGACATACAAGACCACTGATAATCTTCCTCGATTTGGGGCTCCATGCAAGATCTCACCCCGTGGCATCAAAATGATAACAAGAACGGTGAGCAAAAACCCAGAACCACACAGGGAGACCTAGTGAATTACCTACAGAGAGCTGGGACCACAGTAACAAAGGCTACTATCAGTAACACAATGCGCCGCCAGGGACTCAAATCCTGCACTACCAGATGTGTCCCCCTGCTGAAGCCAGTACACATCCAGGCCCGTCTGCTGTCCGCTAGAGAGCATTTGGATGATCCAGAAGTGGACTGGGAGAATGTGTTATGGTCAGATGAAACCAAAATAGAACTTTTTGGTAGAAACACAGGTTCTCGTGCTTGGAGGAGAAAGAATACTGAATTCCATCCGAAGAACACCATACCCACTGTGAAGCATGGGGGTGGAAACATCATGCTTTGGGGCTGTTTTTCTGACCGATTGGGCGCATCGACCATTTTAGAGAAAATGTTAGACTTTTAAGTGCGTGAAAATACGGTAACTATGTTTGCCATCCGACATCCATCACTCCCAGACCGTTCGCAATGGTGCTTCTCCCGGTTGTTCTTTTGTGTTCGATCCATGGGTTGGATCCATCTTCTAAGCTTTTTCACCCACATCCTGTTGTCATTCACATCTGGCCTTTCCTCTGTATAGCTACGTTTACCACAGTTATTTGGCAACCAACCAGTCAGTCAGGCGGTCAGGGTCATGCTAAAGTTAGGATTTAGTGCAAATACCTTGCGCACAACGACTGATTGGGGGGACGTCAATTTTAGAGAAAATTCTAGACATTTAAGTGTGCCGTATTGGCATGAAATTACGGTAATTTACATGTTTTGCATTTTAAGAACCATTGTTATAGTAGGCTAACGCAACCTGTATTTTTCTCCAAATACCCATCTTGTCAGAAATATCACCAATTGAGGATCAAGATCCTAGGAGACTGTTACTACTGTATCTGTGGGCTCCCAGACTATAGGGAGGACCATGCTGCCTGTTCCATCATGATGGGCCTTGCCATGGTTGAAGCCATCTCGTGAGTATGGGTTTGTGCTTTTAGATCATGTTCCAAGAACTCCATCAGTGGATTTGCATGTGATGTAGGGTGTTTTGTCATTGGAAAATTGATCATTCAGATAGACTGATATAGATTTTTTGTGTTTAGCATGCGCATTGGTTTGAAGGATTATTCCATTTGAAAGTGTACTGATAAGTCTTTTTGTTGTTCTTGCCCCTAGTGTGGTGCCTGTTTTTTTTTTTATAACATTGCAGTAAATTATCTCCATGTTTCTGGAAACGATCACTAGGTATGTGCGTGAAAAAACCCAAACAGATGTTGACATGCGAGTTGGAGTGCACAGCGGTACAGTCTTGGGTGGTGTTCTCGGCCAGAAACGTTGGCAATATGACGTGTGGTCCACTGATGTTACTGTAGCCAACAAGATGGAAGCTGGAGGGATACCAGGGTGAGAACACTCTCTTTTGGCATTGGTATGTTCTGTATGTTCAAATGTGGAATTCCACTCAGTAGGCCACAGTTCTTTGTCTATCGTCATGTATCGTTTGGAGAGACTGAGAGACTTAGACTTGTTGGATGGCAGCGCGCTCGTAACATAACATACGTAAACATAAATTTAACTTAAATGAAGGCTCCCCTTTTTCAGATGCTTGCTTTGCGTTCAAATTCATTTAAATTCCGCTGGCTTTTTCGCATATTATCAACTCGGTCATGCTCTCTCCCACTAACTGTTTATCTTTTATCCATATTAAAAGAAGGCCCTCCATCTTGTTATGAATGTCACTGCACAGCTTGGAAATCATGGTTAGTCTTGGAAGGCTTGATATCCTTAATAGCGTCCTTCTGCTTCAGAATGGTGCATATTGTTAAAAAACTCCTCTCGTATTGGCGAGCCTGCTCCCTCACGCGTACACCACTCATGGAAAAAAAGCAACGCTCCTCCCAGTGCTTGTAGAGATCTTTACACAAGAGAGATGCGGCGAGAAAGACAGTGCGCTGAAATCATAAGCAGCCTCTCGCGTCTCGTATACTCGTATCTAAAGGGAAATATTTGCTCGAAATTTTACTCGTATCTCAAATTCCTCGTATGTTGGGGCACTCGTACGTCAAGGTATTACTGTACTTCAAAATTGTCTGTGATATTTGAGACAGTTGATAAATTAAGTGAACATCTGTCATAATGTCAAAACCCAAGTGAAAGTGCTGTGAATAACAATGACAATGACTCATTATTTAAAGATTTTTATTTAAAAAAATAGTTTCTTTGTCAAATTTTTTCTTGCTTTGGAGAATATGCGTTCGCAAGGCAGAGAAGTTGCTGGTGTGCATAGGAACTGTTTCGTTAATAAAAATTTACGTTTTACATGGTGTTCTTGCATTTTTCACCGCAATATTCACCAAGCAATGAACGCGTCAATAACTCAATGCTCGTTTTTCGCCTCCATCCTATTGCAGAGCTGCCAACTTCCGTTGACCCCATTTCAGGAGTACCCTTGTCCCATTTCCGGAGTGAATGCAATTCACGCAAAATCGATATGCGCTGAAGTCGCATAAGACAAATCATCCGTCAGAACTCGGATGATTCACAATTCTTCCAGTTTACAGTGCTGTTGAACCAAGATGGCCAAAGCCGTAGCGATGGTGTGAATTTCGAGGCATTTAAATTGGAAATTTGGTACTTTTCCGAAAGGGTTGGTTAAAAAAAATATAAGTGACAATTTTTTGGGATTTCCAAAGTTTAGGGAGGCTGTCCGGAGTCCTGGAGTTTGCCTTGCATTTTCGGGTAGTTGGCAGCTCTGCTATTGAGACATGTGCTTCTTTGTAAACACCGTTTGGTGCGCGACTGCTGTGTCCACACAGTTCTGGCTTTGGGTTACGTGACTATCTTAAAGCGGTAGTGCACCGACACAGGGTTTGCCGTGGCTGCTCGGGACTGTATGTCGCTGGACCCATCACTAGTCTCCACCATTACAGATAAAATTGAACTCATTTTAATCCTTTTCTCAATCAAGCTGTTCAGTGATGAAAAACTTATCTAAGAGAATCACTTAGTCAGATGTTTAGTTGTTGAAGCACTTCTTCTGGGGGGCAATAAAGTTCTTCCAATTGGAATACAGTTCCATAAAAAATGTTTCTAAGTCCTCATGTTTAACTAGACTTCATGGAGTTCCCTTTAATTACAATTACCAGAGCAGCTTCTATACCAAAGCACTGTACAGAATGCATGACATAAAACAAAACCAATAATACATTTAACACCAAGGAACAGATCCATTCCTATATTGTCTTTGTTGTATGACATGCTACTACAGTTAACATATGAGTTGTGTATTCCAATAGCTTTAGAACTGAGCTAATATCTACAAAAAGAATTGAGTTAGGTGTTCAGGGCCAACCACTAAAAACCTCATCGATTGCTCGCTAAGACATGACTGGGTGCTTTGGCTAGTTTAAAAAAAATAATTGTCCCACATACCTACCAAGTGTTGTCCTACTCTTTACAATTACCCATAAGTAGTATAATTGTAGTAGTCTAAATTTAGTTTAAATGTTACCTAATTTACTGACCCTAACCTGATGTGTTTCATATATCATGTCAACCCCTTGACCTGATTTGCTCCAAATATCCTTTCATCCTATTCCTTCTTTCATTCCGGACTAGTCGTGTCCACATATCTCAGACGACCATGGAGTGCCTTCATGGAGAGTTTGAAGTTGAACCAGGGAATGGAGGTGAGCGCTGTGACTATCTGCGGGAGAGAGGCCTCGAGACCTATCTTGTCGTTGTTTCCAAAGGACCTGTGGGAAAAAATGGCATTAACAGTGTAGTAAGTAGAAACTACATACATAGAAAATATTGACTTACAATCCATTCATTATTCAATGTAATCAAACACTGTTCGGGTTTGAAATCAAACCATAGATAGCTCCACAGATAGCTCACCATTGGCAAGCGGAGTATGTAAATTTATCCCACATATTGCCATTCCAAATAAAATAAATAAAGTTGGATGAACTTAATCTATTTTCACTCAAATTAATAATTTTTAGATTTTTCTGAAAATTTGCCTAATTTATTTCAAGTAAGAAAAGAATTACAGGCTGTCCTCAAATGGGTTAAGAACGTTTTCAACAAGGCTGCTGTTTGGGAAGAGGTATTTAAGAGGCATTTAAAAAAACTAAACAAAAAACTACTTCTCTTTTTGTGTTTAGAAAAGCCAAACAGACACGTTAGTCAAAGCGGCCACAATCCATTCGCAAATAGTAGCGTAACTAGCCCGGCGCTGCCTGCCACCCTTCGTAAAGCTATGTTCGCCACCTATCATCCATTGTTCCCATGCCGCTCGCAACTTTGCTTTGAACGCCCGGTTGATGCCGATGTCCAGCGGTTGGAGTTCTTTAGTTAAAATGACAGCAAGCTCAGAGTTAATTTCCGTGACTGGTTTTTCACCGCTGCTGTGAGATGGGCACACTTGGAGCTTCTTCTTCTTGACTTGGCAAAGCTCGTTCTCCTGCTTCCTCCATTTGCGAACCATGGATTAGTTGATCTAAAATTCCCTCGCGGCTGTTCTATTCCCATGTTCCCCTGCATAATTGATGGCTTGAAGTTTGAACTGAGCTTCGTAAGCGTGTCTATTTGTATTATTCATTTTCGGGGGGCCTTAGAAACCAAACCGAAATTGTTTTGCAATAAAGCACATGCCCACACTATGTACGGGTACCTGGTAGGGGCGTGCCTTTAGCGTCTTCTCTCACACACACCCCCTCCGCAAGCCTGACCCCACCCACGTCCGCCTTCTCTCTATATAAGAAGCGTGTCGGCAAGAAGTGCTCTCAGTCAGGCTTTGAAACATACACACAGCGTTCCGCATTATAAGGCGCCCTGTCTATTTTGGAGAACATTTTTAGACTTTTTAGTGTGACTTATAGTCGTGAAAATATGGAAATTTACCAATCTATTGTCCCACATTTATCATTGATGAATTTTCCTCACTGTTCTCCCAGACCTCCATTCTTTTTGGATACCTGATGCATGAGTCTTTTTGAAAATTAGATTCAAGCTGGACTAGATTCTTTAACATCTTTAACTGAGCCCCTACAATTCAAAGTGATCTTTTGTTCTGTTCCCCAATAGAAACTATCTGTAACTTCATCCAATGGAAACTCTCCTCAGCTGATCAACACTACAGATTGTAATGGTAGCATGAATACAGATTGTATCACACCAGATGAACCTGAAGAACTGGACACAAGGGTAAACGGTCCTTACCTCTCAGAATAAGTACAGATGACATTTACAAAAACAAGCAATACAATTGCTCTAAAATATCAACACCACTTTCAAATAGGAGACTTCGATAAAAAAAATAGACTAAAATATTATTTTTTAAAAGGTTTTGTATTGTTTTAAAGCAAAATTGTTTTTGATTCATGGCTTTTTATTCTTATCATTTATGTTTAATGTGTGCATGAATGTGAACTTTACACACTCATATCTAAGGCCGATTTCGAGTCCCCAAACTGCCTACCATGCATGTTTTTATTTTTTTTATTTTTTTTGGAATGTGGGCGAAAATCAGAGTACCTGGAGAAAACCCACACAGTTGAGAACATGCAAACTCCATACGGAGGGACCAACCTGTATTCGAACCCAAGACCCCAGAACTGTGAGGCCGACGTGCTTACCATTCGTGCATTGGGCTGCCCCTTTGTTCCGATCATTCTATAACAGTGGCTCTTAACCTTGTTGGAGCTACTGAACCCCTCCAGTTTCATATGCGCATTCACCCTTGACCGGACGATTCGCCGAAAGACGTCTCGCCGACGGACGTTTGACCGACGGACAGTTCGCCGAACGGACGTTTCGCCGACCGGACAGTTCGCCGAACGGATGTTTCGCTGACCGGACAATTCGCCGAACGGACGTTTCGCCGACCGGACGTTTCACCGACCGGGCGTTTGGCCGAAAGGACGTTTCACCGCCGCGGGATTTGCGCGCTCGCACCGCCCCCGGATCGTGTGTGTACATGTTTTTCTACCTCGGCCCGCGGGCCATATACGGCTCGTTAGGATTTTTAATCCGGCCCGCCGCCGGCGTTGTCCAAATTATAGTAAAAATCACTCATCACTCTCAATTTATTAGTCTACCGTCAATGGCAGCCCGGGAATAAGCACTCTTGGGCGGGCAGATGTTGCAGAACCGAGCCGTAGGATGAGTTTTCCCCATGAAAAGAAAAGACAGCAATTGGGTCAAATCCAGCCGAAAAGACCATTTGATAATTAAGTACAAATACTGGGGATTTTTAGACATCAGAACCGGGCCCAGGGTGGTTGATTTCCCTGGTAAAATGCAGCGATGAAGGGAAATACGTCCATATACGTCCATTCGCCAAACGGCCCAAAATGCACTAAAATGGGGTCAAATCCAGCCTAAAACAGCATTTAATGATTAAATACAAATACTGGGGATTTTTAGACATCAGAACCGGGCCCAGGGTGGTTGATTTCCCCGGTAAAATGCAGCGATCAAGGGAAATACGTCCATATACGTAACCGGTTCTGCTACATTTGCCCACCCAAGAGTGCTTATTCCTGGGCTGCCATTGACGGTAGACTAATAAATTGAGAGTGATGAGTGATTTTTACTATAATTTGGACAACGCCGGCGGCGGGCCGGTTTAAAAATCCTAACGGGCCGTATATGGCCCGCAGGTCGAGGTTGAAAAACATGTACACACACGATCCGGGGGCGGAAAGAGCGCGCGAATCCCGCGGCGTGAAACGTCCATTCGGCCAAAAGCCCAGTCGGCGAAACGTCCGTTCGGCCAAACGTCCGGTCGGCTAAACGTCCGTTTGGCGGACTGTCCGTCGGCCAAACGTCCGTAGGCGAAACGTCCGTCAGCGAAACGTCCGTCGGCGAAACGTCTTTCGGCGAATCGTCCGAGTACCGCATCCACCGAAGCCTACATTAGTGTAAAATAAAATGTTTTTTTTTTTTCAAATTCAACATATGTAAAATCCTCGCAGCACTGATTGGCCAAGCAATCTCACATGATCATCTGTAGCCAGTGATGGTCAAGTGGGGCATGTTATCGTGAATAGACATGATGAATCGATGTGTCTTGACCTCCATGGCAGAGGCTTCACCGAACCCCTAGGGTTCGATCAAACCCAGGTTAAGAACCACTGGTTTATAAGAAAAAATCTAACTTATTGGAAATAAAAGAGCAATAACATTATGTTCCTGACAAGTAAACTTTTGACCACAAGTGTAAGTCAGGTTTGCTTGCAGATTGTGATGTTTCTGATATGATCATCTCGTGGAGGTAATTGTGTTGTGTACATCAAGCCGTTGAAGATGGATTCACACACAACTCAGGAAAAGGAATCAAGATTTACAAAACTAGTGTTTATTAACAAAGGGAGCATCCCAAAAAATATGAGTATCAAAGGTATAACAAAAACACGACTGAGTCAGCAAATAAAACTTAGAATCAAGTAGGTCTCAGAGGATTGTCGGCCAAACACGGCGTTAAGCAAGGGCAAGTCAAGCAATACTTCAATAATCTGCTGATTGTGGCAGGTGTTCGTAAAGTGAGCTTAGAGCTTATGCTCCCGTCAAAAGAGCCGCATGTGGCTCCCGAGCCATAGGTTCCCTACCGCTTCTTTAGATTTTATCCTTGTCTTATATCTTTCATTCTACTACTGTAAAGCAAGTAATGACATGATGATGAAAACAATATAATTTTTTGTAACTGCAGGTCGTAAATCCTTCTTTCCCAAATCCTCGCCGGCGGCTGCGACTGCGGGACCTCGCTGAACGAGTGATTGATGCGCAGGAGAATGAACAGGAGCTCAACAAATTGCTGAATGAGGCTCTGTTGGAGCGAGAGACAGTGCAAGCGTGAGTCTAATTTTTTTGTCTTAACGGTTGCTTCTGCGAGTCTGCCAGAGATAATGTAAAACGTAATTTTCTTTATTTAGTAAAATGATCAATTCCCCTAATTATAATAACCTGAATCAGAAATATTTTCTCTAGTGTTTTTGTAACTCTGAAGGAATGATAAAAAATGATAACCTTGCTTTCCAATGCAGAGACTACTGTCCCTAATGGGTGTGTACGAAATACAAAACTGTCTTAACCCACGTCGTAAGTGCGTTTGAAGGCCAAATGTAAAATACTAACATGAGGCCTGACTAGTTGTCATGTGTTGTTGGGGTTGGTGGATGGGTGTGTTTTCCTGGTGTGTCCTGTCAGCGTGATTTGTATGCGTTTCGCCTTTTGGCTTCCTTCCCTAGTGTGAACCAGGTTTGTTTGATTGTCATCAACCCCTGTTTGTGTATTTGAACGCCATGTTTTTGTATGTTCTTGTGGGACTATTGTTTCCTGGTTAGTGATGTTGCCTGTTCATTGATGTGCGTCTCCCCCGTTAAGTTAGTATTTTTGTTAATTTCGTCTCAGTTTTTATTATTTTGTAGTACAGTGGTACCTCGACATACGATCTTAATCCGTTCCGGGACTGAGATCGTATGTCGAGCTTTTCGTAACTCGAGCGAACGTTTCCCATTGAAATGAACTAAAAACAAATTAATTCGTTCCAACCCTCTGAAAAAACACCAAAAACAGGATATTTGAATAGGAAAAACATTTTTATTTGTTCTAATTCGCCATATATTGACAAAGTAATAAATAACGAGTGGTTTAATGGTACTAAAATGTGTTTAATATAACTAAAATTGGGCGGATTTCGCGGAGGTTACAGAGAGGGACAGAAAGAGAGGGGAGGGGGGGTATCTTTCCACGATAACGCACTCGTAACAGAACAAACAAATTTAAATTAACTTGGATTAATATATACAGACACACTCAAACATATGTTTAATGTAACTTTACACAAAACTGAATTCTAATTTTGTTTTAATCTTTTTTACCTTTGTAATGGGTTGACTCCACCCGCACGTTCAGCTGGAGTCTTCAAAACGATCGCATCAAGAGTTGTTTGTTTTTGCCTTCCCTTCAAAATATTTCTAAAATGATGCGCACAAATGTCATCACAATACGATAACGCGCGACCACTTGCCAGGTTGTCAGGGTGCCTCTTTTCTACAAAATCCAAAAACTCTTGCCACTTCGTGAGCATGTCTTTGATATCTTTTGTAGCCAGGGGCCCCGCCTCTTCCACCGCCTCCCCGCTCCTGAGTTCCGGCAACAAATGTTCACTCTCCTGGAGCTCGATTAAATCCTGTGTCATGAGTTCTTCGTGGTGCTCGGCGATTAGGTCATTCACATCTGCCTCGTTAACCTCCAGCCCCAAGGAATTTCCAAGCGACATGATATCATCCATTACGAGTTCATCATGTGCAGCAGGGGCTGCTGTTTCAAAGTCTCTCTCAGCCCAGTGCTCGTAGATATATTTTATACACGAAAGAGACGCAAAAAAGACAGTGCCATGGCCACCTGGCTTGGTCGCATCTCGAAATTTTAATCGTATCTTGGGCGAATGTTTCGATCGAAATTTTCATTGTATCTCGAGCATGTCGCAGGTAGAGCTGATCGTAGGTCGAGGTACCACTGCAGTTTTTTTCATTAAAATCCTAAGTTGTACACCAGCACCTCCCTCGTCTTTGCCTGCTTCCTGCTCTTTGGTTCAACTTCACTTCGCAGCCAAAGGCAATCTTGACACCGGTAATTATTAACCTAACTCAATAGAGCACTTAATGAATCAAGTTCAAAATGAACTACGACGACCCAACTCCCAGGACCCCAGAGCTGTGAGGCCGACGCACTAACCACTCTCTCCACCGCGCCGCCTAGAAGTCACACTATTATAGAAAAATGTCAGTCATCTAACATTTCTCTTAAAATAAATAATTAATGACCAATCAAATTTCTGTAGGTACTCAGTGTGGCTCAGACAAACTTTCTCTGAAAGCACTGTCACAAACAAGTACGACAGATACGACTGCACACATTGTAAATGAACGTCATGCATTGACAGTCTTCTCTGCAGTTGTTATGGTTAAAATGAAAATATTAGAAAGTATGAGCAGGTCGTAAATTGCTGACTTTTCCTGGAGTTGACGCATTCAAAACTAATTACTGTGAAAATTGATTTTTTTCATAAATGTGAGCCCAGGGCGATGTTAGGGCAGAGGCCGTGGTCCTAAACCGAAAATAGAGCTCCGTCAGCGGACTTCGGGAGATTCGTGGTAGCGGAGCTGATGGTGGAATTACCCAGAAATATTTCAAAGTGCAAGCTCTGGGCAACATTACGGTGGACAACGTGGTCTTAAACCGAAAAGAGAGCTCACTCAGGGGACTCCAGGAGCCTCGTGCTAGCGGAGCTGATGGTGGAATTTCCCAGAAATGTTTGAACGTGCAAGCCCCGAGTGACGTTATGACTGACGCTATGGTCCTAAACCGAAAATAGAGCTCGCTCAGCAGACTCGGGGAGCCCCTTGGTCGTGGAGCTGATGGTTGAATTTCCCAGAAATGTTCCAAAGTGAAAGCTCAGGGCGACGTTATGTAAGACGCTATCGCCCTTGTCCAAAAATACAGAGAGCCCTTTGGGTGGCTAAGATGGCTGGATGCTGCGGAGGAGCAACATGGATGTTAAGTCGAGGCAGCTGGCTGATGTCATTACTCTTATCCAAAAATAGAGCTCCCTGGACGGATAACGAAGGAGGAGCGAAGTGGAAGTTTAATTTCCCCCAAAGCAATGACGCCAATAAAGATGAAGAACGTGGTGTTAGTACTTTGAGAAATCGGCAAGAAACTTTCAATATGGCTCACAGTTTGAAGCAAAGTGTCCCAGAGATTGATGACAACATGGTCAAAGCCGAGGAATATGGCAATCGTCTTGACACTTTAATGTCCTTGAGAAAAGCATATTTGTACCAAAAAAGAAACAGCTGTCACAACTCCCCATCAACATCTTCCTTGTCGAAAAAGCTCCTCCTGGAAAGCTCCCCGCTGGTGTCTCCTAAAGATTGATGATCCAATGCCTCTCGAATCTGACGAAAAAGACTTGAACTAAAGCTTTCAATAACCCTTTTTTTCCCTATTTAAATTAAGCGAAGAGGAACTATTTTCACTGTGAGTACAGTACTTAAAGTATTTACATTTTTTTATATATAGATTATATTTAGATATTAATGCATTATAATCTTTTCATTTGCTTATAGCTGTAAATTTAATAAATTCACTTTATGATAATTGTACTTTTGTACTTGTCTTTCTGTATAGGCTGTAATATGGTTGTAATAGAGAGTGCGAGAGAGTACGAGAGAGTGCGAGAGTGTGAGAGAGTGTGAGAGAGTGCGAGAGATTGCGAGAGATTGCGAGAGAGTGCGAGAGAGTGCGAGAGAGTGCGAGAGAGTGCGAGAGAGTGCGAGAGAGTGCGAGAGAGTGCGAGAGTGCGAGAGAGCGCGAGAGAGGATGCACTGGTAACGTAACATAAACTTTAAATTTAACTTAAATGAACTTGGATTCCTATACACACACTTAAAAACGTTTTAATCTTATGTTACACTAAATTTAAACCTTCTTGTGCAATAACCAAGGCAAAGAGCTTCATGTATTCCACCGTGGCTTTCGAGACGAACTTCATGACCTCTGAAATCATAAAGATCCTCTCGCGGCCTGGCCACCTGGCTTTCTCGAATGCTTGTATCTCAAAATTTGTCTCGTATCTCAAGGTAATATATTTGCTCGGAATTTTACTTGTATCTCAAATTCCTCTTATGTCGGGGCACCCGTATGTCAAGGTATTACTGTACTCCCTTTTTTCGTTTTAACTGTTTGCGATGCATGTAGCCAAAATATTATTAACAAATTCTGTGTCACAATGTTAGTCAATTTCACTCCAAGTACCAATTATAAATATTTTATTATAACAAAAGGTGGAATATCTATGAGCAATTCCTAATTTAATGATTTACCAATTAATAATGATAAGAATTCCCTCATCGCTGTTTGATATAACATATTGTTCTTGGACAGGGAAAACTGTAGGGGACATAAACGCCATTTTCAAAAAGTGCCAGGAACATGTATCCCCGTCCCCACCTTAAATTATGTCCGTACTTAGAAGAGGTATTGAATCCCTGTGATTTATTGTGTGTAATGTTTGATGTGGGTATTGAATAGGGCCGCACAGTATAAAAAATGACATTTTGAAGGCATGTGCAATATCTGTACTGCAAAGATGTGCACTATATTAAGGTAAAATTTTCATTTATGTGCTTTTTGCTTTATTGAATGTATTTGTCATATATCCTCTGAGTTTAAACAATCAGGATCAAACTTATTAACAGATTCCAATTCACAGTACTACATCCCATATATTGTTTTTCCATGAGCTACATCAATTACATGGTTGTTATTTACATACAATTTAAAATATTTGATTGAGATTTCCTTTTTCCCCCTCCCACAGTTTCCACTTAAACACTCAAGTTGAAATATTTGTGCAACGCCACAGTTTAGGTTCAATTGCAGTTGATTGGAACAAAATAAATATAACATTTTATTTCTCTTTGGTTGAAAAACGCATGTTAATTTTATTAGATATAAAAATACATTTTCTTTTGGAAAATGTAAGATATTGCAATAATATTAATAATGTAATAATCAAAAACAACTAGTATTTAACATTCTACAACTTGAATATTGTGGTTGTCTTGATTCCTCAGTTTAAAGGGGAAGCATACAAACCGTCTCTCTCTGAGGTTTATTGACCCAGACTTGGAGACTCGCTATTCTGTGGAGAAGGAGAAGCAGAGTGGTGCTGCCTTCTGTTGTTCCTGCGTTGTGTTGCTCTTCACTGTTGCCATGGAGGCCCTCATAGATCCCAGGTTAGTTAATTCTTAAGGGTAGTGCCTTTAAATATTAAGATTTATTCAATGTGAACTACCCTTTAATCATTAATATGCTTTTAAGCTTTCCAAAGTAATTTTAGTTAAAATGCCAAGAAAGTTCTTTATTAAGCTCTTCTAGCAGGTCCTGGTATAGGTAGAAAATTCAGCCTGTAAAATATTGGGTGACTAGCGCCAGCCGAAGATTGTAGAAATGAAATCCAATCCAATCCAATCAAAGCAGAGTTATGACATTTGGTGTTAATGTGAGAAAATGAGAGCCTACCTCTGTTCAATTGAACCACTGTTAAAGGAATATTTAAAAAAATTGGGTTCCGAACAAATAGTTTCTACATTTTAGATTACTTAAAATAAAAAAGGGACTAAACCATGAGCGGGGAAAAGTCATATTGACAGAATGAATAAATCTTGAAAAATGTGGGCAGGGTCCTGGAGCCTATCCCAACAAATTATGGGCAGTTGGTAGCGACACACCCTGAATTTGTTGCCAGCCAACCGCTGAGCACAATAGCAATAGCACACTTATTTTTAGGGATAATTTAGAGTGGTCAACCACCCTCCGTACATGATTTTGGGATGTGGAAGGAAACAGGAATCCCCGGAGAAAACCCATGCAGGCACTTGAAGAAGATACAAACTTTACACAGGAAGGTTGGAACGCCCCTGAGATTGAACTCCTGATCTTAGAACTGTGAGATGGATGTGCTCAACAGTCTTCCACTTGTCTCCTAACAAGCTTCTGTTTTGACCAGGACCAATGCAAAGTGCTCTAAATGCATGTGTGGAAAAAGGTTTATTTTGTGAGAGAATAAATATTGAAAGCTGTGGACTTAGCTATGGAAAGTTGGAACAGTTTCCTATATTTGGCCAGATGTCAATATTTAATATGATTGATCTGCCACCACTGCCCATGCCCACTGCTGCGTGCCTTCCAAGTTGCGTGAAACTATGAGAGCCCGCTTTGCTCTATATTATTATAATTATATTTTTCGCTTGGCGACTTATGTTAATTTTGTTTTTGTTAACAGGTTGATTGCAAACTACATCACATTTGCAGTGGGAGAGGTTTTACTGTTAATCCTGACCATCTGTTCTTTAGCCGCCATCTTCCCCAGGGTAAGGTTAAATTCTTTAAGGCTTCGATTTGACTAACTGTGCCCATCACTAAAGCTACCAACGCATGTGCTTCGTCTCCCTTCTCGGGCCAGCTGAATATCTCTAACCTCACTTTGGTGAGGTCAGGATTTTTTTTTTCATTGTTGCTTCTGTAAACTGTTAATGCCAAGGACAAGGATTAGGAAGATCGAATCATTCTTCAAATATTCTGCCTTTGGAAGTACTGTGACATTTCAAAGTAGACATTTCTCCCACCTATTCTTTGACATGTCACTTTAGGTGGTGGGATAACACAAATAGATTTCCTGCCTTTCCTGGGTGCTGGTGAAAAATAAATGGATTATGAAAGACTTTATATGTTTTATATATATATATATATATATATATATATATATATATATATATATATATATATATATATATATACACATACATGCATACACACACATATATATATATATATATATACATACATATATATACATATACACATACACACATACATATACGAAAATTAAAAAGATCTTGTGGGAGGAGGTTCAGCAACAGCCAACATGCATGGCGGTGTGCTTTGCTGTTTTGTTTAATGGCTACCATAGTCTTTTAACTGACATGAACTCATTTCACTTTTTTTTTACCTAATTGCATGAATCAGAAACTTGCTTAAGATGGGCAATTTACAAGGGACTGAGTTTGAGTTTCTTGTCAGATGCAAACTGCTAACAATAAAGCCTAAACATTCAGCATGGTAATGAAAAAAACAGAGGATGCATGGAAATGCAAAAAGTAACAACTTTGCAAGGTGTTTGTTTTCATCTGTTTCATTGAAAAAAGGTTTTTCCTAAGAAACTTGTTAGTTTCTCAACTTGGATTGACCACACGCGCTGGGCTCGCAACACCTGGGCCATGGCAGCCATCTTCATACTTACCATGGCTGACATTGTTGATATGGTAAGATGAGTACTCCATTACTAGAAAAAAAATATATGAGTGAATACCGTATATACTCGCATATAAGCCACGTTTGTTGGACAAAAAAATGATGACTGAATCGAGGGTACGGCTAATATGCACATAAAAACAACCTGCACGAAACTGCAAGTTGACGACGGCATGACAATGGTGTCATGGCGCCGTGACGTCATGACGCAAGACAATGCGGCCGATAGTCGTTAATTTCAAAATAGAGAAAAGATAAACAGATAAAACGCTAAACAAAATGTATTTTGACATCTATGGATATAATTCAAGGAAAAAATAAACCGTATCTTCCATAAAACATGAAAAAACTCACTTGTGCCAGTCACTCTCACAGGGCGTCACCATCTTACCATACTTGAACGTGCTCTTACTGGCCAGACGGGAGTACACTTACTTGTGCCTGCTATTGCTCGCTCAGGGCGCCGACACCTTACCGTAGTTAAACGTGCTATGACCGTAGCGTTTACCATGTCAGCACATCACAATAGTTAAGGCTGATCGAAGGTCTTGCGGTCGATTGTTAAAATATAAACCTTGATTCCAGCGTAATGTGTATGCTATTATTGCACCCAGAGACTTGGTGAACGCTACGTATACCGCTATTGGCATATTTCCTAGTTGTGCTTACATTAATTCCTTTTTGAATTTGTCTACGTGCAGACAACACCCTCCCTTTTGGAACACACAAAAGAAATGATTGTACATTTGTAATGATGAAATAAAACAAAATTCCGCTTTGATTTTTTTTCTTCTTTTTATTTCTTGTTCGAAAGTGACAACTATTGTAGTAACATGAACCATTGAAAAAAATTGAGATATTTCGGCATTAGAAGCAATTTTGCCGCCACAACATCTTAAACTTCTGGTAAGAAAATTGTAATTTATGTCATTAAAAAGCATCGGTTCTCATCAAGATAGACTCTTTTTTCAAATTGAATAATTTGATATTTTACATTTACAAAGACAGCCATATTAACGTATGATATTGACCCTAATAATATGCTTTTGATTCATACACTATCTCTGAAATACCACGTGTGATTATTTTTTTTCAAGATTTTCCATTCAAAATAACACATTTGTACTCCCTATTAAAACCATAAATATGGAGGTGAAAATTGTGAATCAGGTGTCATCTTATAAGCGGGAAATTGTGAAATTCAACAACTTTAAGGGTGCAGCTTATACGCACAATTTTAAGGGTGCGGCTTATATGCAGGTAAATACAGTAGCTGTGTCATGAGCTGAACTTTGGTGATAAAATGAAATGACCTTAAAAACTGTGATAGAGCTCATTCTTCCCAATGTTGCAGCTGAGCTGTCTGCCTAAAGATCCTAAGTCAGTCAGCTCCTCCACGGCATCCTCTTCTTCCACCTCATCTAGCCCCGAAGGATGTGTGAACAACCCCAAATATTACAGCTATATTGCTGTGCTGGCACTTATGGCCACCACCATGCTGGTTCAAGTTAGTCACATGGTCAAGCTCACACTGATGCTGCTTATCACAGTGGCAACTGGTGTTGTTAATATATACAGTTGGAGGGACATCTATGACAGCTATGATATGGCCCGCTTTCAAGGTTACAGGTGAGAAAAACAAAATCATGCAATGTGGCACTAGTGTTCTTTTTTTAATTCTTTTTTTATGACCCTGTCATTTTACCAGGTTTGCGTAACAATTTGCGTTGTAATTTTCTAAGCCATTTTATTCATTCATTTTACGAACTGCTGGAGCCAGCTAACTCTGGGCACCAGGCAGGGGACACCCTGAATCGGTAGCCAGCTGATCAATCGCAAGGAGGCAGACAACTTAACAGGCTCACACTCATACTTAGGGGAAATATAGAGTCTTCAACCTGCCTACCCTGGATGTTTTGGGGATGTGGGAGGAAACTGGAGTACTGTCATCCTTCACCACTTCGTGTTTTTATTATATTATTATACAAATCAAAAATGTTAAAAAAAGAAGACAAAATTCACGCTGAAATTCGCAAGCAAAAGACACTTCCCTGTCTTCCGCTTGCCACTCAGAAAAATGGCGTGAGAATGTCACGCCACTCAGCTCCAAAGAAAAAAATGGCGGGCAGAAGGTAATGGCCATCATTTTATCCAGAAATAGAGCTTTCTGAACAGACTGGATGGCCGGGAGGGTGAATTTTTTTTTCCAGAAATGGCAGGCCCGGGCGGCCTCACTGCGGCGACGTCGCCCTTGACCGAAAATAGAGGTCTGGACGGCAGGGAGCCTCGGTGAGAGTGGATTTTTTTTCAGAAATAAGCGAAAATAGAACTCGCTCAGTGGACTAGATGGGTGGGATGCTCGGGGTTGCGGAGATAATGGTGGAATTTCCCATAAATGTTTCAAAGTGCAAGCTCCGGGCGACGTTACGGCGGGTGCTGTCGCCTTTATCCGAAAATAGAGGCGGCTCTGGCCCCTTTTATACAGGGCATCCATGTTTGTGGACCAGTCTAGTTTGTTGTTAAGGTGAACACCCAGGTACTTAAAATTCTCCGCGATTTCAATGTCCGTACCCTGGATGTTCACCTGAGTGGGCTGTTGAGGATTTCTCCGAAAATCGATGACCATTCCTTTGTCTTACTGGTGTTGATGTAGAGGTGGTTTTGCCTACACCAGTCAACCAAGGCTGTGATGACTCCCCTGTACTCTAGGTCGTTCCCGTCCATCACACGTCCAACAATAGTGGTGTCGTCAGAGAACTTCTGGAGGTGGCAGGTGTCTGTATTATGTTTGAAGTCTGATGTGTAGAGGGAGAAGAGGAGTGGGGAGAGCACCGTGCCTTGTGGGGCCCCCGTGCTGCAAGCTACCACATCAGACGTACAATCCTGAAGTCTCACATATTGTGGTCTGTCAGTGAGGAAGTTTATGATCCATGCGGCTGGGTGGTTCCTTACTCCAGCCTCTTCCAGTTTCCCTCTCAGTTGGACCGGCTGAATGGTGTTGAACGGACTGGAGAGGTCAAAAACATCATTCTCACCGTGCTTCCCGTGTTCTTTAGGTGTGAAAGTGCATCAAGTAGGTGGTAGCATCTTCCATGCCAATGCCTGGATCATAGGCAAACTGCAGAGGGTCCAGCTCTGCATTCATCACGGGGCTGAGGTGATTGAGGATGATTCTCTCCAAAGTCTTGATCAGATGAGAGGTTAATGCTACCGGCCTGAAGTGGTTTGGCTCCCTGGGGTTTGCAGTCTTTGGAACTGGGACCACACAGGAAGTTTTCCACAAGGTGGGGACCTTCTGCAGACTGAGGCTGAGGTTGAAAATATGCAGAATCACTTTGCCAAGCTGATCCGCACAGTCTCTCAGTAGTCTGGAGCTGAGGCCGTCTGGACCGGTAGCCTTCCTTGCCTCGATCTTCTTTAGCTGTTTTATCACCTGATTGACAGTAATGCTGAGACCGGTGGAAGAGGGGGAGGAAGAGGAGGAGGACAAAGAGGGGGAGAGTTGCTTCTGGTCTGTAGGGGCAGAACTGAATCTGTTAAAGAACTGATTCAGTTCATTGGCCCACTCCCTGTCTCCGGACTCTGGGTCTGTCTCACTGTTGCCTCCATGGCCCGAAATGGTCCTTAAGCTCCTCCAGACCTCTTTGGTGTTACCTCTCTGGAGTTGGTTCTCTAGCTTCCTCCTGTAGATGGTCTTTCCCTTCCTTATCTCTCTCTTCAGCTCCTCCTAGACCATTTTCAGACTATCCTTCTCCCCAGATCTAAAAGCCCTCTTCTTCTTGTTCAGGAGGGCCCTTAGATCCCTGGTGACCCACGGCTTATTGTTGGAGAAACAACTGACCTTCTTGGAGGGTACAGTGTTCTCAACACAGAAGTTAATATAATCTGTGATGCAGTGGGTCAAGCTGTCAATGTCTTTCCCATGTGAATTGCACAGCACCTCCCAGTCAGTGGTCTCTAATATATGTTCATTAACATAGATATAGCTATGTTCATTAATATGTGCTGTGCCTTATTAAATACATCAAACTCAAAAAAACAATACAAAAGGTGATCAAGGGCCAGGCAAAGCTAACTTCTGCTAACGAGCAAGCCGAGAAAAGTGCCTCTTGGCTGGCTAACCAGCGAACAGTGGCAGGGGGTGGTGGTCGCGGAAAAATAAAAGTCGACGGCGCACCAAGCATTGAGGCCAACTTTTGGTGTCAACTACGGTGAGCAAAGTCCTTTTCGGATGTCTTAACAGTGAACAACAGTGGTGGATGTAAGTTCCGTGGCAAAAATTTGATCAAGAACCAGGCGTGGGGGCTGACTTTTGCCAGTGTGCAAACCAAGCAAAATGCCTCTCCACCAGGTCGGTGGTGAACAGTGGCGGGGGGTGGAGAATGCCAAGACATAAGTGACAAAGACAGAAACTGGTCATGTGACAAAAAGTATTGTACTAAACAACAGCAAATACAGGTTTAGATTCCAATTCAGCATTATTGATATACTTTATGATTGGTGTGTAAAGAACCAGGAAGCGGCGACTTCATTGGAACTGCACGCAGGTATGGGTGGAGGGGAAAATTAAGGGGGCAGGTCCTTTCATAATAAGGCACGGCGTGACACACCTTGACCAATTCTTTCACACCATTTGCAGAAAAAATATTCACTTTACAAACACATTGCAACAATAATACCCAAATATCTCACTTCAACCAGGGAATATTCCCACTTGGACCTCTTAAATGCTTGAAACAGTTTAAAATATTGGAAAATTACTTAAGTGCCTCTTTAGGAATTGTTTTGTAACAAATTGTGTAACTTTGAACATTTGGATATCATTGTTTCTTCTTCACAGATCAAATCTAGTGCCCTCCAAGTTGACAATGACAATTATGATCTTCATAATGATGGTCAGCTTTTATTATTTCTCCCGACATGTAAGTTGACATTCTTACTTTAATTGCTTAGGGATGCATGGCATATTATTTTTTTCACACTATAAAAAAACATAGAAAGAAAAGCTTGAAGTAAGCAGCCACATTATTACCCAGTTCTTTAAATAATTTATGAAATGTCATGATTTAAATCATAATACAACTCTTGTTTTTAGTTTGAGGCCGTTAACATGAGCCCCTGCTGTTTTTTTGTCTCTTCTTATCCCATAGAATATTGGACAAAGTCTTTAATTTCTTGCTTTCTTTGAAATGCAGACAACCTTGTTCAGGGATGCGTTGAACCAAAATGCAGCAACAGCTTAAAGTCCTTATTTTAGACAGAAAAGAGTATAAAATACAACTAAACCAAGGGAAGGGAGCAAGCAAACAGTCAGAAAAAACAACCAGAAAATGGACTAATAGAATAACACAACAGAAAATTGTGCAAGATTAAATACTGTTATTTTGCTGTCAAATGCCATTCATGAATTTTTAGCTGGGTTTTATGAATGAAACCACTGCTCAGATGTTATAGGGCTCACAGGAAAATGTTACCAAAGTCCCTGCAGATTTTGTTTTTTAGTTACTGGGCTAAAGAATGGCATTTTGTCGACCTTAATTATGTTCTACTGCTGATTACTACACTCGTCCCTCTACTTACGAAATTAATTGGTTCCAAGACTTTTCGCAAGTTGAAAATTTTGTAAGTAGAGGTGTACATTACCGTATTTTCACGACTATAAGGCGCACTAAAAAGTCTTAAATTTTCTCCAAAATAGACAGGGCGCCTTATAATGCGAAGCGCCGTGTGTAAGCTCTAAAGCCTGACTGAGAACACTTCTTGCCGACACGCTTCTTATATAGAGAGAAGGCGGACGTGGGTGGGGTCAGATGCTAAAGGCACGCCCCTACAAGGGGCCCGTATACAGTGTGTGCATGTGTTTATTGCAAAACAATTTCGGTTTGGTTTCTAAGGCCCCCCGAAGCAGCAGTGAAAAACCAAGTCACGAAAATGAACTGTAAGCTTGCCGGAGGCTTAACTAAAGTGCCGGGCTAGTTATGCCACTATTTGCGAATGGATTGTGGCTGCTTGGACGAACATGTCTGCTTGCACTGTTGTTAAAGGCACTAACAACAGATGCTTGAAAACCGCTGGACATCGGCATCAACACAGCTTTACGAAGGGTGGCAGGCAGCGCCAGGCTAGTTACGCCACTATTTGCGAATGGTTTGTGGTCGCTTAGACGAACGTGTCTGCTTGCACTGTTGTTCGAGCTATTGCCTAAGCCGACACAGATTTATGAAGAGTAGGAGGCAGCGCCTGGCTAGTTACGCCACTATTTTCGAATGGATTGTGGCCGCTTGGACGAATGTGTCTGCTTGCACTGTTGTTCGAGCTTTTGCCAAAGCCGGCATCATTTCTGTGGAGCCACATGGCAATGACAGTGACTCTGACAAGAAGAGAGGGAACCCGGCGTTTTTGATGAATCATTTGGACAATTGTTCAATTCGGACACAGAAAATGAGGACTTTGATGGATTTGTGGGTGATGATTAATCAAAAAATGTGAGTACATTGTAAAATCGCTAAATAAAATACAGCCGAACTCTGTTTTGCTTCCGTTGCCTTTTTAAATACGTGTTTTTAGCGTGTGTCCATATGTTTAAGCTGGTGTATGTTTTGCCATGCCTGGCTGCGCCTTTAAATGCGGTCCGTCTTGTGTGTGTGTCAAATACAGAAATAGCGCTCATTACTGACACTGCGCCTTTAAATGTGGTGCGCCATATAGTCGTGAAAATATGGTATATGTAAATTCTCTAATTCGTTCCACGGTCCTCACACAACTACCAACTAAACCCTTTGGTCAAAGGGTCCCAATTTTGTATGAAAGATGTGAGAAACACAAAAATGAGAGAACATTATAAGGAAATGATTTATTAACATCTTAAAATAAATAAAGCATATAAAAATGTGCCCTGCGCAGCTGAAATATCTCCCTCCGTGGCCGTTATAGATGTAATACCCGTGTTTGTCCGCCAGATGGCGGCAAGAGCCTGTTCTTCCAGAGCCAAAAGCTGTTCACTTTGTAGTACATTTTAGACTTTTACTTTGTGCCCTATGTGTGTGTGTGGGAAAATATGTGCCATGTTGCATTTGTACAGATTTTAATCGCTTAATAAGGGTAATTCAAAATAAAATAACGGATAAGGAAATGCTTTTACTTTTTGGGGGATTTCGTAACTTGGATCTTTTTCATATCCCAAGTCACTCTTGCATATAAAAAATTTGTAACCTGAAACTTTCGTACCTAGAGGCTTTCGTAAGTAGAGGTACAACTGTAACTAGCTTTTGTTAAAAAATAGATTTATTGTATTATATTTTTGTTTGTCTTTACTATAAAAGAAGTCATTTTTGGTGGGTTAAAAAAATCAGTTAATCATTTCAAAAATATAGCGTTGACTGTACTGCCAGCAATTGTCAGTAAATGACTTTTAACAACATCCTACCTAATTTCATGGGATTTCTAGCTGCTGTGTTACTTAAGAAGTTGAAAGTGCTTGTTGGCAGCAGTCAACACTTTTAGTAAATGACTATTAATACCTGTAGGTGGAGAAACTCGCTCGTACCCTATTCCTGTGGAAGCTTGAGGTTCATGAGCAGAAGGAGAAGGTATATGAGATGCGGAGATGGAATGAAGCACTGGTGACCAACATGCTGCCCGAACATGTTGCTCGACACTTTCTGGGCTCAAAGAAAAGAGATGAGGTAAGGGCATTGCATGAATAGACTACTCGCTCTGGGATTCACCTCAATTTGTCCTTTACCCTGCTTGTGTACAATACATAGGAGTTGTACAGCCAGTCCTATGATGAGATCGGAGTCATGTTTGCCTCCATCCCAAACTTTTCTGACTTCTACACTGAGGAGAGCATTAATAATGGAGGCATTGAATGCTTACGCTTCCTGAACGAGATCATCTCAGACTTCGACAGTGTGAGTTAGTTTACCAAATGTCATTTGGTGAAGCAGAATGAGTCACAGTGACCCATTTTTGTTGTTCATATTTTAACAACAACCTTATGCTTGTTCCTAGCAACCTGCATGCTGGAATTAATGAGAGTTCTATGGAAAATCGTTATAAATTCCGTGTCAAATATTACCTCATAATGATGTACAATTGTTAAATGGATATCTGTTGAGTGGGTTTTAGAAAACGCTATTTTTGAACCCTTTGCGATTTGTATGTTATGATAATACGACTCACTATTAAAGGTGCTTATGGAACATTTAATAAGGCAATTTTACACTGACCTAGCGAAACATTATTAACGTCTTATGCCTATTTCATCCTCCACTTGCCTTCACATACATGTACTTGTTGCCCTAGTTTCTCAACATAGTTAATCACCAAATTATTTGATCTTTGGGCAAATTATTATAATTTTAATTTCTATTACACTTTGCGATAAAAGGTATTCAGAAAAAAAAATGCATTTTGTATTTTTTTATTTGTTTCCATATTAATAGTTATTCACAGAACTTCAGATATAACACCGTTGAATGTGAAATGTAGGATTCAAATGTATCCTAAATGACTAGATTTTGGTTCTAAATTATGTTACAAGGTATGTGGGTACAATTGGTGCTCTCAAAATGGTCTCGTAGGATCAGATAACTTGGTTTCAAAGCAACAGGAAAAGTGACTCGTAGCGTGAAGAGAAATAGTGATAGTGTTGTAATGGCGGTTAGAAACTGGATCGGACATTTTTTTTAACACGAAAATGAAATTTATTGTGAAAAAATATGTGAACCTGCAAATCTCAGACTGCATAATTTACCCATTACTTAATTAGTGAACATCTTCAAATGCTTATTGTGAACTGTATGGTAGCTGTACACTGAAAATTAAGCTTTCTCTTATTTTTTTTATTTTTTATTTTCCTTCAAAATGTTTCTTAAATGTATTAATCTTTTACAGTAAACCATTTAAATTGGGAATCGTGTGCTTATCACTGGCCATGATATTTCAAAAGGAAAATAAATGGTTCATGCTTCGGATCATTTAATGAAGTCAAATTATATGTTGGGCAAGAAGTAACTGATGCTTGATGATGCTTACCTTTTATCTCTTAAAGTTGCTGGATGAGCCTCAGTTTCGCTGCCTCACGAAAATCAAGACCATCGGAAGCACTTACATGGCAGCCTCAGGTGTTACTCCTGATGTTAACAATGGGTACAACTGCATGAAGGTCAGTATGATCCCCTAACACACCATACAACTGATTACATTACCACAAATAACATTCATACCCGATATTGTTCAGCAGAAGGAGGAGCAGTCGGACAAAGAGCGCTGGCAGCACCTAGCAGACTTGGCGGACTTTGCGCTAGCCATGAAGGTTACGCTAATGAACATAAACTATCAGTCATTTAATAACTTCATGCTACGAATCGGTACGTCTTTACAATTTACCTGCTCTCACATGTAGTTTGTAGTATTGCTTAAGGCTGTGATGATAGATATACAGTGGGGCAAATAAGCATTTAGTCAACTACCATTTGTGCAAGTTATCCTACTTGAAAAGATTAGAGAGGCCTGTAATTGTCAACATGGGTAAACCTCAACCGATGAGAGACAGAATGTGGAAAAAAAACAGAAAATCACATTGTTTGATTTTTAAAGAATTTATTTGCAAATCATGGTAGAAAATAAGTATTTGGTCAATACCAAAAGTTAATCTCAATACTTTGTTATGTACCCTTTGTTGGCAATAACGGAGGCCAAACATTTTCTGTAACTCTTCTCAAGCTTTTCACACACTGTTGCTGGTATTTTGGCCCATTCCTCCATGCAGATCTCCTCTAGAGCAGTGATGTTTTGCGACTGTTGTTGGGCAACACAGATGCTATTAATACAGGTAACAAGTGGAGACCTCGTTAGAAAAAGTTAGACCTCTTTGACAGCCAGAAATCTTGCTTGTTTGTAGGTGACCAAATACTTATTTTCCACTCTAATTTGGAAATAAATTCTTTAAAAATCAAACAATGTGATCATCTGTTTTTTTCCCCTCCACATTCTGTCTCTGTTGACAATTACAGGCCTCTTTAATCTTTTCAAGTAGGAGAACTTGCACAATTGGTGGTTGACTAAATACTTATTTGCCCCACTGTATCTTGAAATTGCGAAACTCAAAGTCACGATCTTGTTTAACTGGTGTGAGACAATACTATCATGACACCTTCATGCCAAGTTGAAAAAACAAATATTCACATCTGCTTGTAACTCACAACAAGTCAGGCTGATATGTCAATAATGACCTGTGAGCTTGCAAGAACTCAGTAAGAAAAGAGGAAACTCAACATCTTTCCACTCGCCGCGAAAATCTGAGTCAATGCCAGTATTCTTATCCACCTATGCACGAGCAACCTGTAAATGCCTATTTGTTAAATCATTCTCATTAGCATTATTGTTGATGCTAACAAGTGACGAATACAGACATCCTAAGTCTCCTGGAATTCCTGGGTGTCTCCCTGATATTGATAATGGCTCCCTGATGCCAGCAAAAATATTATGGATTTTGTGTCAATGCTAGAGAGGGTTTTTTTTTCTGAAGGAGAGCTGTGCCTCCACCAGTATTAAACAAAAACATACTCACTTTAGAACAGAATATTCTAAAGCAGGGGTCTCAAACTCAATTTACCTGGGGGCCGCTAGAGGCCGAGTCTGGGTGAGACTGGGCCGCATCAGGATTTCCACAAGAAAAGCGGTGATAAAACATTCCAACGTTATCAAATATCTTTATTTTTTAACAAAAAATAATGAATTAAATAAATTAACTTAAAGATGAATAAAAAATAAATCAATCAGTAATACAAAAATACAATAATAATAATGAGCATACAGTAGTACTGGCTGGCTAAGTAGAGAAAATGAATTATTTTTATTCCTTTTCAAATGTCTGTATTAACAGCTCTTTAACCTTTAACTTTCTGAACTTGAATGGAACATTGAACATGAAATATTCTGAACACGGCTTCTCTTGCCTACTTCTTGCTGCTAGAGACCTGGCAGCGCTTCTTCTCACATAGTCACATTTGCCTTGAGGGAGGAAGCAGTGGAGACCCTCAGTATTGCTTGAAGATGCTCATCAGTAAGTCTGGACCTGTACTTGGACTTATTGAAGTTCAAGGTGGAGAAGAGCTTCTCACACAAGTATGTGCTTCCAAAAAGGCACATGGTCCGCTTGAACATTCGGGAAAGTTCAGGGAAGCTGGGGGTCAACTCTCTCAAAAATTGCCCAAGCTTGTCTGCTTCTCCACTCACCTCCCTGAACTTGGCTTTGAGTGCAGAGTTGCACTGCAGGTCAATGAGCTCCATTTGAAGCTCAGGAGGGGCATCTTGCACATCAAAGGAGAAGGGGTCCACAAAAATTTGAAATGTGGCTTTGTGTGTCTTGAAGTCTGCAAATCTGTGATCAAATTCCTCCTGTAGCTTCGAAATGGCCTCAACATACTTCTCACCACTGAATGGTGTGCCTGCATCCACGAGAGCCTTGCATGCTGGGAAATGGCAAAGGTTTGTCTGAGAGAGCTGGGCTTTCCATAACACAAGTTTAGTGCAGAATTCTCTCACATTGTCATAGGCAGCACTGACAAGTTGCCCCTGGCCTTCTCAATGGCATCACACAGCTGGTGAAATATTTCCTTAGCGGTGGTCTGGCCATGCATTGGAATTACTGTGAGCAACTCCTCCATTACTTCAAAATTGTCATCAACACCACGGACATATATTGCGAGCTGGGCAGTGTCTGTGATGTCTGTGGTCTCATCAAGAGCCACTGAATATACACTGAAACATTGTGCTTTCTCACACATTTGATCATAAATGTCACTTGACAGGTGAGAAATGCGCTCTGCCACGGTGTTGGCAGAAAGGCTGATGTGGTTGAACTGATTTTCCTTTTCTGGACAGACAATATGTGCAGCCTGTAATATGCACTTTTTGATAAATTCACCTTCTGTGAATGGCTTACCTGCTTTAGCAATCAACTCACAAATGGCGTAGCTAGCTTCGACTGCTGCATTACTGTCTTTGGTAGCCTTCTTGAAGAAATCCTGTTGCCTCAGAAGACGTGTTGTAAGACTGGCAACCTGGTTGGCTCTCTCATCTCCCTGGTATTTTTCGTACTCCTCAGCATGTCTCGTAGTATAATGACATTTCAAATTATATTCCTTGTGCACCGCAACTTTTTCAGTGCAAATGACACACGTCGGGGTGTGTGCGCACTTTCGCTTTCCGATCGTATTGTATTACGGCAGTTCTCCGAATTTCTCAAGTGTCATGTTAACGCACTTACTGTTAAGTTTCAGTTTCACTCGCGGAGATGGCTACAGACACTGACACAGGCTGGATCACGGATCATAGCGCCTCATTCAGTTCTATGCTGAGAGCAGCGTAGGAGTGTGCGCGCCGAGCGAAGTGATCGGCTTCACGTCTTCTCCTCCACCCAGCTGATTGGAGGAATGAATGAGTGAGTGAGCGAGGCACTGGACAGCCCGGCCGATGTCCCGCCCTCCAGAGCCGTATACCTCACTGTGATTGGTTCATTCAGCTCCGAACACAACAAGTGTCATTCATATCAATCTTGCGGGCCGCACAAACATTAATCTTTCATATTAAGACGGGGGCCGCAAATTATCGTCCCGAGGGCCGCAGTTGGCCCGCGGGCCGCGAGTTTGAGACCCCTGTTCTAAAGTATATTTCCCGTATAGTTGCATTGAAGAATTATGACACCTTAGCGAGGTCCACTGTGTTGCAATAATGACTTCACGGGGTGGAATTAATGATTATAAGCACCTTTCAGGACACTTGACAATAGGGCTGTCCACAGCCCTTATATTTGTCCTGACTAATCTGTCAACTATCTTTATGATTCGTCTAGTGATTCATTTTTTGACTAATCTAGCTATTTTTTTGGGTTGATTATTAATTCACAAAATCATTTCTTATCATTTATTAAAAGTATTTTTTGTATTAAAGTAAAAAATTACATCACATATCGCTGACTTCCTATGTCACTATACAGTCGTATGAAAAAGTTTGGGCGCCCCTGATCATTTTCAAGCTTTTCGTTTATGAATCATTTGTTGTTTGGATCGGCAATTTCAGTTAAATATATCACATAGCAGACAAACAGTGATATTTGAGAAATGAAATGAAGTTTATAGGATTTACAGAAAGTGTGCAATAATTAATTGAACAAAAGTAGCCAGGTGCATATATTTGGGAACTCTTGCTGTTTTATTGATTTGAATACCTTTAGCACTAATTATTGGAACACGAAGGGGTGCCCGGCTTCGGCGGTCCCACCTGCTTGTTCAGAACCAAAAGACAGTTGTGGCATTCTGGCATGCCTCTCAGTCCCCAGACTTGAATACAGAGCTGCCAACCTCAGTCGACCCCATTTCAGGAGTATCCTTGTCCCATTTCCGAGTTTTTCCCAGAGTGAATGCAGTTCACGCAAAATCGATATAAAATGTAAAATACAATAATGTATGACAATTTAAATCAAACTGTTATTATCATGTTTTTACATTAATTAAAATATTGTGTTTTTTCAAACTATTGAAAAAGTACAGCATAATGAAAACAAGTATTAAAAAGTGAACAAAGTATAATTTTTTGACCAAATTTACATTTCCACAACATTAACATAGGTTTTTCAGCTGGTCCCTTACTCGGACTTGCATGTTGTGCAATGTGCAAATGTCGGTCCTTCAACATGGGATATTTCGTCGAATACCAACCAATAAACTTCTGCGTGTTGGTTTCTTATTAGAAGTTTCATCCAAATTGCCATCCACTTTGCGCTTAACCTGAGCAGGCATATGGATAAGACTTACCAGTGCTGTGTACTACTAGTTCCTTTGTAACAACGCCGGAAATGGTAGGATTTGGTTCAAAACAAAAAACTGGTGGTTTAGTCAACCTTAACGATACTTACTTTCCTTATTAAAAAAAAGAAAAAGAAAATGTTTAAGCGATAGAGGCTACCTATGCAATCGATTTCGCATCGATTGCCACGCTGAAGTCGCACTAGACGAATAATTTGTCAGAACTTGTAACTCAGAGGATTCGCAATGCACTCGTGTTACCGAATTCATCCGGTTTACAGTGCAGTTGAATCAAATGCGGAAGTAAGATGCAAAAGCCGTTGCGATGGTGTGAATTTTGAGGCATTTAAATTGGAAATTTGGTACTTTTCCAAATTGGTTGCTTAAAAAAAAATTAAGTGACAATATTTTTTTATTTCCGGAGTTTAGCTAGGTTGTCAGGAGTCCCGGAGTTTGCGTTACTTGTCCAGTTGCTTATCATTCCAGCGAGAGTTGGAGATCACAGCCTGTTGAAGCCAACAGAACCACCTCATCTGCAAAAAGCAGGGATGCAATATTGAGGCCACCAAACCAGACCCCCTCAACGCCACAACTGCGCCTAGATATTCTGTCCATAAAAGTTATGAACAGAATTAGTGACATAGGGCAGCCCTGGCGGAGTCCAACCCCCACTGGAAATGAGCCCGACTTACTGCCGGCTACATGGACCAGACTCTGGACCCCACGTATCTGGAGCCCCATACTCCCGGAGTACCCCCCAAAAGACTCCCCGGGGGACACGGTCGACAGGTCCACAAAGCACAGGTAGACTGGTTGGGTGAACACCCATGCTCCTCCGGGAACGCTGCTGAGGGTGTAGAGCTGATCCACTGTTCCTCGGCCAGGACGAAAACCGCACTGCTCCTCCTGAATCCGAGATTCGACCTCCCGGCGGACCCTCCTCTCCAGCACCCCAGACTAGACCTTACCGGGGGGGCTGAGGAGTATGATTTCCCTATAATTGGAATACATCACCGGTCCCCCTTTTTAAAAAGGGGAACCACCACCCCGGTCTGCCAATCCAGAGGCACTGTCCCTGATGTTCACGCGATGTTGCAGAGGTGTGTCAACCAAAATAGCCCCACAACATCCAGAGAGCCTTTAGAAACTCCGGGCAGATCTCATCCACCCCGGGGGCCTTGCCACCTAGGAGCTTCTTTTTCACCCTGCCGGCATCCCTTACTGCCGGTGTCCACCTGCGGGTTCTGGGGTTGCCGCCATGACAGGCACCGACCACCTTGCGGCTGCAGCTGCGGTCTGCCGCCTCAGCAAAAGAAGCGCAGAACATGGTCCACTCGGACTCAATGCCCACCGCCTCTTCCCGAACATGAAATAGGGCTCAGTCGGAGGTGGGAATTGAAACTCCTTCCAGCAGACCCTCACAAATCGTTTGGGTCTCCCGGGCTGCACTGAAATCTGCCCCACCATCGGAGCCAACTCACCAACAGGTTGTGATCGGTTGCCAGCTCCGCCCCCTCTCTTTACCCGAGGGTCCGATGACACGACCACAAAGTCGATCATCGAACTGCGGCCTAGGGTGTCATGGTGCTAAGTGCACATATGGATACCCTTATGCTTGAATATGGTGTTCATTATTGTCAATCCACGACGAGCGCAGAAATCCAACAATAGAACACCACTCGGGTTCTGATCAGGGGGCGTTCTTCCCAATCACTCCCCGCCAGGTCTCACTGTCGTTCCCCACGTGAGCATTGAAGTCCTCCAGCAGAACGAGGAACTCCCCCGTAAAGGCACTCTCTAAACCTCCAAAGACTCCAAAAAGGGTGGGTACCTTGAACTGCTGTTTTGTGCATACACACAAACAGTTAGGTCCCATCCCCCCACCCGAAGATAGAGGGATGCTACACTCTCGTCCACCGGGATAAACCCCAACATACAGGCACTTAGCCGGGGGTCAACAAGTATGCCCACACCTGCTCGGCGCCTCTCACCGTGAGCAACTCCAGAGTGGAAGAGTGTCCAACCCCCCTCGAGAGGAGTGGTACCAGAACCCAAGCTGTGCGTAGAGGTGAGCCCGATGACATCGAGCCAGAATTTCTCGACCTCATGCACTAGCTCAGGCTCTTTCCCAACCAGAGAGGTGACAGTCCACGTCCCAAGAGCCAGTTTCTGGAGCCGGGGATCGGACCACCAGGGGTCCCTGCTTTGGCTGCCGCCCAGCTTTCGACGCACCCTACGTCTTTGGCCCCTCCCATAAGTGCTGAGACCATGTGAGGGGGAACCCACGTCGCCTCTTTGGGCTATGCCCGGCCGGACCCCATGGGTGTAGGCCCGGCCACCAGGCATGCCATCGTGCCCCTCTTCCGGGCCTTGCTCCAGAGTGGGGCCCCGGTGACCCGTGTCTGGACGAGGGAAATCGTAGTTCATAGTTCTTTCTTGTCATAAGAGGTCCTCTGAGCCATTCTTCGTCTGGTCCTCACGTCAGACAACGTAGCTCCCAGGATCATTGAGACCTCACCACCACGATAAGGTGATGACTTGTCAGGGGAAGTAATTTTTATTTTTTTAATTACACAGTAATATTTTAAAAGTGTATTTATTTTATAGTGACTTTTAACCACTCACCAATACAAGCGATTGCGGATGGGGTGTTCTGGAGCCAATTCTCGCCAACTCTGGGCACTTTGCGGGCCTTGAATTGGTGGCGAGCCAATTGCAGGGCACAAAGAGACCGACAACCATTCAAACTCATACCTAGGGGCAATTTAGAGTGTTCAACCAGCACACCAGAGGTTTTCTTTTGGTGTAGGGGGGAACCGGAAGTACCAGGAGAAAACCCATGCAACCCGGGTAAAATAGGCAAACTCCACACGGTCCTGGCATCGAACCCTCGATCTCAGAACTCGGGTCGACACGCTAACTACTCCACCTGCCATCAAAATAGAATCTTAATGACAATGCGGGATAAGGACTGTGCTCAATTTGGGCTTCGGTCAGCAACGGGGAGCTTACTTCGCCAAAGTAGCCAAACTCGTTAGAACACTGGCTTGACGTCGCACGTCTTGTGTTCTGCGTGGAACCTTTAGCCGTGTCAAGCATGAACCAAGATTTAGAGTGACAGCTTAGGCATGGGTGGATACTCGCCTATATAGGGTGAAGTTTTCTCAATCCCTAAATGTTTGAAGTTATGACTGATCTGATATATGAAGTTGTTTTCAGATCTGAACATATAAAAAATGTACATGAAAGGATAGACGAAAGGGAATTATGGAAAGATATTTTGGGTCTTGTAATTAGAAAAATCTTCTTCTTGATGTTTATAAACTCTCCATCAGGTCTGAATAAAGGAGGAGTTTTGGCAGGAGTGATTGGTGCACGCAAACCTCACTATGACATCTGGGGAAACACAGTGAATGTTGCCAGTCGTATGGAGTCTACCGGGGTGATGGGAAACATTCAGGTATACCATTTACTTTAATTTGCTTTGTACTTTGTGCTTTTGCTTTGTTGTTCTGCGGCCTTTGCGACTATACTGTCTAACTTATAACTATGCCTTTTCTTGCTACTGTCACAATGAAATTTCCCGAATACGGGATGAATAAAGTTATCCAATCCAATCCAATAACAACAGTCATTCCTGCAATCTGAAATTGAAATTGTTAATTTGTTACACATTAATGGATTTAGTTTTAAGGGTATTTTGACCTGCAAAAAAACACGTTTTTTTTCCCTTACCAAGTCTTCAGAGATTGTTTAGCAACAAGTTTATTTCATCTGTATTGTTCTGATTTCATCCCATTTATTTGGAATTTATTAGTGAATGAATGGTTCTGGCAGAATTTGTTAAATAAAATGAAACCAGAACTGGACTCTCTGCAGTAAAGAATGATAATACCAGCATTATCTGGAGATGCTTTTCATCAAATAAAATTCTCATTTGAGAACTATGGAGCAATTGTAAGAATTGTCCACCTCTAATTTTTTTTCTCCAAAAAAGGATTGTTTTTTTTGTCGCTCAAATGAAAAAAAAAACTTACATATGAATGAGAAAACTGATGATTTATTTTTTGTAGTTTATAACCCTTTTGACACCGATTAGTTTTATTCTCTAATGTACCAAGGAGCACCTTGTTCTTAACACTAATTATCTGGAACTTAATTACCGGACATTTCAATGAAACAGACACATGCATGTGCAATGTATAAAGAAAACAAGTGTCTCTCAAAGTGTTATTTCAAATTGAAAGAGTTTTTCCATAACACGTTTTGTTCGCGATTGACAAAAGTAGGCAGATGTAGTAGGCCTTGTTTTCCTTCTGGTACACTGCTGCAACATGGTACACTAGCGCAAGATGGTACACTAGCGCAAGATGGTACACTAGCGCAAGATGGTACACTAGCGCAAGAGACCGTCAACTTAAAAACAAAAATATGAGTTGAATGTATTGATTCATTTTCTGAACTGCTTTATCCTCAGTGTCCAGATCAGCATAGAGCATTGTCCTCCGTTCGCCCAAGGTCAGCTGGGATAGGCTCCAGCAATGTTGTGTAACTGCATTAAAAACAACCTTAAATGTGTATATATATATATATACACACACAATCGTACCTCTACTTACGAAATTAATTGGTTCCAAGACTTTTTTCGTAACTTGAAAATTTTGTAAGTAGAGGTGTGCTTTAAATGTAAATTCTCTAATTTGTTCCACGGTCCTCACACAACTACCAACTAAACCCTTTAAAATTGGCCAAAGTGTCCCAATTTTGTATGAAAGATGTCAGGAAACACAAAAATCAGATACAATTACAAGGAAATTATTTATTAATGTCTTAAAATAAATAAAGAATATGAAAATGTGCCCTGCGCGATATCTCCCTCTGCGGCCATTATAGATGTAATACCCGTGTTTGTCTGCCAAATAGCAGCAAGAGCCCGTTCTACCAGGGCCGAAAGCCGTCCACTTTGTAGTACATTTTAGACTTGTGTGTGCCCTATGTGTATGTGTGCCACGTTGCATTTGTATTTGTAGTTTTAATTAGCTTAATAAGGGAAATTCAAAATAAAATAACTATATATATATTCATTCCTTTTTA
The DNA here is from genome assembly GCF_051989625.1 of Stigmatopora argus. Taxonomy (NCBI): domain Eukaryota; kingdom Metazoa; phylum Chordata; class Actinopteri; order Syngnathiformes; family Syngnathidae; genus Stigmatopora; species Stigmatopora argus. The sequence goes on along the minus strand of NC_135390.1, from coordinate 3,655,577 downwards.
ACACCACCTTCCCTATTGCGGGGGTGCTGGAGCTTGTCCCAGCCAAGTATGGGCAGAAGCCGGGAGACACTCTGAATTTGTTGCCAGCCAATCACAAAGGCACCAGGAGACGGACTACCATGCACACTCACACTCATACCTTGTGGCAATTTAAAGTCTACCCAGCATGTTTTTGGAATGTGGGAGGAAACCGGAGTACCCGGGAAAAAAACATGCAGGCCCAGGGAGAACATGCAAACTTCACAGGGGGACCGACCTGGATTCGAACCCAGGACCGACGTGCTAACCACTCATCCGCTGGGCTGCCCAATAACTTGGATTAATTCATAAAATGTTTACTGCTTCTTGGCTTGGGATTTTGTCTCAAGAGACAAACTATTTTAACCAGGATGTCATCCTTGTCAAGCAAAACTTTGGCTGACTTTGATAATGTGTTAATATTATTTCATATTAAAAACCATAATGTCATTTTGTTATAAAAGAATATTTTTTTAAAAATCGGGTTCTAACTACAATATTAAGGGTGTATAGGCTGGAGCTAAATTTGAATAACTACTCTGTTTCTGCCAGGTCGTGGAGGATTGCTATAAGATTCTAAAGGAGTATGGCTTCCGGTTCGTGAGGAGGGGGCCGATCTTTGTGAAAGGAAAAGGGGAGCTCCTCACTTATTTTCTGAAAGGAAGGGACAAACAAGGTTCCTTTCTGAATGGATCTTTTGTCACACTTCCCCATCAAGTTGTGGACAGTTAAACCCAAACATAAGCAAAGAACCTTTGAACGAAAAGTCGTTTGCCTTGAAACCATGAAATGCCCTCACACCCGAGGCACTGCCTCCAAGTTTCTCCGGAATCACATCTTTTTCCAAGCTCTGCTGTAGACCATGTTGACACCACCAGGTATTTACTGTGGACATCCTTTAAGACATCTGTCAACAGGCCAAACATTACTGAAGACGTCTTCAGCTACTTAAGAACCGATTCCCCATTTTATGCCGTTAGTGAATGTATTTCTAATTCAGTGTCTTGTTCAAGTAGAATTGTTTGTTATAGAAAGAGATACTGTACTCCAATAGGATTTGCTTCTTTGTGAAAAATGTGTAACTATGACAATTAGTATAAACATTTGGTCCTCCAAACAAATGACTGAATAAGGGTAATGTTGATGGTATATGGAGACTGACAAAATGATTGGGAGTAATGTGTGATTTTTAGAAACAAACAAACCATAGACTGGAAACACACTGTGACTTTAATGTGCTACTGTACTTTAACTTAGGCTACACTTGGGGTGGGTGACCGGAAGTGAGCTGTCTACGGGGTCATTCATAGGTACTGTATGTATGATTTTCGTTGTTTCATATCCTCAGTCAATGTATTGTTCCCTCATACTTCTGACTGGGTACTAGGTTCATTTAGTCCAGGGGTGTCCAAACTATTCCACAAAGGGCCGCAGTGGGTGCGGGTTTTCAATCCAACCCCTCAAGAGGACACCTTTTCACCAATCTAGTGTCCTACAAGTGCAATCAATGGATTGCAGTCAGGGGCTTCTTATTTTCTGCAGGAATCTCATTGGTCAAAGTGTCTGTGCTGGATTCGTTGGAACAAAAACCTGCACCCGCAGCGGTTCTGGAGGACCAGTTTGGCTACCCCTGACTTAGTCAGTACTTGCCTGCTGATATCTATCAGTTTCTAAAGCACACTTAAACAGCTGGCCTTGGGTCTTGAAATTTGGGGGGGGGGGGGGCAGAGATACAAGTGAAGCCACAACAACCATACGTTTTACACAATGTGGGTAGATAGAAGTGCCTATCATAGGTTTGATTGCCAAATTATAAATGAAGAATTCCACTCTTCCAAATTTGCCATTCTTGTCCATTTAGTGTTGAAGGATATCCCCAGTTTATTGTAACAGTATTGTTTTTGTTTATTTTTTTTTATTTTTTTTGCTGTTGTTCTACAGTAGTTTGATTTAGTGTGCTTTGTCAACCAAATCTCACTCAAACAGAAATATATGATCAAACTGTTTGACCCAAACATTGACCAAAAATGTACCTATAGTATTATTATTAGAATTACTGCATTTTTGTCTCGCCCACACCCTTGCTGCACAGGTTAAGCTTGTTTCAGAGGTGGGTAGAGTTGCCAGACTTTGCTCAAGTTAGAGTAGTGTTACTTCAAAAAAAATATTACTCCAGTAAAAGTAAAAATAGTCATCAAAAAATTACTTTAAAAGAAAAAGTATTCAGCGAAAACAATACTCATGTAAAGAGTAACTGCTTACAATGTCTCTTTTTTTAAACAATGGTCTATTTTCTTTCTCACCACAATGTCATCAATATGAACTGTAATAGTTATACAGTGATACCTTGAGATACGTGCTTATTGCGTTCCGGGACTGAGCTCGTATGTCGATTTACTCGTATCTCAAATCAACGTTTCCCATAGAAATGAACTGAGTACAAATTAATTTCTTCCCACCCTCTGAAAAAAAACACCCAAAAACTGGATATTTTTATTGGTTGTAATTCACCATCTACTAACAGAGTAGTCAATAACGTGGTTATGATGTTTAATAATAAAATGAGGCATTATTTTACACAACCTGGAGTTCATGGATGGGAGACAGAGAGGCTGTCTCAAATGCTCGTATCTCAAAATTTGTCTTCTATCTCAAGGTAAATATTTGCTCGGAATTTTATTCGTATCTCAAATTGTTCGTATGTCGGGGCACTCGTATGTCAAGGTATTACTGTACTGTCATCAAATTTGGAAGATAAAAATTTACAGAAATGGGACATCACCAATCCAAAGACCATGATTTCCCTCTAGTGGGGAAACATTTCCAACTATGAAAGTAAAAATTAAAATTCCAGTTTTCCGTGGTCTGATGTGCCAAATAAAAACAGCGAGCGATGTTGAAATCCGCGTTTCGAGCACAAATGATCGCAGCACTCCATATGATTTTTTACGGCGCTTTATAAGATGCCACGTTATCAAATACGCCAGTGTGATCATAGGACTTCAGATCTCAAACTTGTACGTGGTCATGTGACTGTATTGCAGTGGCGGGCCGTCAGGGCCTTCAAGGCCTTCTCTGCTGGCTTAAGAAATATTTGAATCATATATTATATTTTGTCCATCAATACTTATTAAATAATTCCAAATTGTCTGTTAGCTTCCTTTCATTGCTTTTCCCCCTGGTTGCACTGCTTCCAGATGTGTTTTCAAATTGAAGCATTTAACCAATCACATTTCAGCCATTATTTGTTGCCAGGGTCAGAAATCTGTCGTGTTTTTATGCGCATATAAGCTGTACCCTCGATTCAGTCATCATTTTTTTATCCGACAAAAGCGGCTTATATGCGAGTAATTACCGTAATAATTTTACTTCTACGGGACTAATCGTGCATTGGTTTTTACTAGTAGCAAAGTAATTGGTTACACAATTAAATTAGGTCCATTCAGGAAAATCTTCATCTTCATCATCTTCCACTTATCAGGGGGTGGATCGTGGGGACAGCAGCTTCAGCCCCATCCACTTCATCCAGCTCTTCGGGGAGGATCCCAAGGCTTTCCCGTGCTAGAATTGATACAAACTTGTTCTGGAAAATATTTTTTTTTGTTTAGTTAACAGATGGAAGTATAGTGTACACACTGTGTGAGACTAGTTTACTCTTACTTATGTCAGAGTTGGGCTTTATTTATGTATTTCATCAAACCGCCAGTGAAATTCTTAAATAACTTACCTGTTTCGGATTCGGGGTGCAGCCTGATATAGGTCCATATATATGTGTGTATGTATATATATATATATATATATATATATATATAGAGAGAGAGAGAGAGAGAGAGAGAGAGAGAGAGAGAGAGAGAGAGAGAGAGAGAGAGAGAGAGAGAGAGAGAGAGAGAGAGAGAGAGAGAGAGAGAGAGAGAGAGAGAGAGAGAGAGAGAGAGAGAGAGAGAGAGAGAGAGAGGAGAGAGAGAGAGAGAGAGAGAGAGAGAGAGAGAGAGAGAGAGAGAGAGAGAGAGAGAGAGAGAGAGAGAGAGAGGAGAGAGAGAGAGAGAGAGAGAGAGAGAGAGAGAGAGAGAGAGAGAGAGAGAGAGAGATAGAGATAGAGAGAGAGATATAGAGATAGAGAGAGAGATATAGAGATAGAGAGAGAGATATAGAGATAGAGAGAGAGATATAGAGATAGAGAGAGAGATATAGAGATAGAGATTTATTTATTTATTTATTTATTTTACGTGAAGAACCAAACTAAAAAGAGCCACAAGACAATAAAAGGTGTTTCCTGTTATTGAGTGGTGAGCATGTCTGCCTCACAGTTCTGAGATCAAGGATTCAATCCCCGGTTGTTTCCGACCTTCCAGTGTGGAGTTTGCATGTTCTTCTCGTGAGTATGTGGGTATTCCCTGGGTATTCCCACATCTTAAAAACATGCATGGTAGGCTGGTTGAACACTATAAGTTGCAGTGGCGGTCGGTGCATTTTCTCGTAGCTCCTTCAACCGTATCAATCCAACTCTCAAAAACTATTTTATGGCTATAAAACCTCTACTGCAGCTAGAGCCGCGACACATAAAAAATAATCAATAAATCAATGCACCAAAATGGGGTAAAATCCACTTCCTAGCAGCATTTCATGATTAAATACAAATACTGGAGCTTTTGAGACATTACAACCAGGCCATGGGGGTGATTTCCTCGGGAAAAGACAGCGATGGACGTCAATGGCGAAATGGCAAAAATTAAACTGGGATAAAATCTACATCCTAGCAGCATTTAGTGATTAAATACAAACACTGGATCTTAAATACAAACACTGGAGCTTTTCAGATATCAGAACTGGGCCCACAATTGAAATATTATTTAAGAATATAGCCATATTATACTCACCAAAAAATATTTTTAACTGTACACAATATCCATCCTCCTTTCTTTCTTCCTTCTTTCTTATCGCCATCGAAGCTAATGATGAAAGTCAAGCCTGTCCTGTCATATTTCCGGCCTAGTCCGTTTTGAAAATGGCTTTAAATCAACACAACAATATACTATTTGCTTGTGGAGCTAAGTTAGCGCACTGAAAGTGGGGGCGCACACACCATTTTCCCGGCTGTAACAGGCTTGCTAGCTTCGGAGTTGACCGCCCTTTCTTAATGATGTTCATTTTTTTCTGGAAAAGTCCGTCTGGAAAATAGCTTTGTGAGCGAATCTGCAACAGAATCCATTTGTTTTTGCTTCTGTCGGCCATTGTGGGTGGAGTTTGCGATCTCTGGCTGCTTTGGCCCGCCTACTAGCCAATCATAGTTGGTGAAAGCAATGACGTATCCCAGCCAGCAAAATGCCAACGCCTTTGAAAAATCATTGCGGGGTTGCCAACACGAAATCTGATTGGTTAAAAGCAACAGTCTTGTTTAATGCAGCAGACCCCTTAGAACTGATTGTGAAGGCTTTGAGGCAGATCTGATCTGGCAACAAATAATGGCTGAAATGTGATTGGTTAAATGCTTCAATATGAAAACAAACCTGGAAGCAGTGCAACCAGGGGGAAAAGCAATGAAAGGAAGCTAACAGACCATTTGGAATAATAAGTATTGATGGACAAAATATAATATGATTCAGACATTTCTTATGCCAGCAGAGAAGGGCTTGAAGGCCCTGACGGCCCGCCACTGATAAATTGTCCGTAGGTGTGTGGTTTGCATGAAGGGTTGTTTGTTTCAGTGAGCCCTGCGACTGGCTGGCAACCAATCCTCACCTGCTGCCCACAGTTGACTGGGGTATATCCTTGAGCACCCCCGCCACACTTGTGAAGATAAATGGTATGGAAAACAAATAAATGAATGTGACTCCACTTTGCACCTAAAATGTTTTTAAGGTCTTTATCTGGGTGTGGTTTTAAAATTGCTTCCATTGTGCTTTCACCTAAAAAATAATGGGTGGAAATGTTATCTGTTTAAAATAATTGGCTACCTCTGTATTTCCTTTTGGTTTTGTAAATGATTTTTTTTAAAAACCTACAAATCATGAAAAGCTAGAATACAAAATGGCGTAAAAAATTGAGATACATAAACATTTGTACCATATTAAAATACCTGCACTTTACTTGAGTATTTAAATTATTTTTTGCAATTTATCAACTATAGATTTTCAACATAAGTTTGATGGCTTTAGTTACTACTCAGGTCATAATTATAAGAAAAACATGAATTGTACATATAATATCTTTCAACATGTTCTTTGTGACCTCTCTATAAACTATGTCAAGTTTCTATCATCTTTAATTTGTTAAGATGTGCTGTAATGACATTTCCACGTATCCCTAAATAATTGAATTTTATACCAAGTACAGTACTTAAAACTGTCTTTTCCTGAAGTAATTTTCTTGCAAAAATCCATACATTATGATATTCTGATCACTTTTACTCAAGAAAATTATTAAGTTACTGTATTTTGTAAAGCTACCCGATGGTGCAGTGGTTCTTCTGCCTGACTTTGCTGCGGGCAGTCTGAGCTCGATTCCCACTCGGTGGCAGTGTGGTTGTGAGAGTGAGTGGTTGTCTGTCTCTCTGTGCCCTACGATTGACTGGCGACCGACCAGTCTAGGGTGTAGTCTGCCTTTTGCCCGAAGACAGCTGGGTTAGGCTCCAGCAACCCCCGCAACCCTTTCGAGGATGGGTGGTATGTAAGATGAATGAATGAATTTATTTTTAACACAAATAACTTCATAGAATTTGTCTACATGGTGATGTCTGTTTGCCCATTTCTGGTTTAATACAGAAACATGTTTTGTATATGTTTGCAAGGATGAGAACATCCTTCACTGTCTGGTTGCCATTTTTGAAGTACATAATATGTTTGTCTGCAGAGACACACTGGAGATTTAGTAAGTTGTGTGTCAGTTTGTTTTGAGAGCCTTTGTTGCTGAATGGCATCAAAGTGCAATAGTTTCCTCTACAAACCTTGACATGTTCTGTAAAAGCAATTTGTCATTTGTTCCCCTTTTAAATAGTATATTTATAAACAAATGTAGTAAAGAGATTAATTGATTGCCACTTTCACTTAATGTGAAAGTGCCAATGATCATGTAATGGCTGGATGTTGGAGGCAAAACATGGATTTGTTAGTTTGTTCTAAAAAACCTGTAAATCAAAATAGCAATTTCTAAATTTGTTTGAAAAGTCACGACTCTAGAAAAGAGTAAATAGATTTTTCCAAATGGTTCTCGTGATCCTCATTCCTCTAATTTTTTTTTTCTAGACTTGATGGCACTGAGCCGATTGGTGTTTCACAATTGTTGTTTTATAATGCAGATGTGTGACTTATGGTGATTTGATCTGTTTTCCATTTTAAGTAGTACTTATAAGTTGAAGTCTCTGTTCATTTCAGTTGCCATAATAAAGTTTTACTTTTTTCTAAATGCAATTATTTTCATCAAAATAGGACAGGACTAGTATTTGTTTATTATAGCCAAAAACTCAACTATACATATGTTATATGAAAAAAATATTTATTCAATGCATTCAATGGTACTCTTATTCAATCACAGAACAATCTTCTCTATCAACTGAGTTGTGGACGCCCATTGATGATACCACAGGTACAGTCACCTATTTACAAAATTAATTGGTTCCAGAACTTTTTTCGTAACTTGAAAATTTCGTAAGTAGAGCAGTACTTTATATGTAAATTCTATCATTTGTTCCACGGTCCTTGCACAACTACCAAATAAACCCTTTAAAATTGTCCCAATTTTGTAAGAATGAGAAACACAAAATGAGAGAAAATGATCATAAAATTATTAATGTCATAAAATGAAAAACATGTATATATACAAAATCTGACGCATGAGAACAAGAGAAAGCTACCGAGATGCAACATAGAGATAGCACACAAACAAGAACACACATTTAATAAAGACAGCATTAAGAATTCAAAAAACAACATTAATCAACAACAAACATTAATGTTTCATGATTTCTTTGAAATGTACTTTTACACCCATTTTGCTTTTGCAGTGTGATTGACGAACATTTTGGAGAAAAAAAAACTATACAAAGATGATTGCCTTTGAGGATTTTTAATAGTGTTTCTAAAGTGCACAAGACAAACGTCGTCAAAGAGTGCACAACTCGTGAACATTTTCAGGATGTTTTTTCCACTAAGTCGGAAAGTTTGTTTCTCCCCCGTTTTTTTTCTGATTTGTGCTGTTGCGATGGTGGTTGCTTCCTCCTCGCCTGCCTTCTCGTTGAATTCCTCATGTATTGCCGAGCGTTGCATTTACTCATGCGTCCGTTTTGATGCACATCGACCAACCAACTCGTCGATGTCCTTATTACTGACCACACGGCCCATCGCTTGCCCCCGCGACACAATTACGCCTACCGAAGGCTGCAGTTCAAGTCGAGGCACTCCGCCACAGCTTCCCCACGCATAAATAAGTTTAAGCAGACAATGGGTTAAAGAAAATGGACTGTTGTTGTGAGACAGCCAATGAGAGCCCAGTATATGGTGGAGTGAGCGCCCCAAAGTGAGAATTAATGCATCCGCGAAAATATTTTCAAAATAAAATAACGGATAAGGAATGCATGTACTATTTGGGGGGTTTTCGTAAGTTGGATATTTTTCCTATCTTGAGGCACACATTTGCATATAAAAAGCTTCCGTAACCTGGAAATTTCGCACCAGAGGCATTCATACGTAGAGGTATGACTGTACTACATACATCGTGTGTGTGTGAAAATATGTGCCACGTTGCATTTGTACGGTTTTTAATCACTTAATAAGGGGAATTGCCATCATTAATAAAGGGAGCATTTAGCCGAGGTGGACAGGTAGTATGTAAGAGAATTCTTGAAACATGGATAGTGGTTGTTGTGAGACAGCCAATTGAATTGAATTGAATGCTTGTATTGGCATTATATGAGATAGAATGAGAGCGATGAAAGAGCTCAGTAGAGGATATCGATGTTCTAAAGTGAGAATCAATGCATCCGAGAGAATATTTTCAAAATAAAATAATGGATAAGGAAATGCCTTTACTTTTTGGGGAATTTTGTAACTTGGATCTTTTTCGTATCTCGAGTCACTCATTTGCATATAAAAAAAATCCTAACCTGAAAATTTCTTACCTAGAGGCATTTGTAATTAGAGGTATGACTGTACTATAACATGCATTTTTTAGATTAGATTAGATTAGAACTTTATTTCATCCCGTATTCGGGAAATTTTTTGGTTGTACTAGCAAGACAGACGCAAGACACACGACATTGTAGACCTGGGTAAAACACTGGAGCCACACACAGGAAATCTACAAGGTGAGGACCTTCTGCAGACTGAGATTGACTAAGTAGTCTGGAGGTTTTGAAGATCATCTCCCTTGCCTAGATCCTACCAAGGTATCCTATCACCTGCTCAGCAGCAGCGGAGAGGCCACTGGGGGGGCTTCAAAGCACACAAGCATACAACTCTCCCTTTGCAGCCGGCAAGCACCGACAGCTGCTCCATCTGACCGGTGAGAGATCTCACGCTCCCATAACAATGATGGAATGCTCCGTCTGGAGCGTTGACTCTTCTCCCGGCACTATCGTCCACTGCTTACAGCGAATCCAGCGTGCATGGCAGCGGAGGCACGGCTCCAAAGATGTCTAGGACTAGCACAAAGAAACCAAGCCACGCGACGGGTGGGGTCGGGTCGCAAAGGTCGCAGAACAACAAAGCAAAAAGCACAAAGTACAAACCAAAGTACATGGGAAAGCATTATAAAATATTAAAATGTAATTAAAAAAGATAGAAGAGCAGCAAAAACACAAAACGAGCAAGAGCGGAGGGAGCTACCGCTACCGGCTGCCACTTGAGCGGCGCCAGCTTGGTTTCATTAGCAAAAACGGATACAGACAAGAAAAAGACCTAGTAGAGTTGGATAAAACTGGAACCACACACAGGAAGTCTTCCACAAAATGGGGAACTTCTGCAGACTGAGACCAAGGTTGAAAACAGTAACCGAGTACAACCACTCAACTCCGTTTCCGCCCTGGTAAGCGCCGACAGCTCTTCCATTTTATTGGGGAGGGACCTCACTTTCCCCATCATAATAGATGGAAGGATTGGTCTGGAGCGTAGCTTCTTCTCCCGGCACTTTTTTCCAGCTCCGGATTTCCAGCGGCATCGAGGTGTTGCGCCTTCTGCTGCGTATTGTAACAGCTAGTCTCATGTGTATGATAGCGTGGGCATGGCTGAATGGTTCCAAAAAAGAAGTAGCAGAATGAAGCCATGCTAACAGAACAAAGAAAGTTGTAAAAACATTAAAGTATAAAGTACAAAGTAAAGTAAAAAGGAATGTAATAAGAAATATTAAAATGTAATTTTAAAAAAGGCTGTAAAACACAAAAAACTAATAAGAGTGGACAGAGCTACTGCCACCGGCTGCCGGCTGACGGCGACATCAGGAAAGGTTAGTGAATATACTTGTCCTAAGAAGATAAACCGCAAGTGTTAACAAAGCTGGTGACCTTGTGACTAATGTTAACTCTAAAATGCATGCATGCGCATTTGCACCCTACTCTCGTGTTCTCCACGCACAGCAAACATCTGCAGCGCACAAAATAAAATCCAACCTGAATTGTAGAAAAAATAAACATTACATTTTTTTTACCATTTTGCAACGCAACTCAAGAGAGTGGCAGCCTGTTACTTACAAACGACAACAAACGGTATTTACAGATCAAATTATGACTAACATTATGTCCAGCCAGTGATATGATGCGGTTCACGTCACGTGTGTTTACTTCCGCGGCATGAGTAAATGTTAACAAGATTGATTGGCTGCGTTAGTTACGCGTTATGCATAGGTGCATGTGTTTATTCAGGTTAGCATATAGCTAACGGTTCGTTGGAGCTGCTGCCAAGCCTTTATCATGGCGAAACGACCGGAATGTGGCAGAACGACTCAACAAGCCAAAGTCAAAAAGAAATGCGGTTGTTTTAAGATGGAATGGCTGTTGGAGTAAGTGCAAATAGAAGAACGAGCGGTGAAATTGGGTGCGAAAGGTCTCCTCTGCAAAACATGCAGTTAAGCTAATGTTGTAAGCGTGTTTTTCGATGGAAAAATATTGCATATAAATGGAAGCTTGACGATCTCAAGCAGAAAAGTTATTTGAATGAGAAGTGAGAAGGACAAATTAGGTCAAATTTAAGTCAGGTTTGTACATATTCTAGTGACATGTATTAAGATGTTTTATTCATATATATTAATCATTCAATTTTATTATGACTAGATCTTTTATGGGTAGTATACATGCACCTGCTTATAGCAGGTGTAATACTGGTGTGTGCCCATAGCGAGCACTTATGTTGTTCAAGGAGGTTGTCTGTATGCCGACATGAAAAATTAGAGGGAACATTGCTCGTGAGCCCTCCCTCTGGATGTTCTAAAAGGCGAGTAGCAGTATAGATTTTCAATACTGTTACCTCCAGCCCTGTTATTGATATTGCAGTATATCAAATCATGTAATTAAAACAATTACCATTGATCTGTAAGATAATCAAGCCCTGCAAGAAAATCAGATGGAAATATTAATTTTTTGAAGAATTTTTAAGATGGAAAGTGTTCCAATTATGGAATAAACCATCGACCTTAAGCTGGATCTTAAATAATTCCTGAATGTCTAACACCATCAATGGCAGCCAATGAGTTAACAAGGAAGTGACTGGAAAATCAATAGAAAGTGAATGAAAATCTACAGGATGTGACCTATCCCCACGTACTTTCTCCATAAATTACTACATTTTGTAGTTGCAAATGTACCCATTGAAGCATGGTGCTGTTCCCCTGGTGAAGGGGTAGGGAACCTATGGCTCGGGAGCCATATGCGGCTCTTTTGATGGTTGCATATGGCTCCCCGAGGTCAAATATGGAAACCCCTGTTGAAAGTACTGAGTCCCGATCGCACAAATAGGAGCATCACGTTGGCACTGTGGCGTTGATACTACCTCTAGCCCACACCTTAAATCATATATATATTTTTTTAAATTGAGACCTTTCTGCATGCATACTCTCACTGATACTCATTGATTAGCAACAGTGTAGCAATGATGTTAAAAGAATTCAGAGACTTTTGTTCATTAAAAGTGACAAAATGGCTAAAGAAAATGCACACGTGGTCATTCATTTTTAGATTCTGAGTATGGCTCTCAAGGAATAACATTTGACACAATGAATTGTTCATAAACAATGTCAAAAAGGTTCCCGACCCCTGCCCTAGTGACTGTAGTACAGATGCTCCCCTACTTACGAACATTCGAGTTACGAACAACGGTACATACGAACATGTCTGCAAATTGCGTTTATGTCGAAAAATGTTCGTAAGTTCGATTTTGTATTGCGCGCCTTTTTCCAAGTAGTGCTTCTTTCCGCCGCTAATACCGACGCCTGGCACTGTGAGAGCTCAGCTCACCTAGCATCCACCTTCCTCTGCCCAGTTCGTTGTTGCAATGCGGAAGTGCGTGAACGTGTCTCCAGTGCGCAAAGAACCTTTTTCATTTGTATCATTAAATATCTCGTGCATCCATTATTGAATATGGTTGGTGAAAAGCGAAAGGCTTCTATTGAGGGAGGTGCAAGGAAGAGGCAAGCCATTTCATTTGAAATGAGTGGCAATAATAACGAAGTTTGATGCGCGTCAGAAAGTGGTGAGCGTTGCACGTGAATACAACTTGAATCGTTCGACCGTCAGTACCATTTATAAACAAAGATCGAGCAGCAGGACCCAAATATGGAACGTTGCACAAAGTTTGCAAATCAATTGAATGATGCCATACAGTGCTACCGCATCATTTATGATGAAAAAAGAAAACTGCAATCGTCATTACTATGAAGACTCGAATAATCGTATGCCTACGATTATTTTTTCAACTCAAATTTTCGCATGCCTACGATTCTTATTCGGGTGCCTACGATTATTAATTTTTGCCTCAATTAAGTCCGTGCAGCAGCAACATTGTTCTATGTCATTAACTTTCTACGTGTAAAGCACACGTGCTGTTTTTACTAATGTATAGGCAGCTACCGCTGTCAGTCTTGCAAAGTTACCGTGCTAACGGGCTTCTGCATCCGGTTAGGTCTTTTCAAAATGTGACTGCAGGGTCAGAATAGTGAAGAACAATTGGTAAATTTGAAGTACACTAAGTATGTAATCGATCATCATGACTTTAATTTGTAGCTAATTGTGGAATTTAAACATATTATTTTGTTTCATGCTACTAGTAAACTGTTGATTAAAATAATAATGATTGTCCTTGTTATGATTTTATAATAAATATTCCATCATAGCTTTAATTCTATGCATCGAATCTGTTTAGACACTAATTATCTCGTGCCTACTAATATTCATTATTTTTGGAATTTTCCACTGCCTACTATTATTCCGGTGCCTACTATTATTAATTCATTTGGAATTTTCCACTCCCTACTATTATTCCAGTGCCTACTATTATTCGGGTCTTCATAGTAGATAGCTTCTTTCGGCCAGTTTCTAGTAAATCTCTCTCTCTCTCTAATGTATGTATACAGTACTGTATGTATTCTCTCCATTTTATTAAATGTTTTTTTCAGTACAAACCAGTGTGTGTTACTTATACAAGCCTTAAACATATAAATGCACTTATATAAACCTTCAATACTTATATAGGCCTTAAACATAAATTATAATACAAAATATAGCACTGAGCAAATTACGAACAAATTCAACTTATGAACAATCGCTCGGAACCTAACTCGTTCGTAAGTAGGGGAGCGTCTGTATTACAATGGACAAAAAAAGGGGCGGCACGTGAGCGCCCCTAGCGGTGACGCCGTACGTACAAAAAGACATGAAGGAATTTCCGCTGACGTCACTGCGTAAGTCCATAACAGGGCTGCAGCTGTCTGGGAGCAACAATAACAAGCTTTAATAACCAGTAACTTAAAAGCGATTGAAGCGTGAGATGGCAGCGCCAAATTCCTCGAAATTCCGCAAAATGTGGCACTAGAAATCATTACGCCGTCGTCTATTAGTCCTCGGAGTTGAATTCTAGCTTTTTGTTGTTGTTGTTGCGTGTTTTTTTTTGTTGTTTTTTGACGCAGCAACCAACCGCGGCGAATCAAGCACCAAGCTCGGCCGCAAGGGAACAAACACTGTTTGGGGGCTGCATCTGGGTCAGTGGGCCTGTCGGCTGTTCTGTCGGTGTCGTCGTTACCCCGGCGTAGTTTCACCGTGTCTGTCGTTCGTTTTTGTTAAGTCGGCGCGCGAGCTGTGCTAACATGCAAGCTAACGGGGCAGCGGGGGAACCTGAAGTGTCATGTCGCAACGGCACGCAGAACGGCGAGTCCTCCGCCGCCGGGGCAGCTCACTCCAATGGAGTTGTGGCAGGTGGCAATAATGGAAGCCCCCTCAGTAACAACAACGGATTGTCAGTTCAACCTGCGCCTAACAACATCAACAACGGCTCCACCGACATCAACTGTGGCGTCAAGAAGAAGAAGCGCTTGTCTCAGTCTGAGGAAGACGTCATCAGACTCATCGGACAACATTTACACGATTTGGGTCTCAAGTAAGTCAACTACGCTGCCAGTGTGGATTTCACTTGTATTCCTAGCGACAACACAAACACCGATGGTGACATAAGCCCGTTTTCCTAAATATTTTTTCGACAATACGGTAAAGCAATCCCCCATCATGGCACCAAGTGCCTAATAACGTCATTTTGGATGAATGTACAGTCAGCCGTAAAAGGCGTGCTATATGATCCGAGGAACATGCATAACAATGATGAAATTGAACATTTCAATTTCGTTAAAAGGGCGAGTGGTTAGCGCGACGGCCTCACAGCTCTGGGGTCCTGGGTTCAAGTCCAGGTCGGTCCACCTGTGTGGAGTTTGGATGTTCTCCCCCGGCCTGTGTGGGTTTCCTCCGGGTACTCTGGTTTCTTCTCACATTCCAAAAACATGCATGGTAGGCTGATTGGACACTCTAAATTGTGTGAGCGTGAATGGTTGTTTGTCTCCTTGTCCCCATGACCCTAATGAGGATAAAGTGGTTCAGAAAATGAGAATACTGTTATAGGGCACTCTTTTTTAACTCATTAACTGCCATTGGCGGTGCTAGAAGAGGGGCGAATGAACACTGAAAAATGAGCACTCGTGGTCAGTCTTCACAGTTTAATTGAATTAGACCTCTATGACCTCAGTGAGGCGGCCCAGGTGGCTGAGTAGTTAGCGCGTCACCCTCACGGTTCTGAGATTGAGGTTTCACCGGGATTCATGTATAAAGCGCACCCGAACTTTGCTACAGTTTTTTGGTACGTACAAAATTTTGTGCGTTATACTCGAATAAATTATGGTACTTACAAATGTTTTTACATACGAAATGTTCAGGTTACCAAAAAGCTTTAACGTGAAACCCTTTGTTCCATGATATGAAAAAAGCTCCAAGTTGTGAAACATCAAACACCACAAAATATAGATACACTTCCTGTATCTGTTTTTTGGAGGGGAGAGGGTTGTGCTCAAGTTGCTTTCACATTGGCTATGTCCCACCACCTCGCTAGCCTCCCATTCGCCAGCAGGAAGCAGTTTCTCCCTGATGCCGCAAGCAAGTTTAGCGTGCTATAGAAGAGCAGGGAAGCAGCCACTATGGTAGAGAGGGAGAGAGCGTCAGAAAGGCCATTTCTGACCATTCAGCCGGTCCTACGGAGAGGGAAACTGGAAGAGGCTGGAGTAAGGAACCACCTATCCGCATGGATCATCAACTTCCTCACTGACAGACCACAATATGTGAGACTCCGGGACTGTATGTCTGATGTGGTAGCTTGCAGCACGGGGGCCCCACAAGGCACAGTGCTCTCCCCACTCCTTTTCTCCCTCTACACATCGGATTTCAAACATAATACAGACACCTGCCACCTCCAGAAGTTCTCTGACGACACCGCTATTATTGGACAAGTGACGGACGGGAACGACCTGGAGTAGAGGGGAGTCATCACAGCCTTTGTTGACTGGTGTAGGCAAAACCACCTCTACATCAACACCAGTAAGACAAAGGAAATGGTCATCGATTTTCGGAGGAATCCTCAACAGACCACTCAGGTGAACATCCAGGGTACAGACATTGAAATCGTGGAGAATTTTAAGTACCTGGGTGTTCACCTCAACAACAAGCTAGACTGGTCCACAAACATAGATGCCCTGTACAAAAGGGGCCAGAGCCGCCTCTACTTACTGAGGCGTCTACAGTCCTTTGGAGTGTGCAGGACACTGCTGAGGACTTTCTACGACACTGTGGTGGCATCTACAGTGTTTTATGCAGTGCTCTGTTGGGGTTGCGGGAGCACGGAGAGGGACAGGAACAGGCTGAATAAGCTGGTCAGGAGGGCCAGCTGTGTTCTGGGCTGTCCTCTGGACTCTGTGGAGGAAGTGGGAGAGCGGAGAATGCTGACCAGGATGATGTCCATCATGGACAGCACCTCCCACCACCTGCATGAGTCTGTGGAGTCCCTCCGAAGCTCCTTTAGCAATAGACTGCGGCACCCTCATTGCAGGAAGGAGCGCTTCCGCAGATCCTTTCTCCCATCAGCTGTCAGGCTCTTTAACAAAAAAATGGCTGAGTGTTAAGACCTACCGTATGCATGCATGTACATTTATGTGTATGTATATATGTGCTAAGCAACATGCTTATTTATTTATATATTTATTCATGTATTTATTTATTAACTTACTTATTACCTATCTATTTATGTCTAAAATGCCTTTAGTATTCCTGCATCCTCACCCTCTTGCTACTGTGACAACAAAATTTCCCGAATACGGGATGAATAAAGTTATCCAATCCAATCCAAAGGGACAGGGGGCAGAGAGGGAGAGAGCGGCAGAAAGGGACAGGGCAACAGAAAGGGACAGGGCGGCAGAGAGGGACAGGGCGGCAGAGAGGGAGAGAGCGAGCGGCAGAGAGGGACAAGGCGGCAGACAGGGAGAGGGCGAGCGGCATAGAGAGCTCGAGAGAACGGCAGAGAGAGATCGAGAGAGCGGCGGAGAGAGACCGAGAGAGCGGCAGAGAGACAGCGAGAAAGACAGACACAGAGACCGGGAGAGAGAGAGACCGAGACAGACAGGGAGAGAGAGACCGAGACAGACAGGGAGAGAGAGACCGAGACAGACAGGGAGAGAGAGACCGAGACAGACAGGGAGAGAGAGACCGAGACAGACAGGGAGAGAGAGACAGACAGACAGGGAGAGAGAGACAGACAGGGAGAGAGAGACAGACAGGGAGAGAGAGACAGACAGACAGGGAGAGAGAGACAGACAGACAGGGAGAGAGAGACAGACAGACCGGGACGGACGGACAGGGACGAACGGACAGGGACGGACGGACCGGGACGGACGGGCCGGGACGGACGGGCCGGGACGGACGGGCCGGGACGGACGGGCCGGGACGGACGGGCCGGGACGGACGGGCCGGGACGGACCGGAACGGACAGACGGACCGGGATGGACGGACCGGGACGGACGGACCGGGACGGACGGACCGGGACGGACGGACCGGGACGGACGGACCGGGACGGACGGACCGGGACGGACGGACAGGGACGGACGGACAGGGACGGACGGACAGGGACGGACGGACGGACAGGGACGGACGGACGGACAGGGACGGACGGACACACGGGGACGGACGGACACACGGGGACGGACGGACACACGGGGACGGACGGACACACGGGGACGGACGGACATACGGACAGGGACGGACGGACATGGACGGACGGACGGGGACGGACGGACACGGACGGACGGGGACGGACGGACGGACGGGGACGGACGGGGACGGACGGACGGGGACGGACGGACGGACGGGGACGGACGGGGACGGACGGGGACGGACGGGGACGGACGGACGGACGGGGATGGACGGACGGACGGACGGGGACGGGCGGACGGGGACGGGCGGATGGGGACGGCCGTCGACAGGCAGCTTGGCTGCGCATGTTGCCATTTCGGTGAATTTCAGTACTGCACAATTTACTCAGACCACCTCAGAAGCCTGAGATGGATGGCTTCTTGCGAAGTAGCCACCCCTAGATCCACCTATTCTCCCACCTTTCACAGGTGGCAAAAGCTCAACTGCTAGCGTATTGTACAATTAGTAAACAAATGCAAAAAATGTCATTTGACCAAGACAAAGCACTTGAGAAACCTGGGTAAATGGTTTCTATAATGATTTCATTTTTTTTCTGTAGCGGTTGTTTTATTTCTATGCCTCAAAAAATGGTGTGAGTTATGTATATAGGTTCCAAGTGAAACGCAATACAAGGTCCAAGAAGATGCTATCTATCGCGGATAAAGTTAATCTTCTGGACATGCTAAAGGAAGGTAAAAGCTATGTGGCTGTAGGTCGGCCTTAAGGAATTAATGAATCTTTCTTCTGCCTTCTGTTCACATTGATGATTAAAATTATTATTTGACAGTACAGTACAGATGTTATTTGTTGAAGAAAAGTTTCTAAAGTACAGTACTTTTATTTGTGAGACAAATGATTGAGCCTGTAAAATGGTTTGTTATTTCTTTTCAATGTATAATCGAGTATTTAATTGTATAATAATTTAAAAAAAAATAAAGGTTTCTACTTCACAGATTTTGCCTATCACAGGTTCTTTGGGGAATGTAACCCCCGCAAAAAACAAGGGTATACAGACGCTCCCCTACTTACGAACGAGTTAGGTTCTGAGCGATTGTTCATAAGTTGAATTTGTTTGTAAGTTGATTCAGTGCTATATTTTGTATTATAATTTATGTTTAAGGCCTATATAAGTATATTGAAGGTTTATATAAGTGCATTTGTATGTTTAAGGCTTGTATAAGTAACACGCATTGGTTTGTACTGAAAAAAACATTTAATAAAATGGAGAGAATATGTACAGTACTGTATAGAGAGAGAGAGAGAGATTTATGTATTAGAAACTGGCCGAAAGAAGCGATCTAACGACGATTGCACAGTTTTCTTCTTCTTTTCATCATAAATGATGCGGTAGCACTGTATGGCATCATTCAATTGATTTGCAAACTTTGTGCAACGTTCAATATTTGGGTCCTGCTGCTCGATCTTTCTGTTTATAAATGGTACTGACGGTCGAACGATTCAAGTTGTATATGTGCAACGCTCACCACTCTCACGCGCATCAAGCTTCGTTATTATTGCCACTCGTTTCAAATGAAATGGCTTGCCTCTTCCTTGCAACTCCCTCAATAGAAGCCTTTCCCTTTTTACCAACCATATTCAATAATGGATGCACGAGATATTTAATGATACAAATGAAAAAGGTTCTTTGCGCACTGGAGATACGTCACGCACTTCCGCATTGCAACAAATTGGACAGAAGAAGGTAGATGCTGGGTGAGCTGAGCCCTCGCAGCGCCAGGCGTCGGTATTGGCGGCGGAAAGAAGCACTACTTGGAAAAAAATACAAAATCGAACTTACGAACATTTTTCGACAAACGCACTTTGCAGACATGTTCGTATGTACCGTTGTTCGTAAGTCGTATGTTCGTAAGTAGGGGAGCGTCTGTATACTGTAATACTAAACAGAAATTCAGCCTGCTCAACAAAACAACACAAAAGTGTAGCCCAATGTAATTTAACGGCTCTTAATGTCTTGTGAGACGGGCTATTGCTTTTGTAATTTATTGATTAATTGATTTTGGTCATTGTTTTTCTCGTCTCTGATGTATATTATTTGTATATTATTTACAGTCAGACGGTGGACCTTCTTATGCAAGAATCTGGCTGCAGATTGGAGCATCCATCAGCTACAAAGTTTCGCAATCATGTCATGGAAGGAGAGTGGGACAAGGTTGAACCAAATCATTTACTATGCGCCTTCACAGGACATGATTTTCTTTCGATTCAACATTACTCATTGCTTTTACCTTCCTAATTTAGGCTGAGAATGACCTCAATGAGCTGAAGGCCCTGATGCATTCTCCTACTGCTATCGTGGTGAGTATCCCCCAAACTGCTAACGCTATCGTTGAATTTTACAATTTATCGCATATAAGCCGCTCCTGATTCACAATTTTCACCTCCATATTCATGGGTTTAAAAGGGAGTACAAATGTGTTACTTTGAAGTGAAAATCTTAAGAAAAATCATCACCCGTGGTATTTCTGAGAAACGCACATTATTAGGGTCAATGTCATAAGGAACTAATTCATCCAGTAATGATTGTTTTCTTAATGCCAAACAGAAAATAACCAACAAATAGTAAATTTTACTTTGCCGACATCTACTAGTGAAAAAGAGTATAACAAGCCTTGATTCAGTCATCATTTTCTTTAGTTATAAACTCGGTAGCTCTCCTAACTCGGTTTGATGGTGGAATGGTGGAACATTTGGTTAAACATGTCTATCTCAGTTAGAGATTTTTGGCACTTGGATTTTTCTTTTAATCTCATTTTGCATATTGCCAGATGGAATTAGTTTGGAATTTGGGACGAGATACTATTTGAAATTTTCAATTTTTTTGCCTTAGAAATTTAATGTCTTTTTGTCAGGAGGAAAAAAAGGGGTTTTGCCACAACCGTAACGGTGTGGGGCAAAATGTACCGTATTTACTCGCATATAAGCCATAATTTTTGCTCAAAAAATTATGACTGAATTGAGGGTATGGCTTACGTGCGCATAAAAAGATGAGATGGACAAAACTGCAAGGTTACAAAGACGCATGCAACGCCATAACGCAAGACAATGCGACCGATACGGTCATTTATTTCAAAATGGAGAAAAGATAAACAGATAAAACCATAAACACAATTTATTTTGACATCTATGAATGAAATTCAAGAAAAAAAATTAACGAATCTTGCATAAAATGTAAAAAAAAACTCACTTGTGCCTGTTAATACTCGCTCAGGGCGTCACCATCTTACCATAGTTAAACGTCCTCTGACTGGCCAGACGCGAGTAGCCTTGATAGATGTGTTCTTAGCGTTTACCATGTCAGCACATCCCAATAGTTGTAAAAGCTGATCGAAGGTCTTGTGGTAATGTGTATCCCATGCAATTATTGCACCCAGAGACTTGGTGAACACTTTACCGCTACGGACACATTTCCTGGTTGTGCTTACATCCTTTTTTAATTTGTCTACGTGCCGGCAACACCCTTTCGGAACACATAAAGGAAATGATTCTACATTTGTGATTATGAAATAAAACAAAATTCCGCTATGATCTTTTTTTCTTTTTATTTCTTGTTCGAAAGTGACAACTATTGTTGAAACATGAACCACTGAAAAAAATCGAGATATTTCGGCATTAGAAGCAATTTTGCCGCCACAACATCTTAAACTTCTGGTAAGAAAATTGTAATTTATGTCATTAAAAAGCATTGGGTTCTCATCAAGATAGACTCTTTTTTCAAATTGAATAATTTGATATTTTACATTTACAAAGATGGCTATATTAACGTATGATATGGACCCTAATAATATGCTTTTGATTCATACACTATCTCAGAAACTATTGCAGTAATATGAACCATCGAAAAAATCGAGATATTTTGACATTAGAAGCAAGGGTAAGAAAATTGTAATTTATGTCATTAAAAAGCATCGGTTCTCATCAAGATAGACTCTTTTTTCAAATTGAATAATTTGATATTTTACATTTACAAAGATGGCTATATTAACGTATGATATGGACCCTGATAATATGCTTTTGATTCATAGACTATCTCAGAAACTATTGCAGTAATATGAACCATCGAAAAAATCGAGATATTTTGACATTAGAAGCAATTTGGCTGCCAAAACATCTTGAACATTTCTCACTTCTGGTAAGAAAATTGTAATTTCGGTCATTAAAAAGCATCAGGTTCTTGTGAATAAGGGGGCGGCTTATATGCGAGAAATTGTAAAATTCTATAATTTTAAGGCATTTTTAAGGGTGTGGCTTATACGCGGTGGTGGCTTATATGTGAGAAAAAATGGTATACATGGAATCAATGTTCCCTCTAAGGTGCGCGCGTGCGCAATTGCGCACTACTCTCGTCTTCTCTGCGCAGCAGCAATCATATGGCGCGCAGTTAAAAAAAAAAAAAAAAATCAGATTTTTATTTTTTATTTTTTTTTAATACCCCTTTCCCCATGATGGCGCCGTTTAAGCGGCAGCCAGTGGCAGTAGCTCTGTCCACTCATGTTTTTCGTGTTTTACAGCATGTTTTACATGAAAAATTAGAGGGAACATTGACATGCACCTGCTTGTGGCAGGTGTGAGACTGGTGTGCCCATAGCGAGCAATGATGATGTCGTGACCGGATGATTCGCCTAAAGACTTTTCGCCGACGGACGTTTGACAGACGGACAGGTCGCCGAATGAACGTTCGTTCAAACAGCGTTTAATGATTAAATACAAATACTAGTATTTGTTAGTTTAATGATTAAATACAAATACTAGTATTTGTATTTAATCATTAAACGCTGTTTTCAGCTGGATTTGACCGAATTTGAGAGCATTTTGAGCCGTTTGGCGAATGGACGTATATGGACGTTTTTTGCCTCCATCGCAACATCATCGCAACATTTTACCGAGGAATTCACTTCCCTGGGCTCGGTTCTAATGTCCAAAGAGCTCCAGTATTTGTATTTAATCATTAAACACTGTTTTCGGCTGGATTTGACCAAATTTGAGAGCATTTTGAGCCGTTTGGCGAATGGACGTCTATAGACGTTTTTTAGCCTCCATCGCGATATCATCGCGACATTTTACCAAGGAATTCACTTCCCTGGGCTCGGTTCTAATGTCCAAAGAGCTCCAGTATTTGTATTTAATCATTAAATGCTGTTTTAGGATGGATTTGACCCGATTGCTGTCATTTTACGGCTCGGTTCTGCTACATCTGCCCGCCCAAGAGTGCTTATTCCCGGATTGCCATGCCCGCCCAAGAGTGCTTAGTCCCGGGCTGCCATTGATGGTAGACTAACATTGATTTTTACTATAATTTGGACAACACCGGCGGCGGGCCGGATTAAAAATCCTAACGGGCCGTATATGGCCCGCGGGCCGAGGTTGAAAGACTTGTACACACACGATCCGGGGGCGGGGCGAGCGCGCGAATCCCGTTTCGGCGAAACCTCCGTTCGGCCGAATGAACGTTCGGCGGGACGTCCATTCGGCGACCTGCCCGTCTGTCAAACGTCCGTCGTCGAAACGTCTTTAGGCGAATCATCCGAGTACTGATGATGTCGCTCACACTGGTACTCAGTGCGCTCAGGGAGGTTGTCTTTCTGCTCAGACCAACAAAAAATTAGAGGGAACATTGCTTGGAATCTTCCTGACACGAATGCAAATGTACTATCCATTGATTTCTGACAACATGCTGTTAAAGATGTGATTTTGAAACCATAACCCTTTTTTGCCACGTCTAAGCTTTGAGCAGTATATACTTTGTATGGTACAAATGCTTTGTATGGTTGTCCTGAGTATAGAATGTATGTTATTGTCAGTGCTGATCAATAATTTGCATTGTTTATATTTGTATGATGCAGAACAACTTAACAATACAACCATGTGGTCGTCACGTTTCCTTTTTTGTCTTATCGTATCTGCAGCGCATGAAGTTCATCCTGCTTCAGCAAAAGTATCTGGAGTATCTTGAGGATGGTAAAGTCTTGGAGGCTCTGCAGGTTCTCAGAGCTGAGCTCACCCCTCTCAAATACAATACAGAGCGCATTCACATTCTTAGCGGGTCAGTACGTGCATCCGCCATATCGATAACTTAGTAAAGCTCATTTGGATTGCCTTTCTCATTTTTTCGTGTTAAAGAGTGGTATTAAAAAAAAACAAAAAAAAAACTATAAACTTGGATTAATATATACAGACACTCAAACATACGTTTAATCTAACTTTACACAAAACTTAATTCTAATTTTGTTTTAATTTTTTTTTACCTTTCTTCTCCGGGTTGGCTCCACCCTGAATTCCACCGCGGCTTTCGAATTGGAACTTGCTGCTTCCCCGTGTCTAATAACCGAGCGTATTCCAGATCTTTTATCCATAATAAAAGAAGGCTCTCTATCTTGTCATGAATGTCACTGCGCCGGGGGAAATTATAGTTAGTCCTTTGGAAGGCCTCTTATCCTTAATTGCGTCCTTCTGCTTCAGGATGGGGCATATTGTTGAAGTATTCCTCTCGTATTGTGCTTAATATTGATTGTCAACGTTCGCCTTTTCTTTGCACAACTCTTCATTCCACCTGTTTGCTTTGGATCCATTGTTGTTCACTTTGTATTATGCATTGACTAACGGGGAAAAAAACACGGGAAAATGCAACGCTCCGCCCAGTGCTCGTAGATATCTGTTAAACACGAAAGAGATGCGGTAAAAAAGACAGTGCGCTAAAATCATAAACAGCCTCTCATGTCTTGGCCACCTGGCTTTCTCGTATCTCGAGATAATTATTTGCTCGAAATTTTACTCGTATCTCGAATTGCTCGTATGTCGGTGTGCTCGTATGTCGAGGTACCACTGTATAGTGTTTCATGCTGTATGTTACCATTGATAACTTTGGCTACGTAATTGAAACATGTATTTTCTTAGTTGCTTTGTTTAGTTTGACAGTATCATTTAGCTAATACTGACAAAAAAAGAGTTTGACGACTCATTTTTAAAGAATTATTTGATATCTGCTGCCTAATGTGAAGGAATTTGAGTCACCTACTACTATTGGAGCATCTGTATCCAAAGTTTGCATTTACAAACCAAAGCATAATATTGGCGGGTGAATGGCAATTGAAAAGCTCACAAATCGGCAGTGTACTCATTTCAAATAATCGCTGTACCATACTGTGTAATAATTGTAATACTATTTATTCATTGCTAGTCATTGACAACAAGAGACATCTAATTCATTTAAACTGGGAGGACTAGCTCTGAATGCTTATCTTTCAATGCCATTGATGGCGCTAGACGTCTAATCCATTTTGTCTGATTACTCCCAGTTTTCCTCAGTAGAACGTTTCCCATAGAAATGAACTAAAAACAAATTAATTTGTTCTAACCCTCTGTAAAAACACCAAAAAAACTGGATATTGGAATGGAATAACATTTTTATTTGTTCTAATTCGCCATCTATTAACAAAGTAACAAATAATTAGTGGTTATGATGTTTAATACTACTAAAGTTAGACGGATTTCGTGGAGGGGGAGAGAGACATTTTGCACGGCAACAGGCTCGTAACATAACATTAACAAATTTAAATGAACATGGATTACGATACAGACACAAAAATAAATTTAATCTAACCTTATACTAAACTTAATTCTAATTTTGTTTTAAATTTGTATACCTTTCTTCTCCTGGGCTGGCTCTATTTTCCCCGCCTCCACCCTGACTTTTAGCTCCAATTTTTAATATGAACCTATCGAGGGTTGTTTGCTTTTGTCTTCCCTTCAAAATATTCCGAAAATGATGCACACAAATGTCCTCACAATAGGATAACGCACGACCACTTGCCAACGGTAAGTAGTATACTCTTCTCTTATTGGCGAGCAAGCTCCACCACACGTACACCATTCTGCACTGACTAACGGAGAAAAAAAACCACTGAAAAAATGCAACGCTCCACCCAGTGCTTGTTGAGACATTTACACGAGGGAGTTGGGACGAGAAAGACAGTGCCCATGATAATCAAAAGCAGCCTCTCGCATAGGCTGTATGCTCGTGTTTCAAAATGTGTCTCGTTTCTCAAGGTAAATATTTGCTCGAAATGTTACTCGTATCTCAAATTGCTCTTATGTCGGGGCACCCGTATGTCAAGGTATTACTGTATATCAGAACATTAGTTGTGTGGTTCAAAGGTACCTGATGTGCAGTCACGCAGAAGACCTGCGGGCCAAAGCAGACTGGGAAGGCAAAGGCACTGTATCACGAACAAAGCTGCTGGATAAACTCCAGAGTGAGTACGATCTGACTCACACACCAACTGCACACGCTCTACATTGTACTGTGAGTGATGTTTATGCTTATCTTGCCTTTATCCTGCAGGAGCTCTCCGCGTTAGTATGATTTGTTAAATCAACATTGCTTTGATTGAGATTTGCGCTTATTTTAAATGTATTTACTTTTTTTAAAATTCACCTAGCAATATTTAGCATAAATGACCATGTGCAGTATTGTTTCTCAAAGAAGCCGCAAAGTGATGAAGGATCACAGTACTACCATTTAAACTTGTCTGACAACAGCTATTTTGTCTCCTTCCTTAAAATATTTTCTTTTATTGACGTTCTTCATTTTTGTTTTGTTTTTGTCTTTTATTTATTTTTTTAATTGTTGAATTCTGATTTTTTTCCACCAGGATGTGCTACATCAAAATCCTTTCTTTTCCTTTATACTTTTAACGCAAACGCTAATGTATTTTTTTATGTGATAATTTCAGTTTTGCTACACTGTCACTGTGCATGAGATTTGAGTTCATTTGCAGCCATTATTTGTGGTTGTTAGGGGATGTGAATGTACACGTGTTCTGTTTTCAATATCAAAGTGCAAATTGCTCATCTCTGTGTTTTGAGCATTTCAATATACAGCTCATGTGCCATTTTGGCCTGGTCATCCGTTTAATAATTTTTCTCATATAAATACCCATGGAGGATCACTCCGGGCCAAACTATGGGGGAAAAACGTGACTAACCATCGGAAAAATACAGTATTCCTTCCAATTGTGACAAGACTGGCATTGTATACACTCACTGAATGGGAACAAAAATTGGGTTTTTTCTTACTTTGACTTTTGTCACAATAAAATCAGTTTAGTTCATGTTTAATCAATTTAATTTTAACTCCTCGCCCTGTGTGATTGTTGACCATTGATTTGATCTTTCTTCACGGCTGCAGCATACCTTCCTCCGTCAGTGATGCTGCCCCCCCGCAGACTGCAGACTCTGCTGAAGCAGGCGGTGGAACTGCAGCGAGAGCGCTGCCTGTACCACAACACTAAGTTGGACAGTGGACTGGACTCTGTTTCTTTGCTGCTGGACCACGGCTGCAGCCGGTAACAATCCACCTACACATTCGTTTGCAATCTTTCTATTCAAATAAAGAAATCAGTTTTCAATTGTGTTGTTTGGATAGCAGAAACATATAGAAGGAGAAACAAACTCGTTTCATCATTCTTTCGACCTTTCTCATATATGGTTCGAGCCTGGTCAGCCCTTGCGCTGTTATTTATCAAAAATAACTTTTGTACTTTTAACTCATTCTATGAGCTCAACTAAATCTGGACATGAATTTTTTTTCTCCAGAAATTACTTTTAATGTTGAGGGCCAGATTTGACCTCATTAGTACGTTAAGTTAGCCCATGTGCTAATCACCTTTGCTAGCTAGGTGACTACACAATTTCACCAGTGTTTATTTCCTTTTTTAAGCTAATATCACATTAGTATCTATGTTGTGCTGTATGAACAAGGTTTTTTGTCTGCCGTGTTTAAACAATTAATGACAAGTTTTGAAACAGTATTTCATTTTAACATGTATTTTGGCCACCACCCACAGTGATTCTTTCTCCTCTTCGGTGTAAGCAGTATGGGTTCCATTCCTACTCGATTGTCGTGTGATTGTGAGCGTGAGTGGTTCTCAGTTTCATTGTGCCTTGCGATTGGGTGGCAAGCAATTCGGGTTGTTCCCTGCTTGCTGCCCGTGGTTGTCTGGGATAGGCTCAAACACCCCACGTGAACCTTATGAGGATGAGCGGCACAGAAGATGAATGAATGTATTTTAGCCCATTCGTAAACTACACAATGGGTCTATACAGTTAACATGATGCTAGATCTAATGATTAATCAATAGTATGCTTTACCCCAATGGCTTTTCCCCAATGGTACCACTTACACAGCACCAGTGGCACCTTGTGCCGGTGGAACACTTTTTTTTTTCTAAAGCTATATTTCATACTCTAGCGATGTAAGATCCAGTATTATTTTTCCCAAACACACATAGCATTCAACATTTTAATGAAGAATATAACATTTTTCTGAATTACATTTATAATGGATTCTGTGTTACTATTTTTAGGAAACAGTTCCCGTGCTACACTCAACAAATACTCACTGAACACTGCAATGAAGTTTGGTTCTGCAAGTTTTCAAATGATGGCACAAAACTGGCGACTGGTTCCAAAGACACAACAGTCATCGTTTGGCAAGTTGACACGGTAAGATATTACCTCTCTTCGGGTACTGTTACCACGAGATGAGTTGACATTTACATCAGTAACTTTTTTTTCTTTTAAATAGGAAACACATCAAGTGAAGTTAATGAAGACTTTGGAGGGCCACGCGTACGGCGTCTCTTACTTGGCATGGAGTCCAGATGATTCCTATCTTATAGCATGCGGTCCTGACGATTGCTCCGAGTTATGGCTGTGGAATATACAGGTGAGAGCAACATGGCCAATTTGCAAACAGCAGCCTTTGACCAGCCATGCTCAGAGGCGATTTTCTCAGTTGGGCCACTATTGCAGTCACCCATGGTGTTGCTATAACCTAGTATAGTAATACCTTCAGATACGAGCTTAATGTGTTCCGGGACCGAGCTCGTATGTCAATTCACTCGTATCTCAAATCAATTTTTACCATATAAATTAATTAAAATAGAAATTAATCCGTTCCCACCCGCTGAAAAAACACCTAAAAAATAGGATTTTACAATGGAAAAACATCTTTTTAATTGTTGTAATTCACCACATACGCTCACAAATTAACAAATATCTATGTTGTGGTAATTTGCAATAAAATGTGACATTATTATGTACAGTACTGTATGCAATGCTTACCTATGAGACGGACGGTGGCGGCTAACTGCGGTGTGTGCGGCGGCAAAGAAGAGACTTGAGGGCAACACGTTCGGTTCGCTACACTTTTGTGGCACTAAGCAACATAGCATAAACTATAAATTTAACTTAAATGAACTTCGCTTACTTCACCACACACTTAAAAATGGAGGTAACCTTGTTGAGCAATAACCGAGGCAAAGTTGTTAATGTATTCTGCCGCGGCTTTTGAGTCGGAACTAGCCGTTCCTCACAACCAAGTGTATCCCCAGTACGCTTTTTAAACTTATCGAACCAGCCATGACTCGCTTTGAAGGTTTCCGCTGGCGTGGAAGTCTCCTCTTTCTTAGCTGCTTGCTTTACATACTTTCAAGTCCTCGTAGATTCCACGAACTTTCTCCTTTATCCATATTAAACAAGCCCCTCCCTCTCGTCATTAATAACACTGCGCAGCTTGATAAGGACCACCTACCGGCCGCATCGTATGCTCGTATGTCAAATTTGTCTCATATCTCATGGCAAAAATTTGCTCGGAATTTTTCTCGCATTTCAAATTTCTCGTATGTTGGGACACTCATATGTCAAGGTATTACTGTATGTGTTGTCTCACGCTGTCCTCCTTCAATTAAAAATACGAATCTAAATAATGAAAAATTAATGACAATACCATATTGGCCCAAACATAAGCCGATGATTTTGCATCGCAATAAGCCTGAAAAAGTGTCAGTCGTCTTAAAATCGGGGTCTAGACATTGTACCCATTCAAAACACTAGATGGCTCAATTAAATGCCTTTATTGTCATTATACAAGTATAATTTAGAAGTTAGCAGCCAACATAATAAATAGCCAACATAATAAGTAGCCAACATAATAAGTAGCCAACATAATAAGTAGCCAACATAATAAGTAGCCAACATAATAAGTAGCCAACATAATAAGTAGCCAACATAATAAGTAGCCAACATAATAAGTAGCCAAGATAATAAGTAGCCAAGATAATAAGTAGCCAAGATAATAAGTAGCCAAGCTAATAAGTAGCCAAGCTAATAAGTAGCCAACCTAATAAGTAGCCAACCTAATCGGTAGCCAACCTAATCGGTAGCCAACCTAATCGGTAGCCAACCTTATCGGTTGCCAACCTAATCGGTACCCAACCTAATCGGGAGTCAAATTAGATAAGTAATCAATGTGAATAAGTGGTCACATAAATAAGTAGTCAGGTACAAAAAGTAACTAAAGTGGTTAGCAGCCAATGGAGTTTTAGTGCAAGTACAAGATAAGAAATTAGTCTAGATTAGGTTCTCCTAGGTGGAGAACTCGACTTGATGCAGTTATTACAATTTTGTTTTATCACAGTAG
Organism: Stigmatopora argus; assembly: GCF_051989625.1. Lineage (NCBI taxonomy): Eukaryota > Metazoa > Chordata > Actinopteri > Syngnathiformes > Syngnathidae > Stigmatopora > Stigmatopora argus. The sequence goes on along the minus strand of NC_135390.1, from coordinate 3,625,368 downwards.
ATTGGTTAATTTACATTTCAAAAACCAGAAGCCATTTATCTACAAATGTGATACCAGAGGAGATAAAACTCTAGACCATGTTTATTCTAATATCAAACATGCTTATAGAGCCACACCCCTCCCTCACCTAGCTGAATCAGACCATCTCTGCCTGTCCCTCACCCCGGCATACACCCCACTCCGGAGGCTAACAAGGCCACAAATAAAGATACCGTATTTTCACGCCTATTTGGCGCATCGTTTTTTACGCCGCAGTGTCCGTAACGAGTGCTATTTCTGTATTTTAGACACACAAAGCACGCACCATTTCATTAGACGCATATATATTATTTTTGGATTAACATCGAAACGCAATAGCGCTGGCTACCGGAAGCAGCTTATTTCCGGGTTCCGGTGCGCAGTGACTGCTGGGAAATATAGTTCTTCCTCGCTACACCCACACGCTAAAAACATGTTTTAAAAAGGCAACAGAAGCAAAACTGAGTTCGGTTGTACTTTATTTAGACATTTTACAACTTACTCACGTCATCATCACCCACAAATCCATCAAAGTCCTCATTATCTGTGCCCAAATGAGTCTTCCAAAACGATGGGTCCCGCGGTTGTAGTTCTTAAGCCTCCGGGAATGACGGCAAACTCCGAGTTATTATATATATTCATAGTTCACAGTCTAGCTTTGAATGCTCTGTTGACGCCAACATTTAGCGGCAGGATTTCTTTTGTAAATACAGCCGAAATGACGGCCAGCACCAAATTAGTGTGGTGGCCAGTATGATGCAACAATAATCCCCTTCCTGAAAAGATTGTCTAATATTGATGTTTTTCTGCAGTAATACATATCACAAAAATACAGTACAATCCCCCCCCATGTATTTTTTTGTTTCAAATTTTTAAACTAGATTCTTTACTCTGGGATGCACATGATCAAGGTGTTGTCTTCCACTTTAAATTCTTGATAAATATTATGTTTGTCTGCGACCATTGATGTCTTTCGGCCGTTTGCGGCCCAGCGCAGCACCATGGGTGCGCCGGGAACCAGTCAGGCTGGGACCTCTTCCCGGAGTACTCCTGTCTATGAGATACTGTCGGTCTGTCACCTAACATGTACGTGCTCCAAAGGAACTTCAATTCACTGCTGTGCGTTCTTTCTCTGGTTGGTTAGACGGGGGAGTTACGAACAAAAATGAGTCAATCGCACGAAGATAGTCTCACGAGCGTGGCGTGGAATCCAGATGGCAAACGCTTCATCACTGGTGGGCAGAGAGGCCAGTTCTACCAATGTGTGAGTATCATTCAATGCTCAAACACAAATACACATTTGCAGCCCACTCACACAATAGAACGGCACTGTTGAACACAGTGATAAACAGTTGATCAGTGAGATTGGCCAGTGTCTGCCCAACTGGTAGTTTTGCAAATATGTGTTCGCATAGTTCATATTTTCTCATATTTAAAAACAAACTTTCCAGGATGTTTTTATTGTGTGTGATTAATAGAAAATGTAAGCTCAACGTTAGTCCTAAATAACAGATCACTTTAGTCAAAATAGATTTTGGATTGGATTGGATTGGATAACTTTATTCATCCCGTATTCGGGAAATTTCATTGTGACAGTAGCAAGAAAATGCATAGTTATAAGTTAGACAGTACAGTCGCAAAGGCCGCAGAACAACAAAGCAAACTACTCTTAAAATTGAGGTTGATCACCCAATGTAGAATTGTTGGTCAACGGGGCGGCACTGGAAAGTGTTAAGAATACTGTCCAACTTTTGACCAACCATTGTCCAGACACATAAACTCATTCATTCAATTCAGTCGTACCTCTACTCCCAAAATTACAGTGGTACCTCGACTTACAATCAGCTCTACCTACGAGATGCTCAAGATACGATCAAAATTTCGAGATGCGACCAAGTCAGGTGGCCATGGCACTGTCTTGCCGCATCTCTTTCGTGTATAAAATATATCTACGAGCACGGGGCGGAGTTTGAAATTTCAATTCAATTTAAATTTGTTTGTTCAGTTAGGAGTGTGTTTCTATGGAGAAGCTTGACATACGAGCTCAGTCCCGGAACGGATTAAGATCGTATGTCGAGGTACCAGAAGTCGAAGTTCCAGAACTTTTTTTGTAACTTGAAAATTTCATAAGTTGAGCAGTATGTAAATTTTCTAATTCATTCCACGGTCCACACACAACTACCAATTAAACCCTTTAAATTTGGCCAAAGTGTCCCAATTTTGTATGAAAGATGTGAAAAACACAAAATAAGAGAAAATTATAAGAAAATTATTTATTAATGTCTTACAATAAAGAACAAGCATACAAAATCTACCCGTGTTGAAGCATGCGCATTTCCCTATGACCCGACGGCGTCAGAAAGCCGTCCACTTTGTAGTACAATTTAGATTTTTACGTCTGCTGTGTATCTTTGTGTGAAAATATGTCCTGCGCTGCAATTGTACGGTTTTTATCACTTACCGTATTTACCTTACAAGGCAACTTTCAGGGTGCGGCTTATACGTGTGAGCGGCTTATAAGCAAGTAAATATGGCAATAAGGGGAGCATTTAGCCGAGGTGGACAGGACATGATATGCGACGCGCATTCCCCTTTGACCCATCCGCGTCAGAATTCGTCCTCTTTGTAGTACATTTTAGACTTTCATAGTGAGGATAAAGCAGTTCAGAAAATGAATGAACATGTGCCCTATGTGTAAATCTGTGCCGTGTTGCATTTGTCGGTTTTTCTCGCTTAATAAGGGGAATTGGAATCATTAATAAGGGGAACATTTAGACGAGATTGACAGGTATGTAAGAGAGAATTTTGAAACATGGATAGTGGTTCTTGTGAGACAGACAATGAGAGCCCAGTAGAGTGTAACGAGGTTCTAAAGTGAGAATCAATGCGTCCGCGGAAATATTTTCAAAATGCATTTACATTCTGGGGGATTTCGTAACTTGGATCTTTTTTGTACCTCGAGGCACTCATTTTCATATTAAAAGCTTTTGTAACATGAAAATGTCGTACCTAGAGGCATTCGTAAGTAGAGGTATGACTATATTATTAAGGTTCGATAAGATAATAATTTGATTTTTTTTTTCTAATAAATCATAGTGTGGTATTTTGTACTCCTCAACTTCTACTCCCAGGATCTGGATGGAAACCTACTGGACTCATGGGAAGGAATTCGTGTGCAATGTCTGTGGTGTTTGTGTGATGGCCGGACTGTCCTTGCGTCGGACACCCACCAGCGCATTCGTGGCTACAACTTTGAGGATCTGACGGACAGAAATATGTAAGATTTGCTCTTACTGTACTTTATCTAGTCATTTCGGGTGAGAATGTGAACAGCTAAAGCTGATGCGCGTTCCCACTTTAGTCTCATCTATCCATACAACATTTTTCCAGAAGCTTGGTGTGGACAAGAACCTTAAAGAAATAAAACTCTGATTGACCACTGACAACATCAGAAGCCATAATAACAGACTTTCTAACTTATTTCTAACCTATTTTGAACGTCAGCAGCATTTCTTTTAGCAGTATTTCTCTGGCAAAATATGATTTTGGTTGATGTTTCCTTTCAGAGTCCAAGAGGACCATCCTATAATGTCTTTCACAGTCTCCAAAAATGGAAGATTAGCTCTGCTGAATGTTGCTACCCAGGTTAGTCACTATTATTTTACAGGTGAATGTCAATCAACTGTCTCTCTTAAATCCACTAATATAATGCTATGTTGATTGTCATTGACTATCTTCAGGGAGTGCATCTCTGGGACCTGCAGGATCGGGTGCTTGTGAGGAAGTACCAAGGAGTGACACAGGGCTTTTACACCATCCACTCCTGCTTTGGGGGTCACAATGAAGACTTTATTGCAAGTGGCAGTGAAGGCAAGAAGTCCACTTTTATTGAAACATTTCTTCAGCCTCTTTGGAGTTTACAGAACTTCTGATGACTGGACACCATTACCTACCTACCAACTAAGATCCACTCACAAGTTTTTTTTTGTTTTTCCCACAGACCACAAAGTTTACATCTGGCACAGGCGAAGTGAATTGCCTATTGCAGAGCTGACAGGTCACACTCGCACAGTCAACTGTGTAAGCTGGAACCCTGTCCTTCCCGGTCTACTGGCAAGCGCGTCGGATGACGGAACCATTCGGATATGGGGACCCACCCCCTTTCTGGATGCCCAGGAGGCAGACGGAATCAATGGTAAGAAAGTTAAATCTTCTTGCAAATTTCTTGAAGTCATCACACTGACCAAATAAAAAGTTTTCTACCAGTCTCTGAACAGCTTTATTTTGATGGAGGAATCCGCTACAGGGAGTCCTTGGGTTAATGTATTCAACCTTGACGTTTCGACTTCATAACGCCCTTGCCTCGTCCGCCATTACAGACGCTCCCCTACTTACGAACATTCGAGTTACGAACAACGGTACATACGAACATGTCTGCAAATTGCGTTTATGTCGAAAAATGTTCGTAAGTTCGATTTTGTATTGCACGCCTTTTTCCGAGTAGTGCTTCTTTCCGCCGCTAATACCGACGCCTGGCGCTGTGATGGCTCAGCTCACCCAGCATCCACCTTCCTCTGCCCAGTTCGTTGCAGTGCGGAAGTGCGTGAACGTATCTCCAGTCCGCAAAGAACCTTTTTCATTTTTATCATTAAATATCTCGTGCATCCATTATTCAATATGGTTGGTGAAAAGTGAAAGGCTTCTATTGAGGGAGGTGCAAGGAAGAGGCAAGCCATTTCATTTGAAATGAGTGGCAATAATAACGAAGCTTGATGCGCGTGATAAACTGGTGAGCGTTGCACGTGAATACAACTTGAATTGTTCGACCGTCAGTACCATTTATAAACATAAAGATCGAGCAGCAGGACCCAAATATTGAACATTGCACAAAGTTTGCAAATCAATTGAATGATGCCATACAGTGCTACCGCATCATTTATGATGAAAAAAAGAAAACTGCAATCGTCATTAGATAGCTTCTTTCGGCCAGTTTCTATTAAATCTCTCTCTCTAATGTATACAGTACTGTATGTATTCTCTCCATTTTATTAAATGTTTTTTTCAGTACAAACCAATGTATGTTACTTATACAATATACTTATATAGGCCTTAAACATAAATTATAATACAAAATGTAGCACTGAGCAACTTACGAACAAATTCAACTTATGAACAATCGCTCGGAACCTAACTCGTTCGTAAGTAGGGGAGCGTCTGTATGTCCCTGGCACCGTAGTTTCCGCTAAGTTAGCATAGTGCTTGTCTGTTTTGGCTAATGACAGCTGTAATATTTTCATGTCTATAATCTAAGACACAGTGTCTGCATTAACAAGACAATTTAAAGCAAAACCATCAAAAAAGAATCACCTCCCATGGTTAAATGAAGCCATCAGGCATTCATGAAAAAAACTAGACCATGCTCTCAAAATATCACGGAGGATTAATAACAGACAGACACTAATCTACTTCTCTAATAAATAAAATAATAAAAGAGATGGCGGCCCGGTGGGGCGAGTGGTTAGCGTGTCGGCCTCACAGCTCTGGGGTTGTGGGTTCAAATCCAGGTCGGTCCACCTGTGTGGAGTTTGCATATTTTCCCGGGGCCTGTGTGGGTTTCCTCCGGGTACTCCGGTTTCATCCCACATTCCAAAAACATGAATGGTAGGCTGATTGGACATTCTAAATTGGCCCTAGGTATGGGTGTGAGTGTGCATGGTTGTCCATCTCCTTGTGCCCTGCGATTGGCTGGCCACCAATTCAGGGTGTCGCCCGCCTCTGGCCCGGAGTCTGCTGAGATAGGGTCCAGCACCCCCCACGACCCTAATGAGGATAAAGCGGTTCAGAAAATGAGATGAGAATAGAGATTCGGACTACAAAATCATTTTTTTTCATAAACATACTTAGTAGTACTGCGAAAGGGAACACTAAAGAGATCTGGAAACATTTTTAAAAAACTACAGGAAATAAAGCACAGAAAAATAAAGGAACTACAGTTCAAGGAGAAAACAATCCGTGACCCAAGGGACATAGCTACAACTTTAAATGATTATTTTATAGACTCCGTTAAAGAACTGAAATCTAACAACATCCCTTGGATTGAACACCAATGGACCCATTCTTAATCTGCACATGGTTGAGAAAGTTGAGAAAGCTGTGTCTGGTCTCAAAAGCTCCAAAGCAAAAGATGCATTTAATATGGATGTAGCATTTCATATTGTCGCATAGCTTGCCCAATGCTGCCTGCCGGTCTTTGTATAACTATGCAGAGTTGCCAAACTCTGTCAACACCATTTCAGGAGTACCCTTGTCCCATTTCTGGAGTATTTCCGGAGTGAATGCGATTCACGCAAAATCAATATAAAATGTAGAAAAAATAAGCATAGGACAATTTTAATCAAACTTTTTTTATCATGTTTTTACATTAATTGAAATACAGTAATACCTCGACATACGAGTGCCCCGACATACGAGCAATTTGAGATAGGAGTAAAATTTTGAGCAAATATTTAGATACGAAACAAATATTGATATACGAGCATACAGCGAGCGCGAGAGGCTGCTGAAAAGAATATCATGGGCACTGTCTTTCTGGTCGCAACTCCCTCGTGTAATGTCTCTACGAGCACTGGGCGGAGCGTTGCATTTTTTTCAGCGTTTTTTTCCCCGTTAGTCAGTGTGAATGACAGAGCTTGTTCGCTAGTATGAGAGGAATATATACTATTTCTCGCTGGCAAGTGGTTGTGCGTTATCCTATTGTGAGGACATTTGTGTCCATCATTTTCGGAATATTTTGAAGAGAAGACAAACGCAAACAACCCTCGATAGGTTGCATCTGAAAGTCAGGGTTTTTATAGGGCAAATAGAGCCAATAAGAGGTATAAAAATTTAAAACAAAATTAGAATAAGTCTATCTCGAGGTACCACTGTATTGTGTTTTTGCAAACTATTGAAAAAGTACAGCATAATGAAAAAAAGTTTATCTTTGTGTTTGAGTCCTTCTACTTGCGTTTTGCAGTCAGTAATTCCAAAATGTGTCACGCTGAAGTAGCACTTGCATGTTGTGCAATGTGCAAATGTCAGTCCTTTTAGAGACAGCTTCAACATGGGCGTACCAATAAACTTCTGCGAGTGTCTGGGTTTCTTATTAGAAGTTTATTCCAAATTGCCATCCATTTCGCACTTAATCCAAGCAGGCCTATTAATAAGACTAACCACTGCTGTCTGTGTACGCCTACTTCCTTTAGAACAACCCCGGAAAGCCTGCTGTATGTAGCATGTCATAACTGTCTGGTTGGGCTGTACTTTGAATGCATCTAGTTGTACACAGTACAATATACAAAGTATATCTATGTATTTATGTACAATGACAATAAAGCTTTCAATTCAATAATTCCCTCTTCCTAATTCGCTTAATTTAACTGGTTGAAATTAGCACAGCTGGGCTGCCGGCCAAGTGATTAGTGCGCCAGCCTCACAATTCTGGGGTCAAGGGTTCGATCCCATGTTGGTCCTCACTGTGTGGAGTTTGTATGTCCACCCAGTGCTTGCATGGGTTCTCTCCGGGTACTACTCTACATCACAAAAATATGCAAGGTAGGCTTGTTGAACACTCTAAATTGCCCCCATTTCATTGTGCCCTGCGATTGGCTGCCCACCAATTCAGGGTGTCCGCCGCCTGGTGCCCTAAGTCAGCTGGGATAGGCTCCATAACCTCGTGCGACCCTTGTGAGGATAAGCGGTTCAGAAAATGAATGTACGTCGAGAGAGCGGTTGTTGAGTTGAACGTGTCCTCTTGTCCCTTCAGACTGTTGCAGCATGGACAGCTGATGATCTCAGACGGCTCGTTGTTGCTGTGAATTGGACGAGCGCTAAGACTCTGGTGACACTCAAGCAGGTGAAGCAAGGAGCTTTTGCTGACAGGACAGCTGTATGCTGGAGGGGCTCACTGTGTGTCAGGAGGTCCTATGGACTCGATTCCGTCATTCAGACTTCACCTGGAAGTTCACGATTTGACACGACCTACTCCTGAATGGATCCACCCACCCACCTCTTATTTATTTTCAGAGACCTAATTTAATATTTAAATGGCAAAGGATCTCCTGGTAGAGGGTGTGTTGATTTATTAGATTTTTTTTCTTCAGTCCTTGACTTCAAAATCTTTACCTGCAGGAACACAATTCATGTGACGCCTACCCAAAATGTCTTTAACATAACTTGTGCTAGAACTTTTTTTTTAAGTACAGAAGGCATCTTATGGCTTTGTTTTTTCTTCCACTTTCTTGCTTGTGTGCATAGACGGAGCATGTTGCACAAGATTGCACAATGACGTGTTTGATGGTCAACTTTTGCTCACCAGTTTGTGTTCCATCTTTTAAGACATTTTGGTAGTTGACTTCTGGCAACTTATCGGAATTGTCAGTGTAGATTCCTTCATGCCTTTGTTGTGGAAGTCCTTAATTTATTCAGGCTTCACTAGTTGCTCTTATACTTGAATCCTTGTTTAATGGTAGCTTGTTGTCACCCCCCTTGCAGACTGCAATCCACCTGTTTTTAGTAGGTTTTAGTTGCTATCGTTAAAGTTTTATTCATCATTGATTTTTAATTAAAAAAAAATACTTTCCAATTGAAAATGCAATTTAAAATTGCTTTTACTGACTTGACTTACCTTCAGCTACCAGCAATTAGGAATTTGGTCATCCAAGCACATTTGTGTCTGTCTCTATGATTTGTCCATTGCGTCTGTGACAGAAATTTTCTGTTGTCAGAGAATTTGCATATCATCACTTAAGTCGATGTTCACTAATATTAGTGTTTTCAAAAATAATGCCGCAATAATCTTCAAAAGCAGCTGGTCTTTGGTGTTCTTAAACATCTTTCACGCAGCTGTTGTAAGGTATTTTCGATGCCATTGATTTTTAGAATGTTCGTGGTCAGGAATTGTCTCCTATCGCGCCAGTCAGGCGTGTTGGATTCAGGTTTGCATGTGTTGTGTTAATAGTGAACGTATATTCCATATTACATGACTGACCACTTCAAGTTTTCCTGAGTTGATAATGTTTCACAGTGGGAAAGTCACACCCCACACGTTGTAAAAATCCCAGTGACCTTGTACAAAGTGTTTCCCTCCATAGACTCGAGTGAGCAGCCTCATTTTGGATGTTTCCTTGCTGGATTTTAGCATTGGAGAACCTTAAGAAGGTTGCGTTCAGAGATGGGAGATAGGAAATAAGTCACAGGGCTCCCCCATTTACATTTTGTAACCCCCCCTAAACTCCCTGAAAAAAGGTTTTAGCACATCCTTTTCCATGAGATAATAGACTGACCTATAATATTTATATTTGATTGCACTGAAAACTTAATCCAGATCAAATGAAATATTTGGTATGTACAATACAAATATGCAGTCGCAGCTGTTATATAGTGACATTGTAAATGGTTTTCCAAATTGCCTAAAATATGTCCAGCCTCAGAAAACAATGCACTTTCCTCAAGTGGTGGAATCCTGTTAATCAGTCTAAATTTTTTCATTTAACAAACACTTCAGTAAGTCACAGTTTTGGTGTTGAAGTTTCTGCTTCTATTTCTTTTTGATTCTGTGGTTCAGCCTTCTCTTGCTGTGAGACAAAGTAGGAACTTCCTTTGCTTGTAGGTAGTTTCTGCCAGATGTTTATTACAAGTGATTGTACTGTTCTGTATTGTTCTGTAAACAAATTTGAAATAAAGAGTCAGGGTTTTAAAATACCATGTCTAATTTTAGAATTGGAATGATTTCATATGGTGTGCTCAATGACCTTAGTACGAATGAGCAGTGCTATGCTCTTGTCAGATTGAGACATTGCCTTACAATGTAAAACTGATAGTATTGTCCCTGCCCTGCCAGCATTAACACCAATGTTCCCTCTAAGCTGTGCGCGTGCGCAATTGCGCACTACTCTCGTCTTCTCTGCGCGCAGCAAATCATATGGAGCGCACAAAATAAAATCCCCCCTTTTTTAGCTGTGAGGCCGACGCGCGAACCACTCATTCGCCGGGCCGCCCATTCATAGATATTAATCACTACATTTTATTATTACTATCATTTATGTGTAGTAGGCATGCACCTGCTTTTGGCAGGTGTGATACTGGTGTGTGCCCATAGCGAGGAATGATGATGTTGCTCACACTGGTACTCAGTGTGCTTAGGGAGGTTGTCTTTCTGCCCGGACAAACACAAAATTTGAGGGAACATTGATTAACACCATCTAAAATTTGTATTTGCATTTTTTTTATAAAGAATTTAATACATTATTTACTAAATTCACCGAACCCCACTGACCGCATGCAACCAGTATTTAGTTCGGAGCCAGAAACCATTTAATCTCAGTCAGGTATTGCAGCATTCCTCCTAATTTGCATAAATGATTTCTAATCGGCAAAGAAAGACAGTGCTGTATTTTCGTTTTTATTTATGAAACTCAAAAGACAAAAAAAATAAAAAATAACACTGCAACAGAGTTTTGTCTAAAACAGGCATCAAGCTGACCAGGAGTCACTGGAACCATATTTACACACCTGTTTTACACTGGAGTATTCTTTAAAAAGCGTTGCCTTTTAGTCAATGCACACGGCTGTGTGGCGGAGTCCTGCTGAAAATCAAACAGCACTCAAGATATTGAATAAACTTTCAAATAAAGGAATGTCTGACAGGAGTTCAACAACCCAATCACATAAGTGTTTAAACAAAAAAAAAATTTGATGCTCATTATTGTTTAAAATGGCCAACTCAAAGTGTGCAGTGAAAATACAAAGTTTTTTCCTCACTCCAAACACTGCCCAATTTCTAAAGCGTCTGCAGTGCAATAAAGACACTTTCAGTGCAAAAGGAATACCACCACTTTAATGTAAATTTCAGCAATAAGGTGATGACTTTTTAGCTTTCCTTGCAGACCATGACAAAAGTCAGTTTACTGTATTCATTTAACTTTCTCTTTGTCTCTGAGGCAAAGTTGTTTTTGTACGAGTCCACTATTGGCACGAAAATCTTTTCAAGAAAGCAGTTTGGAGCAAAGATGGGAGCAGTCAATCCAGGAGACGGTGGCAGTTGTGGAGTTTGTGTGTCACTTCAGTCGTTGATCAGAGCCAAGATCATGCTGCAGAGAAACACGCCCGCCACACGTGTTAATGCACATCTGTCACTTTTTGGCCGCTCCAACATTTTGCAGCGCATGTGTAAATGCTTGATGTGCTCAACTACCTGTACAAATAGATGAAGAAGCAAAGCAGGTGGTAGCCGAGTTTGATCATGGCCTCTTTCATGTGGGACTTGAGCTGGCCTCGGTTGTGGATCTCCGTGGGGTCAAACACGCCCATGTTGCCCAATGGGACCTTCACGTATCTGCAGGAAAATCAAATGAAAGGAGTCGATTCATAAACTGCCATAGCGCGCGCACCTTTGTAACAAATAATTGCTGCCCTTCTGATGATTCCTTTTTTACCCTACATCCATTCCATTCCACCAAACTACCGTATTTTCACATCTATAAAACGCACTGTGTGATAGGGCGCAGTCTCATTTGCGGGTATATTTTGTTTTTTGTCAATACATTGGACGCCTCGTCCGATAAGGCGCTAGCATGACACGAGGCTAGTGTATGTTATGCTAGCCGCTAACGTGCCTGTTATGCTAGCTGCTAGCGTACGTTAGGCTTGGCACTAGCGTGTTTTTTAAAGACAGCATGAGCAAAACTTTGCTACGTTTGATAATGCGTTATTGAGGTCAAAGGTACACTCTGATATAAAGAGTTCGGCGTTTAACATGCTAGGCTCCACTGTCAGTCAGAGTTGTGTATTCCGGGAACTTGATTCCAGCTTTGGCGAAAGCTCGAACAACAGTGCTGGCCGACACTTGAGCCCAGTCATCCACAATCCATTGTAACTCGTGACATGCATCACTCCCAAGCCTTTGATTCTCCTCGCTGTTATATCGGCGTCGACAACTCATTCCAGTTCGTCTCACGTAACTCGTGCGACGCTGCCTGCCCGAACTACAATGTTGGCCATCCGTTAGCAAAGCTGTTAAATTGTGTTCCATCCATGGCTTCAGTCCATTTTCCAAGCGTTCACACCCACATTGTGTTGTCATTCACGCCAGGCATTTCCTCTGTGTAGCTCTGATATGCTGTTTCTTTAAGTATTGAGTCTTTTTGAGGGTTAAAAGCGCTGCAAAAACACGGAAGTCAAATGCCTTGCCACTCCCCTGGGATGCTTTGAATTGATTTACCGTAATGCTTGGAATGCGCGGGGCGGCTATTTATAGGGTGAACGTCCGCTGGGTTGATTGCAATAAGTAGCGTGCCGGCAAGAAATAAAACCAGTCACTGAAGCGGTCAGGGCCATACAAAAATTGAGTTTAGTGCACAGATTAAATGCACCGACCGATTGGGCGCATCGACCATTTTAGAGAAAATTTAAGACTTTTAAGTGCGCCCTATAGTACCTATATCCTACTGTATTGACTTCTAAATACAGTAGTAACCGATGTCCCTGATCTACGACGTTGCGATTTGAGGGCACCTGTGGCTCATCCGTTATAAATTCCTCTGTACCATAGCTTCCAATGCTAGTTAGTGCATAGTTGTTGTTCGTGTTCATGTGCCTTTTAATCCCTTCTTTTTGTACATTATGGCCCAAAACAAGAAAGAGAAGTCTTCCCGGTTCAGCCAAAAGAATAGCAATTACTACCAACAAAGCTGAACATCATAAAAAGAACGCGGAAAGGAGATACTGATTTACATCTGTAAAGATTCGCTGGATTCAGAGTTAAACCGTCGCGGGAAAACGCTTCGTTCTTCGCCAAATACAGTTTTGTGTTGACACAGACCTCACGTCGTGGCAGTCAAAGACAAACAAGTTCCGTTTCGCCTAAAACTATGAATAGTAATTCAAGGAATCGGGTTGTATGTAGGGATGTTATGATTGAGCCTTGCTGCTCGAATTTGATTTGACCAAATGGAGCAACAGGCGTGTCAAAAAAGCTGTGCTGTTTCACAGTGAGGCAAGGTGGCTGTCACAAGGAAAGGGTTGGCCCCAGTTTTTGAGCTCAGAGAGGAGATAAGAATGTTTTTGGAGCAGGAGCACAAGTATGAAGTTGCAAGCAAGTTTAGTGATGAGAACTTTCTGATGTAACTGGCCTACCTCAGTGACATATTCGGAAAGCTCAATGAACTAAATCTACAGCTTCAAGGGAAAGATCACATTTTCCCAGTCTGAGGTTTCAAAGAGTATTATTGTCACAGTGAAATTATTTTCCATTTTAGGCATTTAGCATGTCTTGAAAAAATAAATTACTTTTACTTTTTGGAAACAGATGTACATTTAGTCATATAAAATGTTTAAAATTGGATTATATATTTTTTTAAATGATGGGAGGGATGCAAAATGTGAGTCCTTATATTATATATACATTCTATATATCTATATTTTAATGCAGTGTTTCCCAACCACTGTGCCTCAGCACGTTGGTATGCCACGGGAAATTACAATGTAATATTCAGAGAGAAAATTTAATATGAAAATTACGAGATAAAAAATTAACTATTACAAGGTTAAAATCAAAACATGGTGAACATTAAATTATAGATTATACTACTACAAGATTCAAATTGTGAAACAGTCATTTTGTTGCTTATTTTTCTCTAACATGAACCGGAAGTTGTTTGGTTTCGAGGGCATCAACTTCTGACGACATAAAGTCTGTGTGAGCACAATTTCTTTTGCATAATATTAGGAGATTTAAGTAATATTTGGAGAAAAGTCATAAAATCATGCAATTAAAATCATTACATTACTCATTTTTGCATCACTCGAAACGGGAGTTGTTGAGGGTCCGCAGACATCAACTTTTGGTGACATTAGGTCAGTGTGAAAAATTAAATTTTAGATTCATTTTGGAGGTTTATGTGATTCCTGCTGATAAAACTTTGATGAGAATGACTATTGTTAATACAGACGCTCCCCTACTTACGAACGAGTTAGGTCCCGAGTGATTGTTCATAAGTTGAATTTGTTCGTAAGTTGCTCAGTGCTATATTTTGTATTATAATTTATGTTTAAGGCCTATATAAGTATATTGAAGGTTTATATAAGTGCATTTGTATGTTTAAGGCTTGTATAAGTAACACACACTGGTTTGTACTGAAAAAAACATTTAATAAAATGGAGAGAATACATACAGTACTGTATACATACATTAGAGATTTACTAGAAACTGGCCGAAAGAAGCTATCTAATAACGATTGCACTGTTTTCTTCTTTTTTCCCCCTCATAAATGATGCGGTAGCACTGTATGGCATCATTCAATTGATTTGCAAACTTTGTGCAACATTCAATATTTGGGTCCTGCTGCTCGATCTTTATGTTTATAAATGGTACCGACGGTTGAACGATTCAAGTTGTATTCTCGTGCAACGCTCACCACTTTCTGACGCGCATCAAGCTTCGTTATTATTGCCACTCATTTTAAATGAAATGGCTTGCCTCTTCCTTGCACCTCCCTCAATAGAAGCCTTTCGCTTTTCACCAACCATATTCAATAATGGATGCACGAGATATTTAATGATAAAAATGAAAAAGGTTCTTTGCGCACTGGAGATACGTTCACGCACTTCCGCACTGCAACGAACTGGGCATGACAACTGGTGTTGTACAACAATTCTGATCCTGGTCCTCTACCAGCTAAAGAGAAAGGCAGCCTACCTGTAAACGTCCCAGGCTGCTACAGGGAGGTTGAGGAGGAAGATGAACCAGTGAGTTGAGATTAACATCAGCATGGTGGACACGCACTGACCAACCATCTCTGGGATCACCCACTGAACACAAAACATAATTAAACTTAAAACGTTTTGAACTCGGGCGGCTGAGTGGATGGTGCATCGGCCTCACAGTGAGGGACCTGGGTTCAAATGCAGGTCGGTCCACCTGTGTGGAGTTTGCATGATCTCCCCAGGCCTGCGTGGCTTTTCTCAGGGTATTCGGGTTTCCTCCCACATTCCAAAGACATGCATAGTAGGCTGATTGGACACTCTAAATTGCTCCTAGGTATGAGTGTGAGCGTGAGTGAATGGTTGTTTGTCTCCTTGTGCCCTGCGATTGGCTGGCCACCAATTCAGGGTGTCCCCCGCCTCTGGCCCGAAGTCAGCTGGGATAGGCTCCAGCACCCCCCGCGACCCTAGTGAGGATAAAGCGGTTCAGAAAATGAGGTGAGACGTTTTGAACTCATAGACAACCAAATGCATAACCACATGAACGTTGTACGAAAACGAAACATTGGAGACTTACTTTGTTGAGTTTGGAGCAACATGCCCTGGCATTAATGTAGTCACATTCCAAATCAGACAAGGTAATAATCTGACGTTTATGTCAAGGTTGCAAAGACCAATAGAAAGGTCAAACATTCAAACCCTTACTCAAAAGTTCCATTGTGAAATATTCAAAATATGTATATGTATACTGCCTCGGATAGACAGTCATAGCTGGATAGCTAGTGTATTAGCATTTTAGTTCGCCTTTCTGCCCATTTGTCGGTACAAAGAACGCAAACACATTTCGAACGCGGTACAGTTTCAACGAAGGGGCCTCGCCCAGGAGAAAATACATTCGGAAAGGATACAAAATAGACTGACAGGAAAATCAGGACACAACAGTCGATCAGTGACAGAATGAACACGGCGGCGTCCATCTTTAGCACTGTGGTTGAAACACCGAACAAACAGTGCCTCCCTGCGGTTGGAGGATGCAACGCGGCCTTGACAGGGCATTTCCTACAAAGGGTAACGTATTTATTCGAGTATAACGCTCAGCTCACACCAAGGATTGCACGGGTACTGGTAACTGGCAAAATTACAAACCATTTATTCACAACATATGGTATAGAAACCTGGTAAAACAAACTACCAGTATGAACACAATTCTCAAATGGAATTTACCATTTTAAATCCTTAAAGTCTCTAATTCATCATCATATTTAAAAAAAAATCAGTCTGATTCATCATGATAATATTTAAAAATTCATCATCATCAGACTCACCAAAGAATTCATTAAATTCTTCTTGAGTTCTTTTTTTAAGTGTGATAACTGGCCAATAGAACGGGCTCTCGTGCCCCATCTAGCGGACAAAGACAGGTTGTACATCTCCCATTATAACAGCTGCCGAGGGCTTTTTCACAGGCGGAGGGCAGTGTTTCAGCGGGATTTGTGTATAACGCGCACCCGAACTTTGCTCCAGTTTTTTGGTACATAATTTTGCGCGTAATACTCGTATAAATATGCAAATGTTATTTACAACATCTATAGAGCCGGGTTGCTAACTTCCTGTGTGGAGTTTGCATGTACTCCCCATGTTTGCGTGGGTTTTCTCCGGGTCCTCTGGTATCATCCCGCATGGACTCCAGCACCCCTCCGCGACCATTGTGAGGATAAGCGAAAATGAATGAATGATTAATGGATTACTTTCTCAGGAAAAATAGGAAAATGGTAAAACTGAGGAACGTCAAAGAACACTTGAAATGCTTTACAGCACAGTTGTCCAAAAGGGCCCTCAAGGGCCATTGTGGGTGCAGGTTTTCGTTCCAATTGAAGAAGAGGATACATTTTCGCCAATCTGATGTCTAAAAAGTGTAATCAGTTGGTTGCCGTCATCTGCTGCAGGTTTCAGAAGTATAACCTCATTGGTTAAATTTTCTGTGCTAGATTAGTTGGAACAAAAACCTGCACCCACTGCGGCCTTTTGTGGTATAGTTTGGAGTTTGGACACCCCTGCTTCACAGAAAAGTAGAAAGTATAGTAAATGTATCTTATATAAGATGTTCACCGGTATTAATTTTTGGCTCCCGATACCGATACAGTGGTACCTTGAGATACCAGCTTAATGCGTTAAGGGACTGAGCTCGAAAGTCGATTTACTAGTAACTCAAACGCACGTTTCCCATAGAAATGAACTAAAAACAAATTAATCGTTCCAAACACCAAAAACCAGATATTGAATTGGAAAAACATTTTTATTTGTTCTAATTCGCCATCTATTAACAAAGTAACAAATAACTAGTGGTTTAATAGTGCTAAAATGTGTTTAATAGTACTAAAATTAGACAGATTTCGCGGAGGGGAGAGGGACAGAGAGAGGTGGGGGGGCTATTTGCATGGCAACGCGCTCGTAACATAACATAAACAAAATTAAATGAACTTGGATTACGATGCAGACACACTCAAAAATAAGTTTAATCTAACCTTGCACTAAACGTAATTCTAATTTAGTTTGAAATGTTTATACCTTTCTTCTGGCTCAATTTGCCCCGCCTCCACCCTTACATTCAGATGCAACCTATCAAGGGTTGTTTGCTTTTGTCTTCCCTTCAAAATATTCCCAAAATGATACACACAAATGTCCTCACAATAGGATAACGCACGACCACTTGCCAACGAAAAGTAGCATATACTACGTATACTCTCATATTAGCGATCGCTCTGCCATTTGCACTGACTAATGGTAAAAAAAAATGCAACGCAGTGCTCGCAGGGATATTACACGAGGGAGTTGCGACCAGAAAGACAGTGCTCATGATGTTCTTATGAGCAGCCTCTCACATCCGCTGTATGCTCGTATATCAACATTTGTCTCGTAACTCAAGATAAATAATTGCTCAAAATTTTGCTTGTATCTCAAATTGCTCGTATGTCGGGGAACTCGTATGTCTGGTATTACTGTAGTTTTTTTTTTATATAGGCTATTTATTTCTCAGGCGACCCGGCGGATGAGTGGTTAGCGCGTCGGCCTCACAGCACTGGTGTCCAGGGTTCAAATGCAGTTCGGTCCACCTGTGTGGAGTTTGCATGTTCTCTGGTTTCCTCCGGGTACTACGGTTTCCTCCCACATCCCAAAAACATGCATGGTACTCTGGTTGATCACTCTAAATTGCCCGTGGGTATGGGTGTGAGTGTGCATGGTTGTTTGTCTCCTTGTGCCCGGTGATTGGCTGGCCACCAATTCAGGGTTTCCCCTGCCTCTGGCCCAAAGTCAGCAAGGATAGGCTCCAGCACCCCCCGTGACCCTAATGAGGATAAAGCCGTTCAGAAAATGAGATGAGATGAGACGAAATAAATTACTGCATTCTCACTTGAATGTCAAATTTTTCCTTGTGAATATGAAGAGAAAATTTGTACAGGATATGACCCCCGTGTCCCTCCCTATATATAATGCAAATGCTTATTAGAGACTAAATTGCAAAGTGTGTGAGTGTTAGCCTTTTGTCCCAACCATTTCCCTATGTGAGCAAAAGTACAGAACATTTGACTAACAGGTGTGGTTTTGTTGCTCAATTTCATTATGCCATTAGTTATGCAAATCGTTATTAGTCTTGAAAGTCTACGTGGGACACAGGATCGTGACCTAGTAGAGATCATATTTGGCCGACAAATGGAACATTTCAGGTTTTATTCTTGGCTCTGAGCCATCATCATTGGTGCGGTTATTATTTTCCAGTCTATATATAACTGTTTAAAATGTGATCCTTTTTTTCTGTTTTTAAGCATGCGCTTACAAAGTATCAGATATGGCAAGATTTCAAACACTAAATAAAGTACGACTGTCACTTCTGTGTAGAACGTATGCCAGCGTGCCCTCTAATCGTCTGAAAACAAATGTTTATGCACAACAAGAAATATATTGGCAAAACTTTGAGTCACCCGGCTGTCACTTGTGCGTGGGCAGGGCCTACCGAAAGAAATTTAGAATCAAGATCCGTGAATAACAATGTATGAAGGCGTGGTTTTCTTTTGTACGGCCAAGTTGATTAAAAGGAAATGTATCACTTTGTATCAGGAAAAGAGGTGTAGAGGATCAGTGGAAGAGGGAGGGAGGGAAACAGCACAAACATGGCACGGGCTCCATCTGGCTTGTATTTCTATGTCATTCTATTTTGTAGCATTTTGGGGAAAGGGGCCTCAGAAAATGATACAAAAGAACGAGGAGTTACGGCCAGGGGTGATTTCATCATAGGAGGATTGTTCCCCATTCATTTTTGTGTTAACAGAACTGATACTTCCTTTGCTCCCCGACCGAATAGATGTATTTGGTAAGTCCAATTTTCGTTTTATATATAAATGTATAACAACAATTTTTCAGTTTCCACCCTTGTTTTATCTTATATTATTGTGTGTGCATGTGTGTGTGTTTTAGTAAGGTGGCTTTTAAAATAACTGGGATATAGTGCAAGAATGCTATCAAATATGTAGTCTGATTGGTAACATTCAGAAACTCGAAAGGCAGCCAAAAACAATAAAGATGTTCCATATATGTTAAAAATAAAATAAAATAGGCGCCGGTCTCTCAGTGGGGGACCTAGGTTCAAATCCAGGTTGGTCCACCTGTGTGGAGTTCGCACATTCTCTTGCATGGTAGGCTGATTGGACACTCTAAATTGCCCCTAAATATGAGAGTGAGTGTGAATGGTTGTTTGTCTCCTTGTGCCCTGCGATTGGCTGGCCACCAATTCAGGTTGTCCCTTGCCTCTGGCCCAAAGTCAGGTGGGATAGGCTCCAGCACCCCCAGCGACTCTATTTAGGATAAAGCGGTTCAGAAAATGAAATGAGATGATTCTATTCTAGTGGAAAATGTTGTTCTATTGGAATTTTTTTTGTAGTAGCAACCTGTTGGTTAATATTTCAAACAAAAGATATGTCAGTTCTTGGCAGAAGCATATAAAAAAACCAATGGGAATATAACGTATGGCGATATAACACCATATGGATATGTTGTCGCACCCCTATTTTGCCGCATCATAATACATAACCCATTACCGTCATGGACAGCGATAGCTATTAAATAAATTTAATTGGGAGGGCTAATCGGATTCATTCATTTTCCATTTTGCTTATCCACACAAGCGTCACAGGGGTGCTTAAGCCTATGGCTATCAATGGCAGCAAATGAGTTCATGTGCTGTGGAGAATATTGCATTAGAGTAAGTGTGCTCAAGCACAGTACATTGCATTGTAATAATACAACTTTCTGGGCATGCAGGTTTTCAGCCTCAGGCTTGGGAAAATCTCTGGCGATGATCAACGCTATTGAGAGTGTGAATAAATCGCCTTTATTGACGGATCTTAACATCACTCTGGGCTACTGGATCCAAGACTCGTGCAGAGATATCAGTACAGGTCTGAGAGCGACAGTTGCCTTCACAGAGCATGCAAAGTGTGCAACAGGACAAGTCACATGCGATCAGCGAATTGTCACCGTCCTGGGGGCGGCCTTTTCCGAAATGTCCATTGTGCTTGCCAGACAACTCGCCCTCGACATGATTCCCCAAGTAAGTTTTGAGTTTTTGTTCGGGAGACTGTACCATTGCATTTTTTTCTTTCCACTTATTCTACAACATTTTATATTGGAGACAGGGGGACAAATTCGTTTTTATTGTTTTTTGTGATGCTTTTCCAGACTTTCACTGAAACCCCATTCATGTATTTGGCTATTTATTCTCTGTAGTAGCTGTGGTTCACTCGCCTCGCCTGACTTTGGTGCGGGCTGGTGTGGGCTCGATTCCCATTGGTGGCAGTATGATTGTGAGTGCGGATGGGTGTTTGTCTCTTTGAAATTGCAGGCTTGAGTCTGCAGAATAATGGTTGATTATTTTAAAAATCACTTGTTGTTCTGACAGTGTTTTTGTTAAACTTAGTGTATGATGGACCTCGATATAATTCTGATAAGGTAAATTAATCAAATTTAAATTAATAGAAACTGTAATACAGACAAGCCCCAAGTAAGACTGAAATGTTGTTGTTTTTCTTCCTCATAGTAGTTATGGCATGCAAAATGGTTATCGCGTCAACCTCACAGTTCTGGGTTCCTGGGTTCGAACACAGGTCTGTCCTCCTGTGCGGAGTTTGCATGTTCCTGCGTGGGCTTTCTCCGGGTACTCCGGTTTTCTCTCACATTCCAAAAAAATGCATGGTAGGCTACACTACCATGGGCACACTCTAAATTGCCCAAAGGTATGAGTGTGAGTGTGAATGGTTGTCTGTCTCCTCTTGCTCTGCATCGTGCCCGAATTTACCTGGGATAGGCTCCAGCACCCCCGCGATGCTTGTGAGGATAAGCGGTTCAGAAATGAATGAAAAATGTAACCATTTACTGGACAGTAAACTATAAAATGTAGTAATTGGTTGATCTTCATTTGCCAATAATAACAGAAAGCAAATTTACTTTCAGTTGCAGTTCAAGTATGCACCACAATCACACTGAATGTAAAACTATTCCTTTTTGGAACAACATTGCAGGTGGGCAAGATTTCTGGCATGTCTGGTGTGAATAGCGCTATAACGATCAAGCAACAGTTTTTCCATTACGACGAGGACAAAACTTAATTCCTGAACTTGTAGAATACTGAGAGGTTAAAAAAGTACATATAAAAGCATTTAGCCTTGTTCCAAATGATCCGACTTTTTAACTATAATCTGGTTTCTGCCAAAGCAAGCAACGCCTGACTGCAATCAACTGATTCCAGTTGTAAGAATAAAAAATTGTGAAAAGGTGTCACTGCGGCTCTTTGTGAAATAGTTTGGAGACCCCTGCTTTAACACGTAACGCAAGTGATGTTGCAAGTAGGTCATATTTTGTTTTAAAGTGGTTCAACCACTAGGCAGCCCGGCGGTTGAGTGGTTAGCACGTCGGCCTCGCAACTCCAAGGTTCTGGGTTCAAATCCAGGTCGGTCCACCTGTGTAGAGTTTGCATGTTGTCTGGTTTCCTTCCACATTCCAAAAAAACATGCATGATAAATTGACTCTAGGTATGGGTGAGAGTGTGCATGGTTGTTCGTCTCTTTGTGCCCTGCAATTGGCAGGCCACCAATTCAGGGTGTGCCCCACCTCTGGCCCGGGGTCAGCTGGGATAGCCGCAAGCACCCTCCACGACCCTAAAGAGGATAAAGTGGTTCAGAAAATGAAATGAGAACAACTGGTTACCTGTTTTTCATTTAAAGCAGACTGTTTATTACATGGGTTATGATGTCCTCACGACCAAAGTTGTTTATTTTTTTCATAGTACAGCTTCAAAGAAGAAAGCTGGATCTCCTGGGTCCAGTCAAAAGGAGAGAAATATTGACACACATCTCTTAAGATATCCTGTGTTCAGGCAAAAGTCAAATGGTGTAGCAAAAATGCCTCGCTCATCGTCAAATATAGTTTTGCGGTGACACGGACCTTAGAATGTTGTCGTCATAAAGACCTTGCGTCGCCTAGAGTCAAAGTCAAACAACATCTGGATCATGTAACATTAAAAAAAAGAACAGCAATGTAATAAATTAGGAACCATGTATGCTTCATGTTTTAATGTTGATGTGTTGATTGATGTTTTTTTCTGGCCTGACTGTAACCGCACCACATTTCTGACAAGTGTGACAAAGGGAGGTTGACGAGTTGAATTTTTATGGTGTCAGCTACGGCCTACAGTAGTCATGTTCCCTGCGTTTGGTTGCACATAAACCATTGAAAACCCTACTCTCCAACCACCTTTCAGCAATAATTGTGAATACAGCATCTTGTTTAGTATTTTGGTGTACATTTTGACTTTAAGAGTAAAATCCAATTTGTAGATTACATCGTCAGTGTTGGACCGTAACTTGGTCGTGACTCGAGGATTTCCTGTATTGTCATGTAGATTAAGATCTGACCCACATTTGATGCAGAACACTGTAGATATTATGCACATGCCCAACCTGTTCATTTTCTAATAACAATAATGTACTTTGTGTCCTCAGATCAGTTATGCATCAACAGCTGTCATTCTAAGTGACAAGGAACGTTTTCCGAGCTTCCTGAGGACGGTTCCTAATGATATGCACCAGACGGCTGCCATGGTCGATTTGATAAAACTCCATGACTGGAACTGGGTGGGAATAGTAATCTCCGACGGTGACTATGGTCGCTCAGCACTTGAGCAGTTTACAGATCAAGCATCTAAAAAGGGAATCTGCATAGCATTCAAACTCATCCTTCCGCACAGTGTGTCAAGCGAGGTTTTACAGCCTGCTGCGAAAGAGGCCGCAAAAACCATCTATCAAAATCACAAAGCAAAGGTGATTGTGTCCTTTTTCAAGATACCTCACTTGGAAGCCATTTACCAGGAATTGAGGAAAGAAGTGCTGAGAAAAGGAAACAGCATAGAGTCTATGAGAAGAGTGTGGTTGGCCAGTGACAGCTGGTCCACCTCTAGCAACATGCAAGGAAACCTAACCCTCGAGGACATGGGACAGGTTGTGGGTTTCAACTTTAAAACTGGAAACCTGACATCCTTCAATGGCTACATGGATAGACTGCAAGCAACTGGATACAACAGCTCATGGAACAACACTTTTCTGGAAGAGTTCTTCATGCTGCAGAATGAAAGCAAGAGTCAGCTGGCATCTAAAGTCGTGAAAACCATCAAAGAAGAAATGAACCCAGCCACAGTTTTTAGTATCGAATTGGCTGTGACTGCCACCGCTCAAGCTGTAGCCTCTCTCTGCAGGAGCAGAGATTGCAAAACCCCTGGAAAACTGCAACCCTGGGAGGTAAAGTCAATTAATCAAAATTGCACCTACAAAAACCTGCACACCTATAAACGTGAAGGCAGAAATAAAAACAGATAGTGGGCAATTAACTGCTGGGTAAATGCATGGAGAAACAGGAAAATGATTCCACAAAAATGAGTACAAAGAAAATCGGAGTAGCATTGTTAAGTGAAGGCAATAACTATCAAAGTCAAAAGTGTGTTAAGAGATTAAAATACTTCAAATTCATCATAGAAAAAGTAACGAAATGGATTAGCTGTAGTTGAATCAAGAAAAAATATTTCCCTAGGGTTTCTTTTGTATTTTCTGTTATATTTCTTTTAAGATGTCTTTTAAATAAGCATGATGTCAAGTTAGAAACACCAAGATCTGATGCTCTACTAGATAACAGTGTACAGGGCTGTGATTCACACAAAGAATATGTACTTTCATTTTTTATCCTCCCATGCGATTGTATTATGTCTCACGACAACAAAAAGTATTATACGAGTGTTAGCCAACTGGATATATTCTTAAAAAATAGGACTGGAATTTTCCGACCCGACTTCAAAGAGCAACTGTTAGAAAATGGAATGGCTAGACAATTACCGATAACGCAAAAATATCGTTGAAAAAAGGGGGGGAAAAGAGAAGAATGAAAAACCATCATAATGATTAAAAAGCAGTTATCTTTTTTCCTTTTTTTTTAAACAAAAGGCAGAAACCTGAAATTTAAATTAAAATGCAAATGAACAAGATCAAGTTATCATTTTATTTTTGATTCATTTATTTAATTTTGAGGGAAATTAATTTTATTATTTAAATTCAAAGTTGTCATTTTATTGCAAGTTTATCCTTGCGTCAAAACAATGCATTCTCATTTGCTACTTCAATCCCGCAACATGATTTTTTTTCATTAGCAATATTCTGACTTTGTGGTAATCAGTAAATACGGTATCATAGAGATATGCAAAATAAATACTAGACCAAATTACAATTAAAATCTTTGAATAATTTTTCTGCAGGTATTGGAAGCTCTTCGGCTCAATCGATTTGATTTTCGTGGAAAGAGTTATAACTTCAGCACCCAGGGAGACATCAACGAAGGTTACGACATCAGCATCTGGAGATCAATTGAGGGGGAAATTGACGTTCATGACATCGTGGCTGAATACGACCCACAGAGCAACAGCTTCACCCAAACAAACAGCAACTCCACCCGTTATTTTCAAGACCTGCAAGTACGGCCTCATCCTATAAACCACCATAATGTATACACAAACACACAGTGAATGCATGCTGAATATATTGGAGTTCATTAAATCTTGGCCAGTTAATTGTAAAATTAAAGCTAAACTGCAGAAAAGTATCTTTTCACAAAGAAAGTCTGTCTTAATAGAATTTTTTTTAACAATTTAATAATTAACAATTTTTTACCTAGGTCTACATTGTCTTCTGTGTCTGTCTTGCTACTGCAACCAAGGAAGTTTACCAAAATGGGATGAAATAAAGTTCTAATCTAATCTAATTGAGCCAAAACTGCAAATATAGAGACGTGCATCCAGTGCTCAAAAGAAACATTTCTTGATTTTTCTTTCCCACAGCACATCATCTCTAACTGCTCCTCTAGCTGCATGCCTGGACAGTTAAAGAAAACATCTGAAAGTCAACACACTTGTTGTTATGAGTGCATCAACTGCACAGAGAATTACTACACCAACAAAACAGGCAAGTTATTTAGACTTGGATGACATTTTCTGTAGAAAAATGATATCACACTTTCCATTGCCACACCTTCAACTTAATTCAAACTAGACACGTACCTGATTAGTGTTGCTCAACTTGTCAGACGCTAGTCAAGGGTTTAATTAAAAATTTAAAAGAGTAAATATGGCAGAGTATGTGAGCTAAACAAAGAAAGAAAGAAAATAGGACTATGGAAATAAAGTCATAATATTACATGGATAAAGATGTAAGTTGTATGTAATACTATGAGGAAAAAGTTGTAACATGTAACAATAGTGATTTAAAATATTACGACTTTAATCTTGCAATTTTTTTTCAGAATATTATGTTTTTCTCAAACTATTCACTTTTATCTCCTAATATGTCTTTATAGTCTTATATTAAGGCAACTGACTATTTTTGATCATTTAAAAAATCAAATATTATTAATTAACACAATGTTTATAAAAATGTAAATTTAAAAATATTAAAATGAATAGAAACTGAATAGGCATTTCAGTGGGAGAGTGGTTAGTACGTCTGCCTCACGGTTCTGAAATGGCGGGTTGGATCCCCGGTGAGTTTCGACTTTCCCGTGTGGAGTTTGCATGTTCTCCCCTGGCCTGCGTTGGTTTTCTCCACGCACTCCAGTTTCCTCCCACATCCCAAAAACGTGTAGGGTAGGTTGATCACTTTACGTTGCCCCTAGGTATGAGTGTGAGCGTGGATGGTCGTCCATCTCCTTGTGCCCTGTGATTGGCTGGCCACCAATTCGAGGTTTCCCCCACCTTCTGCCTGTAGTTGGCTGGGATAGGCTCCAACACCCTCCGCAACCCTTAAGCAGTTATGAAATTGAATGAAAGAAAAAACTATAATACACACTGGCTACTGCCCGAGGTATGGGTCTCCACTAACCTGTAAGCTAAAATGTGGAACCCGATGAGTCTAGAATGCAACAAGAAGTGTTGTATTGCCACGCCAATGTAGCGCCGACACTAGCTCTAGGGCTGTTTTAATCTTTTATTTTAAATTTGTGTTATTAGACTCACGTCTCCATGCATATGCTCTTTGATACTCATTGATTACCATCAGCGTACCAATGTTGTTGAAATAATTTTGAGAATTTTGTTGTATTAAAAGTGCACACATTTTCATCTATTTTTACTTTTAAATTATGAATGTGGCGCTCAAGTAACTAGATTTAAAAATAGGAATTGTTTATGGCTTGCTCTGTCAAATAGGTTCCCGACACCCTGCCCTATAGTTTGTTTTCCATAGGATTTACCTCATACGTGGCATTGATGATGACCATTTATTTGACAAAGAAAACGCAATAAACATTCAATAAATGTATAAGATGTGTGAAATGTAGTTGTTACATAAATTAATCATTATTTATTATTTGTTTAAGCATTGCTACAATAATTTATATTTGATCTATTCAGCAGGGTTGCCCAGCCAATTCCACAAGGGGCCGAAGTGCACGCAGGTTTTAATTTTAACCAGTTGTTTTGGGCATCCATTTAAATTTTTGTCTCTGTTTTTTAGTCTAAATAAAAAATAAAGGTTTCAGGAGGACACATTTTTCGATAGTTCAAATACAATTAAAGGATGTGCTGTGTAATGCCCAAATATTCTTCCTGTCACATAAACAGCAGCATAAACAACTTCAAAATTAACTTGAACTTGGTACTCCATTGAAACAAAAAAATGTGAAATATATATATTCAAATTATCATACCTGTCAACCTCTGCCGATAACTGCCCTTATAAATGATTATGATTCCCCTTACAAACCCCCAAAAAACCTTACAAACACCGTACGACTCGTACGGTGTTTGTAAGGTTTTTTGGGGGTTTGTAAGGGGAATCATAATCATTTATAAGGGCAGTTATCGGCAGAGGTTGACAGGTATGAATTATACTGGGCTATTTGCTGAAGGAAACTGTAAGCTTATAATATCCTGAAATTCCCTGTAACAACTTACCTTTGAATGAATATGTCACGAATGACACGACCTAACACGGGAAATATGCAGAATGGCTAATTAACTCCACACGCAATAAGTGTACATGTAGAAAAATGTTCACCGAAACTGTTTTGTGATTCTTATCATTAACAAAAACAGATTTTACCTGATTGGCATGACATTTTCCTACCAGTCCGGTATCTTACAGGTGTAATTAGTTGATTGGAGTCAGCTGCTACATTTTTCGGCAGAAATGTCATGGCTTAAACTGTCTGTGCCAGATGGTTTGGAACGAAAACCTGCACCTGCTAAGGCCTATTGTGGAACCGGTCGGGCACCTGTGATATAAAGAAACTGCTCCAATTCATTGTGTCCTCTTCACTCTTTCAGATATGGACGTATGTTTAAGCTGTAATAAAGAAAGAGAGTGGTCTCCTGAGGGAAGCTCCATCTGCTTTCCCAAAACTCTTGTTTACTTCAAGTGGCAAGACCGCTTTGCCCTAGTCCTCCTGACGTTGTCTGCTCTAGGGATCCTACTGGTTCTGATGGTGTCGGCACTATTTTTTCATTACCGAGAGACTCCCGTGGTGAGGGCGGCCGGAGGAGCCCTCAGCCAGGTCATCCTGTTCTCATTGGTTTTCAGTTTCCTCAGTGCCGTGCTGTTTGTAGGCAAGCCCAACTCGCTCCAGTGTAAAGCACGGCAAGTCCTCTTTGGCATCAGCTTTACTGTGTGTGTGTCCTGTATTCTTGTCAAATCCCTTAAGATTCTCCTGGCGTTCCAGTTGAATATTGACATGCAGGGTGCTCTCCAAAAAGTCTACCAGTCCTACTTGATTGTCCTGGCGTGCGTAGGATTGCAGGTTATCATTTGCATTTGCTGGCTGGTCCTGAAAAGCCCTTATAAATACCTTATTTTCTTGCCTCGAACGCTCCTAGAGGACTGTCACGAAGGCTCCTATGTAGGCTTTAGTGTGATGCTCGGCTACATAGCGCTTTTAGCTTTTGTTTGCTTCATCTGTGCATTTGTGGGGCGTAAATTGCCACAGCAGTACAACGATGCAAAATATATTACTTTCAGCATGTTGCTTTACATCACCTCCTGGCTGATCTTTATCCCCATCTACATTACAACATCTGGAGTCTATCTTCCAGCTGTGGAAATGGTGGTAATTCTGTTCTCCAACTATGGTATCATATGCTGTCATTTTCTCCCCAAGTGCTACATAATCCTATTTAAGAAAGCTAAAAACACCGTCACTGCTTTCAGGGAAAAGCTGTATGAGTATAATGTCAAAAGTACTGATTCATTTTCAGTAAAAGGAAGTTCAATCACAGAGAAACAGACCAGCATTCAGAAAAATGACAGAAGCCATTCCCCATCCTCTTCACCCAAAGATGATGAACCTGATGTGGAGAAATACTGCAGTAACAGAGACAGTTTCAACGTTTCGTACAGAGGAAAAAACAAATCCATCCAACAATTCAATACCCACAGAAGAACCAGCAGTTTATAGGCTTAACCTGACTAAAGACTCTTTATGTTAGCTATTATATAAGGTGAATAGTCCTTTAAAAAACACCTTCTGGGACAACAGTTGTTTGAGTTGGGTACAATTGTTTGCCCAGGTGCCCCTTGTTGATTAAGCTGTGACAAAAAAAATGGATGAATTAAATTCCAAGGCCTAGTAAAACAGTGCAAACAGAGAATTCACATCAACAAGGAAACATCATATGTCTTTCACATTGACAGCTGAAGGAATTTAACAACGATTGACATTTAGGAATGAGGACGTGCTAACTATATTTCGTGCCAATACCATCCCGATATAAACATTTCCAGTAAATGTGGGTGGCTATGTTGGCTTCACCAGTGTTTAAAGGTTTGTGGTTCAGATTACTGGAAACAAGGAAGTGTTAACGCCTGCCTTATCTGGTTAACAAAGTTTTCATTACATTTGGGTAAAGAACTAGATAAATTTTTTTGTTAGTGTAA
This sequence comes from Stigmatopora argus, assembly GCF_051989625.1. Lineage (NCBI taxonomy): Eukaryota > Metazoa > Chordata > Actinopteri > Syngnathiformes > Syngnathidae > Stigmatopora > Stigmatopora argus. The sequence continues at coordinate 3,596,101 of NC_135390.1, read as the reverse complement.
ATGCATTATGTATATACAAGTCCTCGATTTCTTGAGGCCCATACAAGAGAAGGGGGTCTATTAACACAGTGGAACCTCTATTTATAAGATTAATTACTTCCAGAAATTGTTTCGTAATTTCAATTATTTGTACGTAGTCTCATTTTAGGCCAGAAAAGTGTTGGGAAAGCAACTCTATCAAGTCAATTTTAAAATATAATATAGGATGGTATTATTTATGTTTCGGGGATAATTGAATTTTTGACACGTGACTCGTAACTTGAATTTTTTCGAATGCAAACAGGTTTCCATTGAGATGTTTCATAAAATGAATATTTCATATGTAGAGACATTCATAAGTAAAGGTTCCCCTGTATATGCACTATTTTTTGCTGATTTAAATGTGTTGTTTGTCTGTATTAAATGCCATTTTGGTTGATTATACAAAGGTTCATTCTATATAGCACATGTCGGGTACAGGGTAAACTAATTCATTGTATGTTTTGGTTCAAACTTATGCAAAATATTTCTCCACACTTATCCAGGTGGGAAAGGAATGAGAACAGTATGCAAGAACAACATATTCGCGGCATCTTTTTGTATTTTTGTCCATGAAAAGGAACTGTGTAACAAAATGAAAGTTACCTTTACATTTGTAATAAAACTTAATGAAATATGTCATTTGAGTAGTTTATATCCTTGTCTGTGATAAAATTACAAAAAAGTACAACAGATTCCATTAATCAAATATTTGTACTTTATTTATGTTTGAGGGAGTCCATTCAGTTAATTTATATTAGATAAACATGACAACTATGAATGTCCGGCATACCAAATTTGAGCAGGAGCATACTTTCTGGCAAGTGATTTAACCACTTTTATCGACTTTAATCTGTCATGTTCACTCGATGCTCTGCAGATAGAAAGTGTTTTTGTAGGTTATTGGGAAATTACCACACATCAGATTAAAAACAATGAATTGATTCATTGGTTGTCTGATGCTGGAGAGACAACGTAAATAGCCTCAGGTGCGGCATGTCATCCAGTGTCACGCAATCTGAAAAACCCCAACTGCAAACCTGTCAGTCTGGTTGTGCGACAAAGACACTGCAGGTGTGGGGGAGAGAGAGAGAGAGAGAAAAAAATCCCCCCCATAAACTTCCAAAAACATTCCTTTAAATTCAGTCCAGTCTTTGTCCATTGACTTATTGAGCTAAATCAAGGACAAAAGTATTGAATGCAAAAATTATTTTTGAAATTCAAAGTTTAAGGTTTCTTCTTGGAGCGGCCCGGTAGAGTGAGTGGTTAGAGCAGGGGTGTCAAACCGGTCCTCAAAGGGCCGCAGTGGGTGCAGGTTTCCATTCCAACTCAACAAGAGGATACCTTTTGCAAGAGTAATCAGTTAATTAAAGTCAGGTGCTACTTTTTTAGAAGACACCTGATTGGTTAAAATGTCGGCACTGGATCGGTTGGAACAAAGACCAGGACCCACTGCGGCCCTCGGCCGAATCGGTTTGAGACATGTGGGTTAGAGCGTCGGCCTCACAGCTCTGGGGTCCTGGGTTCAAGTCCAGGTCGGTCCATCTGTGTGGCGAGTTTGCATGGTCTTCCCGGGCCTGTGTGGGTTTCCTCCGGGTACTCCAATTCCCTCCCAACCTCCAAAAACATGCATGGTAGGCTGATTGGACACTCTAAATTTCCCCTAAGTATGGGTGTGTGTGTGCATGGTTGTTCGTCTCCCTGTGCCCTGCGATCGGCTGGCCACCGATTCAGGGTGTCCCCCGTCTCTGCCCCGGAGACAGCTGGGATTGGCTCCAGCACTGCCCGCGACCCTTAATGAGGATAAAGCGATTCAGAAAATGAGATGAGATGAGGTTTCGTCTTGATTTAAAAAAAGTTTTTTTCAGTTTCATTTTTTTTCACCGTCAGATCTTTTTCTTTTTAAAGTATTTTTTTCCACATTTAAAACGGTGCTGCATTCGCACTGCTGTTAAAATACGGAAACATTGTTCTTTAGCTAAAAGGTTAACAAGCTGGCATATTATCCAATTTTATTCATGAAAACAGACCAAATTTTTTTGCTATGACTTATTCTAAGAATGAGTTTTTCTCTACACGTATGAAGCAAATAAAGTAGAGTTATAATCATATCAAGATTACCGTATTTTCTCGCATATAAGCCGTATTTGTAACAAAATAAAATGATGACTGAATCAAGGGTACGGCTTAAATGCGCACAAGACCTGCTATTGTCTTTTTCACCAGTAGATGTCGGCAAAGTAACATTTACTATTTGTTGGTTATTTAATGTTTTGCGGTAAGAAAACAACCATTACTCGATGAATTAATTCCTTATGATATTGACCCTAAAAATGTACTTTTTTTAGTATTTCAGAAATACCACGTGTGTTGATTTTTCTAAAGATTTTCCCTTCAAAGTAACATTTGTACTCCTATTAAAACCATGTAGGTACAGACGCTCCCCTACTTACGAACATTCAACATACGAACAACGGTACATACGAACATGTCTGCAAATTGCCTTTAAGTCCAAAAATGTTCGCAAGTCCAATTTTGTATTTCGCGTCTTTTTCGGAGTAGTACTTCTTTCCGCCGCTAATACCGACGCCTGGCGCTGTGAGAGCTCAGCTCACCCAGCATCTACCTTCTTCGTTGCAATGCGGAAGTGCGTGAATGTATCTCCAGTGTGCAAAGAACCTTTTTCATTTGTATCATTAAATATCTCATGCATCCAATATTGAATATGGTTGGTAAAAAGCTAAAGGCTTCTATTGAGGGAGTTGCAAGGAAGAGGCAAGCCATTTCATTTGAAACGAGTGGCAATAATAACGAAGCTTGATGTGCGTCAGAAAGTGGTGAGCGTTGCACATTCAGTACCATTTATAAACAAAGATCGAGCAGCAGGACCCAAATATTGAACGTTGCACAAAGTTTGCAAATCAATTGAATGATGCCATACAGTGCTACTGCATCATTTATGATGAAAAAAAGAAGAAAACTGTGCAATCGTCATTAGGTTGCTTCTTTTGGCCAGTTTCTAATACATAAATCTATCTCTCTCTCTACAGTACTGTACATATTCTCTCCATTTTATTAAATGTTTTTTTTTTCAGTATAAACCAATGCGTGTTACTTATACAAGCCTTAAACATACAAATGCACTTATAGAAACCTTCAATATACTTATATAGGCCTTAAACATAAATTATAATACAAAATATAGCACTAAATCAACTTACAAACAAATTCAACTTATGAACAATCGCTCGGAACCAATTGCGTTCGTAAGTTGAGGAGTGTCTGTATATGGAGGTGAAAATTGTGAATGAGGGGGCGGCTTATATGCGAGTAAATATGGAACCTGTACATTTCCTGAAGACTCTAAAGTTCCCCTAGGTATGTGTATGTGCGTGAATGGCTGTCCATTCACAGATAGAAAGTCCCATCCATCAAACTCAGTAAAGTACACTCCAACGTCATATGGGCCCTTGAAATGCAGCTCTTTTTGTCCCCAAATTTCCAATAGTTTGTGGACTTCCTTGGGACGACAGAATTAACATGTATTCAAATCTAATCTACACATGTAGAGACACAGGCGATGAACCTCTCAAAATTAAACCTTCTGAAATTAATCAATGCGTCTTGTTCAGTGCATTCAGGTCCCAAATATTCCACAGCCCAGTAGTTGGGGATGACGACTAGTAGAACAATCAATGTCAAAGTAATAAACACTTTAAATCCTATTGGAACAAAAACGAACATGGATGGTGTTTGTGTCCAAGTGGTTGATTTATTAGTTGTTGCCAGACAATTTGCAAATGTATATTCCATTGACAGGCATTGCCAGCAGCATCGTATTACGCTTAACTTCCAGATGTCATGTGACCTCACTGTCCAAGATCAAGGTTTCAAAAGTTGGCTGCATGATGTCTCCCCGGTATACAGATTGCTGGAGGTCGAACATGATTTATATTGCGAGCCACAACACAGCAAATGACTTCTCAAAGAAAAAATGTACTGTCCTAGTAAAACCTAAAAAAATGATATATAATCATACAAACCAAAAATATTAGAAAACTATACAGTTGAATGTTATATGAATGAAGTTCTGCATTACAAATATGTCTATGTAAATATAGATTTTTTTCTTGTCTACCAATTGTCATTGCAGGAATCAAGTGTGCATTTCTGTGTAAGAAAAATGGTTGATGTACAGTTGATGGGTGAAGCATCAAGTAGAGAAAAATACCACTGCACTTCTCATACACAATTTCAACCACCAAGTCTCAATCGGGAGAGAGAAAATTTAACTTTACTCTAATTATTGAAGGTACTAATGAGCAGTCCTAAAGCAGATTGTAAACACAACTTCATACATCCACATCCAATTGCCGTTTAAATATGTGCTCTGCAGTCTTACACAAGTACAGTTGAAGTCATACGTTTAAATAGACTGTAAAAACAATGTATTTTTTGTTTTACTGTGTGAAGTCAAATCAGACTAAACATTGCTTGTTTAATGTCTGTCAGATTACTGAAGTTATTGAATTTTGTTCAAATGCACAACAATGGAGAGAATTATAATTTCTTAGTAGTGATTGGCATTTCCTTTAAAATGCATTAATGGGCCAAACATTTTGTGTAATCTTACACAAGCTTCTTACAGTACTCTTCCTGACAGAAGTGTAACTGAGTCAGGTTTGTCCATCCATGCTTATCTCAGCTGACATCAAGCGAAAGGCAGACTATATACCCCAGACTGGTCGGCAGTCAGTCATAGGGCACACAAAGACAGACAATCCTTCGCACCTAAAATCACACCACCACCGAGCGGGAATCGTTCTCATGCTTGCCGGCACCGAAGTAAGACAAGTGAACCACTACTTCGCCAGATGGCTCCATATCAAATTTGACTACATAAATTCAATCTAAACTGGACAGAAATGCAAAATAAATTGTCTTTTGGCCTTGTAGGGGTTAGTATTCCTGGGATGCTCAAGCTAATAATTTGACCTGCCCTTTTATTATTTAATTAATGGTTGCTATACATCGTTTAAGATTTTAAAATATATATATATTTATAAACATGTTGTTCAAACATACAAAAAAATTGTTTAGTGCTGAATGAGGTTTGAGAAATAAATTGATATAAATCGTTTTATGGCCATTTTTATTAGTTGTTTTCCAAAGTGACGTACAAAAACAGCAATAATTGTCTAAAAATGCAGTATCAGGATTAATCAAAATCGAATCGTGACCTGTGAATTGTGATACAAATTTTATCACCAAATATGAGGCAATACACACCCCTAATGCATAGAGGCATTGTCTATTTCGTAGTCCAGTTTGCTTCCTTTTTTATGTTTTGATACGTTGCTTTAATCTCTCCATTTATTGTGTTTTTTCTCCATGATCCCATCCAATTGCTGAATGCTCCTGTTCCTGCTTCAGGAAACAGTCCCACAACATGATGCTCCCACCTCCATGCTTTATAGTTTTATAGCTTTTTCAGGTCGACAAGCTTCCTCTAAATATAACATTGGCCATTATGGCCAGACAGCTCCACTTCAAATATATCCAAAAGTTAAGATCTTTGTCTTGGTGTCTTTTTGCAAACTGTAATGTACTTTAAAAAAAAAAAAGTTTCCTTAGGCTTAATGGCTTTATTTATTTTTATTTTATTTTTTCATTTTTTTTTGTGAGTGGGGTTTCAGTCCATGTCAGTGGAGGTCTCGTTTCACTGTGGATAATGACAGTTTCTTACCACCTTCTTTCCAGCATTTTTACAAGGTCTTAGGTTTTTGCTCCATAGTTGATTCTCACATTTCCAAAACACGTTCATCTATTCATCACAAAGCCCGCCGTCTCTTTCCTGAGCAGTGTGATGGCTGGACATTCCCATGATGTTTATACTTGCGTATAATTGTTTGGACAGATGAACGTGGTACCTTCAAGCATCTGGAAATTGTACCCACGGATGAGCCTAGACTTGAGGAGCTCCATGAGTCTCTTTGATCTACTGGCTGGTTTCATTTTATTTTTTTAGATTTTCCCCATAGTTTAAGACAATCAGGAGTGTTTGAGGTGTGGCCATGTATTCTGTGTGCTGTAAATTAATTTACGTATTCTCAGTTAAAGGAGCCACATGTAACAAATGCACTTCAATTATTCATCAATGGCCATAATATTAAATGAACATTTAAAGAAAGTTTTAATTAAAATACTTTTAACATTCTTCTCAATGCTAAACTCTAGATTTTGAGATTTCCAGTCATTTACTGCAGATGTTCTGCCCTCCATTAGTCAGCCAGATCATTTCTGTGTGTTTCCATGTTGCATAATAATAATAACATTGGCCCTGTCATCGTCATCAACAACAAATGCCTAATTGTCATCACACCCAGACAAACACATGCAAACACTTAACATGTAATCTGCAGGCTACTTAAAATAGGGCTGCTAATATTTTTTTTAACATATTCTTGAATTAACGATAATGATACCGCTTTTGAATATGAACCAAGTTGGCATGCTTGTGCTACATAGCTAGCATCTTTACAGGGGTACTTATGTTAGTAAAGATTGTATTTTCACGCTTATAGGGCTTACTTAAAAGTCTAAAATTTTCTCTAAAATGGACAGGGAGTCCATTCAGGTGGTGCGCCTCATGCATGGACAAAATACAATTTTGTAGATGTCGCCGTATTACCCTGCCCGCTTGAGTCTCTGGGTGCATTTTTTGCCAATACGCTCCTTCTATACAGAGGAAATGGCCTGACGGATTTGTAAATGTTAGAACATTTTGATTCATATTAACTTGAGTACACATTAAGTCGATAAAGCACAATCAAACTCAGTTTTACTCCTGCTGCCTTTTTTAAAAATATACGCAGTTTCATACTAGCACTACCGTAATGTTGCGCCCATTTAACATAAAAACTGGAAGAAAGTGCCGGGAGGAGAGGCAACGCTTCTGACCAACCATTCTATCGTGGGATAAAAGCTGTCGGCGCTTACCAGCAACGGAGACGAGGAGTTCTGCCCTGCTGCTGTTTTCTTCAGCTCCAGACTACTGAGGAACTGTGCGGATAAGCTTGGAAGAGTGACTCTGCATATTCTCTACCTCGGTCACAGTCTGCAGAAGTTCCCCATCTAGTGGAAGACATCCCGTGTGTGGTTCCAGTTTTTGTCCAACTTTACGTCTTTTTGAGTCTATCCGTTTTTGCTACCGAAACTCGTAGCTTGTTTTGTGTTTTTGCTGCTTTTCTGTCTTAATGATTTGGTGATTCTTAATGATCCCATTGACTTTGATTTGCTTTGTACTTTGTGCTTTTTTCTTTTGCTTTGTTGTTCTGCGAGCCTTTGACTGTACTATCTAACTTATAACTATGACTTTTCTTGCTACTGTCACAATGAAATTTCCCGAATACGGGATGAATAAAGTTATCCAATCCAATCCAATTTAGGCAAAGCGCCTTGTGTATGGGCAAAATACAAAAAATGCACCCGCAACTGAGACAACGCCCTATAATTTGGTGAGCCCTATAGGCATGAAACTACAGTATTAATTGAAATTAAATGGATTAAGGAATACAATCATCCTTGAGGACACTGTCAATCCATTACCAAATCAGATATTATTTTATCTAAGGAGATAAAAGGAACAAGGTTTAAAAGGCACATGAATCAGGAACTCACCGCCAACCGGTACTGATGAAAAAGTGCCCAGAAAGGGGGCTTTTGGGCAGACGGGATGAAAGTGTATTGACTTTTTTGGCATGTTTAATTTAGTTCAATGTTTCGTAACTTAGATTGTTTTTTCGTATTTTGGAACATAAGGCTCCCCATCAACGCTTTTCATAATCTGAATATTTTGTATGTAGAAGCATTTGTAAGTAGCGCTTCCACTGTACATAAATGTGCATACATATTTAATACAAAATTGTTATGCTTTAAAAATTTAAGACCGTGGAACGAATCATGATAATTCAATGTAAAATATTCTTCTGCTTACAAAAACACTTCTGGAACCAATTAATTGGAGCTACCACTATATTTTGATTATGGTTGCAGTACCAATTTTGGCTACCAATTATATACATATGGCTCTTTTAACCTAACAGGAGCTGCCAAAGTCATGACCTCATCAACTGGTTACCCAATGCAATGTTCTAAAGACACAGCACTTTTCTGACATCCTAGAACATTTTCGAAAAACTTTTTTTTTTTTTTTTTTTAAATACAAATTAATGATTTCGGAAGTAATGAGTGGTTAGCGCGTTGACCTTACAGTGGGGGACATGGGTTCGAATCCAGGTCAGTCCACCTGTGTGGGGTTTGCATGTTCTCCCCGCCTGCGTGGGTTTTCTCCAGGTACTACTGTTTCCTCCCACATTAAAAAAACATGCATGGTAGGCTTATTGGACACTCAAAATTGCCCCAAGGTAGGAGTGTGTGTGAATGGTTGTCCATCTCCTTGTGTCCTGCAATCGCCTGGCCACCAATTCAGGGTGTCCCCCGCCTCTGGCCTGTAGTCAGCTGGGATAGGCTCCAGCACCCCGTTACCCTTGTGAGGATAGTGGTTCAGAAAATGAATAAATGAATGAATAATTTCGGTTATCCTGACTGGACTGAAAGAGGATTAATTTGATTTGACTTCAGACAGAAAAAATTAAATGTCTTTTCTTTTTTTCAATTCCATGTAAACTTTTAGCTTCAACTGTACATGAAATACAACACTCTCCAAATTGATTCCGCAGGATCGTCACACCAATTACGTTGCTTGCCCAGGTTACAATTCATGAATGAGTTCTTTCCTCATGTTGCATGGCAGATAAACTAAAGTTAAATCATTGGCTGCCACTGACGGTGACAGACATACAATCCATTTCAGATGGGGGGGCTGACAGCAAATAAATATTTCTTAATTTACTGCAAGTTCAAATAGATTGGATGTCTACTGGTGACAAACTCATTCTAATTCACAGCAGAAGGACGAAAGATGTCTATCATCGTCAATGGTACTGAAAGACTTAAAAAGAGGAAGTATCTAATCTTGAAACGGTGGAATAACAGGAGCCCCTTAAATCGCACTCCAGAAAAAAATAGAGTAATACCTTGACACACGAGTGTCCTAACATATGAGAAATTTGAGATACGAGGAAAATTCCGAGCAAATTTCTGTCTTGAGATAGAAAACAAATTTAAGATACGAGCATAAGAGATGGTTCCCGATGCGGGCGTCCGAGTGGCCGAGTATGCGAGAGGCTGCTTATGAGAACAGCATCGCTCTGTCTTTCTCGCCGCATCTCCCTCGCGTAAAGATATCTATGAGCATCATTCGTACAGGCTGCAGTTTTTACGTGTGTTTTTGCATTAATCAGTGCGCAATTAAGGGGAAAAACAATGGCTCCAAAGCGAGCCGGTGCAACGAAGGGTAGTGAGAAGAAAAAGCGTATGATGACAATCGATATTAAGCACGAAATAATAGAAAAAACATGAGTAGCGCACGGGTGACTGAGCTGGCTCGTCAATACGAGAGGACTACCTCAACAATATGTAGCATTCCCAAGCAGAAGGATGCTCTAAACTGCACGTGTCAAACCGATTCCGCCGAGGGCCGCAGTGGGTCCTGGTCTTTGTTCCAACCGATCCAGTGCCGACATTTTAATCAATAAGCTGTCTTCTAAAATAAGTAACACCTGACTTTAATTAACTGATTAAACTTGCAAAAGGTACCCTCTTGTTGAGTTGGAATGAAAACCTGCACCCACTGCGGGCGGCCCTTTGAGGACCGGTTTGACACCCCTGCAAAGGGTATCAAGCCTTCCAAAGGACTAACCATCATTTCCAAGTTGGGCACTGACATGCATGACGAGATGGAGAGCCTTCGTTTAATATGAATAAAAGATAAACAGTTTAGCGGGAGATAGTGTGACCGAGTCGATAATTTGAGAAAAAGCCAGCGGAATCTTCATGGACTTGAAAGCAAAGCAAGCATCTGAAAAAGGGGACTCTTCGACAACCTTTAAAGCAGTGGTTCTTAACCTGGGTTCGATCGAACCCTAGGGGTTCGGTGAGTCGGTCTTAGGGGTTCGGTGGAGCCTCTGCCGCGGTAGTCAAGACACATCGACTCATCATGTCTAATCACGATAACATACCCCACTTGACCATCACTGGCTGCAGATGATCACATGGCATTGCTTGGCCAATCAGTGCTGCGAGGAATTTATATATCTTGAATTTGAATTTTTTATTTTATTTTACACTTAAGTAGGGTTCAGTGAATGCGCATATGAAACTGGTGGGGTTCGGTAGCTTCAACAAGGTTAAGAACCACTGCTTTAAAGTGAGTCATGGCTGGTTCGATAATTTAATAAAAAACTGAGATAGTACACTCGGTTGTGAGGCACGGGGGAGCAGCTGGTTCCACCTTGAAACATTGTATACATAATACATAACTTTGCCTCGGTTATCGCACAAGATTTAAATTTTGTGTAACGTAAGATTACAATTTATTTTAAGTGTGTATATAGTAATCTAAGTTAATTTAAGTTAAATTTAAAGTTACGAGCACGTCCGTCAAGTCTCTCTACCTTGCCCGCGCATTCCGTTACCATCTGCATGTGCTGAGTAATGTCACATTGTAGTATTGAAGATCCTAACCACGAGATAGGTATTTGTTACTTTTTGAGTTGGTGGTGAATTACCCTATTTTCTCGCATATTGACCGCCTCCGCGTATTAGCCGTACCCTTAAAATTGCCTTAAAATCATTGAATTTTACGATTTCTACAAATGTGTTTCTTGGAATGGAAAATCTTAAGAAAAATCATCGCACGTGGTATTTCTGAGATACTGTATGAATCGAAAGGATTGTCTGCTGGATTGCACATTCCAAAAGGGTGCTGCCTGCTCGTGGACAAATTCAAAAAGGAAGTCAGGTGAGCAGTACAACCAGAAAGTGTGTCCGTAGCAGTCTAGTTTTCACCAAGTCTCTGGGTGCAATAATAGCATACACATTACACCGGTATAAAGGCTGACATTTTAATTATTGACCACAAGACTTTCGATCAGCCTTAAAAACTATTGGGATGTGCTGACATGGTAAACACTACGAACACATGTATCAAGGCTACTCGTGTCTGGCCAGCCAGAGCACGTTTTACTACGGTAAAATAGCAGCGCCCTGAGCGAGCAATGGCAATTTTTCACGTTTTATGCAAGATGTGTTTTCTTTTTTCTTGAATTTCATTCATAGATGTCAAAATAAATTTTGTTTAGCGTTTTATTTGTTTATCTTTTCTCTATTTTGAAATAAATTACCGTATCGCTGCGTTGTCTTGTGTTCTGGCGTTTCATATTTTTCATGTTGCAGTTTCGTTTATGTCAAGTCTAATTTGTGCGCATATGAGCCTTGATTCATCATTTTTTGTTACAAATACAGCGTATATGCGAGAAAATACGGTAAAACAAATAAAATATGTTTTCCATTGTAATATCCTCTTTTTGGTGTTTTTCAGAGGGTGGGCACGGATTAACATGTTTTAGTTCATTTCTATGGGAAAATTAGATTTGAGATACGAGTAAATTGACATACAAGCTCGGTCACGGAATGGATTAAGCTCGTATCTCAAGGTATTACTGTAATGAACCCACTCACTTTTCCTTCCAATGGAGGGGGGTTCTGAACTTTACAGTTGTACTGTAATTAAATATGCTTCTGAGAGACACTCCTTGCAAAGTGATTGTTTTTACCTCCTCTCCCTGTGTGAGGATTTAAGAGGTTATTTCACATTGGAGTAGGGAATGTGAATTAGGAGATAGATTTCTAATCGTGACACAATTAGCATTGACAGGTTTCATAGTACAAACATCCATAAAAGATAAATATCAAACGAAGATGTTTTCTTTTTTTCCTTAGTGCAGCTTGGGCCATCCCTTACAGGCTCACTTATTTCAGGGAAACATGGACGGGCCTAATGCTCTCACATTTACCTTGATACTCACACATTTCAAATGTCTTAAGTTTTTTGTAGGCCTGGAGGACATCGATGATCTGGGGGAACCTGTGCAGCCATCCCAGGAGAGAATACATCAGGACCCAGTTTATCAGATAGCGAGGACCTTGTCATCAGAAAATGATGAAGCTGTAAAGGTGATCTGATGCTAGAGCTGGAAACCCTCCATGGGTCCCTCCTGCTGTTGAAAGATGAACTGGCCCTGACCCTGGTCCACCTGTGGTGCCAGGCTGGCATCTTCCTCATCAACACCAAAATAGTGCTCGATCAGGTCAAAGGCTTTCTGGTAGATCTCCTGGTTTTCATGACTTTGCAAGAATTCAATCTTGTCCAAGCCTAATGAGCATGCAAACACAAGAAGGAAGGATGATGTTTCAATGAATGTATTCATATTATAAACTCGTTGGAATTAATAATTGAGTAGAAATGATAAATTATCGCCCAGAAGGTATCACATTCAGCTATACAGTATGAGGAAAAAGTATACAAATTTGTTGACCTTGTGAATTTTCTTTTTTTTTTTTTTATCCGAGTCTTTATAAGCCTTCAGTATCATATTATAAATTACATTTAAAAACAAAAAGATATAAGAACAATTTGTCATGTATTTGTATCATATTGATACAATACATTAGTACTATCAGGAAAAAAATATCACGTTGCTCAAAATTCATGTATTAAATATGGTACATTTGGCCATGAAGGGTTAAATTGGACATCAAATCTGGTCTGATCATCTAAACTAGAGGCTGCGGCCAGATCCAGCCCGCCACATCATTTTTTGGTGTGCAATCACTGGCTTCCTGTTTCTTGCTAAATGAAATTAAGATTGGTAGAAGCCTTCAAATAACCACAGAAATCAGAATGTTTGCCGTTTTCCTTTTTTCCAACCAAACATTTTTTAAAATTAAAACCGAACAAAGCAACAGGTAAGTTGGTATCATCAGTCATGTTCCTCTGTGCAAGACATGAGCTAAAATGTAGCACTGTACCGTATGCCTCCTCAATAAGGGCACAGTAAGGATTGATGCCTGTTCCATTCTTTTTGGCCTCCTGCTCTCCCAGTCGGAGAATGTTTTCCAGACCATTTAGAGACACCTGTACGATCTTAGAGTCCATCACCGTAAGAAGGTCACACATGGGCTTGATAGTGTTCAAAGAAACCAGGTACCTATTGACATCAAACAAGAAATCGTGATACATTGTCGGTTTACTTAATTACAACCACTCCCAATTTTAATATTGCATAAAGATTTTGCAATCATATTTTGCATGGGATTAATGTATTACAGATCTCAAATTTGTGAACCCTACTTTTTGGACTATGTGTCACATTTTGTTTTCATAGTTTGACTAGGTGATGCGACTGATATGTGAAATTGTTACAGGGAACCCCACCTAAAATGTGACGTTGGTTTTACATCCTATTTTTATGTTAGTAACTCATCTATAATATACAAGATTTGAAAAAAGGAGTTTAATATAATAGTCGGCCATTGTTGTTTAGGTGTTCTGAGTAGTGAGATAAAATTATGCTGGATGTAGCGTGTATCGTTCGCAATGAGCTCAACTCCTCAGCCTTTGCTGTTCGAGCCAATGCGGAACAAAAATAATGAAGACTGACCAAGACAGAAGTGAAAATTAAAAAAAAGACTAGACAACATGCGGGATGAATCTTTAATCACGTTTGATCGTGTGTGTGGTTAATGTTTACCAATGCCAAGGCAGAAGGAAAGAGTCTGCAGCAAAGAGTTTTACTTCGTTTCTAATGCTGCCAATGGTAAGGTACCTGTGCCCTGTGTGTGTGTGTGTGTGTGTGTGTGTGTGTGTGTGTGTGTGTGTGTGTGTGTGTGTGTGTGTGTGTGTGTGTGTGTGTGAAAATACATGCCACGTTGCATTTGTACGGTTTTTAATCGCTTAATAAGGGGAATTGCAATCATTAATAAGGGGAGCATTTAGCCGAGGTGGACAGGTAGTATGTAAGAGAATTCTTGAAACATGGATAGTGGTTGTTGTGAGACAGCCAATTGAATCGAATGCTTTTATTGTCATTATATGAGATAGAATGAGAGCGATGAAATGAGAGCCCAGTAGAGGGTAGTGATGTTCTAAAGTGAGAACCAATGCATCCGCGACAATATTTTCAAAATAAAATAACAGATAAGGAAATGCATTTACTTTTTGGGGGATTTCGTAACTTGGATCTTTTTCGTACCTCAAGTCACTCATTTGCATATTAAAAAATTTGTAACCTGAAAATTTCGTACCTAGAGGCATACGTAAGTAGAGGTATGACTGTATTTGGCTTTGCATTTTAACCCCAGGTAAGAAAAAAAAGAGCACGAAATACGACATCGCCCCAAAATGCACTGCGCTTCCACAAACATTGCTGCCATTGTGCATCTTTTTATATCATTGACAAAAAACATTTTTTTACTAGAAATACTATCAAATTCTAAACAGAATATTTATTGTTGCAGAGGCCAGAGGCTGTTTGTAGATCTCAATTTGTTGTTTATGCGTAATGTATCTTTTACTGCATGTTAGCATACCTTTAAACTACTCAGCCTGGTGTTCTCTATTTTTTCAAATGTCAAAAGATGAAAAGTTTGATATCAGATTATCTACAACCACCCAAGAAATAAAAAGTGACCTATACTCCAGTGCAACTAATGTCTTTTTTCCTTCTTTGCTATGCTTGGCTTTTTTTGGCTGGTGCGATTACCTATACTAGTTAAAAAAATACACTGTTTTCTGCATGGTGATTCAGTTGATTTTAGTTCACCATTGTTTCATGCCAAGCTTCATTAGCTCTCTGTTGGAAAATTGTAATAGTATGCAAAGAAAGAAGTTTCCAACTTGGGCTTTAAATTGATGAATGCACTCATAACTTGACTCAACCAAGTATGGACATCAAATATACTACTGTCAAACAATGTTCCTTGTAAGACGCGCAGGTTTGCAATTGCACACAACTCATGTGTTCTCTGTACACAGCAAACAAATGCAGCGCACAAAATAAAATCCAACCCGAATTGTAAAAAAAAAACATTACAATTTTTCTGTGCCATTTCGCAACCCAACTCAGAGAGTGGCAGCCTGTCAAAAGAAAAGAAACGGCAATCCGGATAAAACTATGACTAACGCTGTGTCCAGCCAATTATATGATGCTGTTCACGTAACCTGTGTTTACTTCCGCAGCTTACATGAGCAAATGTTAACAACATTGATTGGCTATGTTAGTTATGCGTAGGTGCCTGTGTTTTGTGGATTAGCATATACCTAATGGTTCGGTGGAGCTGCTGCCAACCCTTTATCATGGCGAAATGACCAGGCTGTGAAAGAGCCACTCAACAAGCCAAAGTAAAATAGAAATGCGGTTCTTTTAAGATGGAATGGGTGTCAGAGTATGTGCAAATAGAAGTAGCAGTAAAATTGGGTGAGAAAGGTCTCTTCTGCAAATCATGGAGTGAAGCTAAAGTTGTAAGCTAGTTTTCCAATGGAAAAATATTGTAAATAAGTGTAAGCTTGACTATCTCAAGTGACACATTCAGCAGAAGTCATTTGAATGAGAATGAGAAGTGAGAACATATGACAGATGTGAAAAATTTAAGTCAGATTTGTGCATATTCTAGTGACATTTATTAAGATGTTTTATCATAGATATTAATCATTACATTTTATTATGACTCGATCATTTATGGGTAGTAGACATGCACCTGCTTATGACATTTATGATGTTGCTCACACTGGTCCTCTGTGTGCTCAGGGAGCTTGTCTGTATGCCCAGACGTGAAAAATTAGAGGGAACATTGCTGTCAAAGCTTACCAAGTTACATAGATGGAAATGAAGATGTAATCAAAGAAATTACCACACAGAAAAACTAAAAGCTAAAAAAATACTACATAAATAGATTTGCCTTTGCACCCAATTGAAAATGCAAACATTTGCTACCTTATCTGAGCAGGTGTACCACCGGATGTGGCATTGGTTATTGCCCATGCTGCCTCTTTCCTTGTGCGGAACTCTGCCTTCTGAAGAATCTCAATCAGTACTGGGAAGATGTTGGCATCAATCACATTCTAGTAACAGGAGTATCAGGAACAAATTAATCAGCCAGTCTTGAGTGAGGAACATAAAACCTCTTCTAAGTAGCATTACTTGAATCTGAGCTCGATTTCCAGCAGTGATGTTGGACACAGTCCAACAGGCCTCCTTTTTTATAGACTCCTTGGGGCTGCTAAGCAAGTGTAGTAAACAAGGCAGAGCCGCACAGTTCAAGATCACCTGTGTTGATAAATAAATGCAAACCCATTTAAGACCGCATTCAAGAAGAATAAAGCTGGACTTGAATCCAGTGTGTGTGTGCGTGTAGTATGTAAATAGCTGGACTGGACCTGTGTCTGAATGTCATCTCCAGTAACAATGTTTCCCACTGCACGTAAAGCGGGAGAAACCACCTTGTAGTCGCTGTGCCTGGTGAGACAACACAAACAAATGAAATTAATTAAAATACAGTACCAGCACAATGAATTCATGTTGTAAGTAGTTCTGTGCATAGCATACACTAATCATTGCAACCACGGTATTTAAAAAAGCGTGGGGACTCAAGTGAACTAGATGTACCATTTTCTCACATATAACCCGCCCGCGCATATAAGCCACACCCTTAAAATTGCCTTAAAATTGTTGAATTTTACAATTTCTCGCGTATAAGCTGCCCCTTGATTCCCAATTTCACCTCCATCGTAACATGTATTTATGATAAAAAACATTTATTGTTTAATTTAAATTTCTGATTAAAGCTAGCCAGTTTTTGGATTACTGTCATCTTTTGTAAAAGCAGACAAATTTTCATTTAATTACATCATTGCCATGATGACAACTTGAGGAGGCTGCACATTAATGACAGTGCATTTAGGGATGATGGGTACAATTCAACGCTTCTTACATTAGCAGTTCGACTAGTCGGCGGCAGACTCCAGAGTCAATGACAGTCTGGATCTTCTCATTAGGTCCGTCAGACAAATAGGAGAGGGCCCAGCAGGCATCTGCTAATACATCTGGATCACTGCTAAAAAGAAGCCTGGATAGCACACTAAGGCACGGCGATACCTAAAACCATTTGAAGAGAAAGGAAAGACAAGAATAGATTAAGCGTAGAGCTGGGTGGGCGATATGTCAAAAATTGTTATCATGCAAAAAAATATATATCAGTTGATATCGATAATTATCACGATAACTATCACATATTTTTTCTTTCAAATTTCAAGCTTCTGTGACTAGGTAAATAAATTACTTTCCTCTTTATTCAACTATGAAAGTACCTATGTTACCATACTGTATAAGAAAAGACTTCAAAATATGATGATTTTAAAAACTATTTTTGTTGCTCTGTTGTGGAATAAAGTTAAGACAACTCCCTCCTTATCTTTTAGTGGATCATATCTGTGTTGTCCTGCATCTCATAATCCCAAATTTTGGCTGTGTTTACTGTTCTTTTGCGTTCATGCTGCGTGTTAGCCTCTAATGCTAACCTAAAAATATGTTTCCTTATCATCTTCTTCTGCTCCTGAACGTTGGTCTGGAACAAGCGTTCATCTTGCAACAGCACCCATGTTCTCTGTGGTGGTCGGGTGGTGTAATTGCAGTTTAAAATTGTCGAATTTTTATCAAAAGTTTGTATTATTATTGTTGACAAAATTTATTTCTTGATAATTATCGTTATTGTCTTATCGTCCTGCATTACGTAATCGTAAGGAGCAATTCACTTTACAAAAGAAAAGCTGCATCAAATAAAATAATGGTCATCTTCAATTCAGTTTGGATGACTGACCTTGGAGAAATCTGGTGGTGGGTTTTTCCCACGGCAAAGGTTGGAAAGAGCCCAAACTGCATTTCGAGTTGTTGTGAGACGGTTGGATTTTGCAAGTAGCCTGGAGGAGCAGCAGAGAGCGAGAATAATTAAATGTGGCTAAATAATGTACGACACATTAAGAAAACACAGAAACAGGATGGAAAACATACTGCTGTAGAGAGGGCAGGATGCCACAGTTCAGTACATAGTTTCTGCACTCTGCATTATCTCCAGCGATGTTTCCCAGTGCCCACACCGCCTGCAAAACACCACAGTGAACAGTTCTGCTATAGTGCTTCTCTGCCACTGTTTCACCTGAAGAGCTTAAAATTTTATGGTTGATTGTTCCATAAGGCCGAAAATAAATCTGAATTCAAATGTGAGTCATGAAAAGTAAAAGAGTGAAGTGGAGTGTCCCCACTTTTAGGAGCCCAGAGTGCTTTCAAACTAGATGAAGCCCTCAGAGGGCATACCAATGCCTAATCAGACAATTTAAAAACATTGCCTTTCTTGTAGAGTAGGTAAACTACACCTTTACCCTCATGAATCAGGAGTTCTTGGAAAATTATTTTTCTGACTTCTGACCTTTGACCTCATTACCCCAAAATATTATTACATTTTCCATTTCCTATTACGCAGCTGGGTATGATGACAATTAGGCTTTTGTCTAGTCAATGATGATGACAAGCCTAAGTCTGATTTTTTTTTTAATTATTTTATTACAAATATATGCTCCAAGTTTGATAATAATGTCTTAGTTGAGTTATCTTGAACACAAACATACAGACAAACCGGTACAGAACCGAATGATCATTCAACAAAATCTTTAGACCAGACCTAAACTGTTTTCGGGCTGACCTAGTGCTGGTCAAACTATTCGATGATTAATTTCTTTCTAAGGATCGTAGTGGGGTAAAAAAATAAAACAAAAACTTCTTTTTTTTATTTACTGGAAATTTAAATGTCAACATTGGATAAAATAATAAAAACTTATACCATCTGACTATAGTACAGTGGTACCTCGAGATACGAGCTTAATTCGTTCCGGGACTGAGTTCGTATGTCGATTTTCTCGTAACTCAAACGAACGTTTCCCATAGAAATGAACTAAAAACAAATTAATTTGTTCCAATCCTTTGAAAAAACACCAAAAACAGGATACTGGATTGGAAAAACATTTTTATTTGTTCTAATTCACCATCTATTAACAAAGTAACAAATAACTAGTGGTTTAATAGTGTACTAAAATGTGTTTAATATTATTAAAATTAGACGGATTTTGCGGCGGGGAGAGAGACGGACAGAGAGAGAGGGGGGGAGACTTTTTGCACGGCAACGCGCTCATAACATAACAAACAAATTTAAATGAACTTGGATTACGATGCAGACACACTCAAAGGTAAATTTAATCTAACCTTACACTAAACTTAATTCAAATTTTGTTTTAAATTTTGACACCTTTCTTCACCCAGGTTGGCTCTATTTGCCCCACCTCCACCCTGACTTTCAGATGCAACCTAGATGTTTGCTTTTGTATTCCCTTCAAAATATTCCGAAAATGATGCACAGAAATGTCCTCACAATGGGATAATGCACGGCCACCTGCCAACGAGAAGTAGTATATACGCCATTCGCACTGACTAACAGGAAAAAAAACTGAAAAAATGCAACGCTCCACCCAGTGCTCGCAGAGACATTACACAAGGGAGTTGCGACCAGAGAGACATTACACGAGGGAGTTGCGGGGAGAGAGACAGTGCCCAAATTGTGTCGTATCTCAAGATAAATATTTGCTCAAAATTTTACTCATATCTCAAATTGCTCGAATGTCGGGGCACTCGTATGTCGAGGTACCACTAAAGCTTAATTGGTGCTGGTGACTGAGTATACTGAGTGGGTGAGCACGCTAAAGTGTCCTCAACTTAGTGCATGGAATGCCATGGAGAGTAGTGGTGCCTCGGCTCATTCACATTTTGTAAAGAAAAAAAAAACATTAATTGATCAAATGACTAAAAAAATATTTTGGGCGGGTGTATCGAAAATAATATACATTTCTTTCATTAGTAATTTATGAAAACCCAATTTAAAAAATTGTGTAGCTAGAGATCTCAATACAATGGCATGTATTGAATTGTATTATACAGTACAGTAGTACCTCGGTTCTCCACCACTATCCATTCCAGAAGGCTGTTCGAGAAGTGATTTGTTCAAAATATGAAATCAATTTTTCCCATTATAATTAATTGAAAAAGAAGTTCTAAGCCTAAAAATAGTTGTTTTTAAAGAAAGTGGCCTTACTATTTCCATTTGCCTGCTTTGGAGCCATTATTGGGGGTTAATACAGTCCTCAATATGAGGAAAAAAACAATCAGTAAATATAGCTAACTGCTATGAGTCTGGGGGTGAGTGAAACAGTTGGAGACAAAAGCAGGTATTCAAACAGGCACAGGCGAGTGCACTAATGTAAAATTTAATAACAATGTGGTTCACAAATTAAAGCCTTAAATACAATAAAGTGGGAAAAGGTAACAACACGGCAAAACTAGCTTACTGGGGGAAAACACGAAGGGACACGAACCACACGGACAAAATGTAAACGCAAACACTCAAACAGGAATAATACTTCAACAAGGCTGGAAGTGCACCATCTACCAAGTCGAGGTTGGCTGCCGAGACTACGTTGAGCTGTTAACAACACGCCTCCTGAGGGACGCATGGGTGACTGGAGGCAACCTGAGGAAGGCTATACAAAAAGCTGGTAGAGGAGGCAGAGAAAGGCAGAGAAAGGTGGCCTGAGGAGAAAGGAAAGGAGCTGGGGAAAACAACAACTAACCCCAAAAACGGCTACAGGGGGCAACAGCTATCAGCTCCAGGAGGTGACAGGGAGACATCTATGTCACTGCTATGCTACCAGGAGATGTTCCAGGATTAAAGGATCGAAACGTCAATTAATGGTGGTCCCTGGCTGATGAAGCTGCAGCTGACCCGTGGGCACCAGAGGAGGTGCGACAGGCAGCAATGCCAAGTAGGAAATAACATCTACCTGTAAATCAACTGAAGTTCTGGAAATCCAGTGACTACTGTGAACAGGGCAGTTGGAGTCTAGGAAAGACTGGAGGACAGCCAGGAAAGACTGGATCGCAGCAGAGAAAGACTGCGCCGGGAGTGGGCGGCTAGTTACCCAACCCACTAGTCCCTCTTAAGAGGGACATCCACATTTAACTGCGAAGAACCCAAGGAAGAAACAACCCGGAGGCCTTCCGAGAGGCGGGAAGATGGGCCTAATAGGACGGACCACATGATATTGACGATGGCAACGGAAAAGGACGAGTATACCAGCACTCCAGTTAATGAGATCCTCTGAAAGTGTGCTTGCGGATGGGAAAAGGCGACCACGTACAGGAGACTACGAATCCACCAGGGGAAGGCAAAGTGTAAGATCAGAGGCCAACAGCTACCTTGCACCACGACAGCGGGAGAAACAAGAGGGACCAGGAGCCAGGTAGAAAACCACAGTGCCAAAGGACCCAATGTTGCTGAAAGCTGGGAAGGTGGAGAGGAAGAAAGCATCTCGGTAGAGACTGAGCCCCCACGCGAACACCAAGACCGAGTCCACACCATCTCACACAGAACAGAGGCACAAACAGACCAAGAAACCAGCAAGAAGAAGAAAAGATCAAATGGCCAAAGTCAAATGAAGCAGAGACATGGCACTTTTTGGACACAGACCTGATCAAGAACCTGGAGGAAAGGTTGCAGGGAGGTGTCGAAGCCAAGCTTAATCTGTTCGGGGATGTCATATATCAGCGCTGCATAGACAGGTTCAGTGAAATTACCTACAAGCAGAAGACTATCAGCAGAGAACCACGCCAGCTTTGTCACGAAGGAGGGGAAAAGAGATACACCAGGCCAAGAGAGACACGAAGGCCCTTTTCCCATGGTCAGGAGTGGGACATGAGGGGTGACCTCAACAGGCAGGTCCGATTCCCCATGGAGATCATCACTACATCACTCTGCCCAGACATTGTGCTATGGTCCTCCAAAGCAAGAGCAGTGCACCTCATAAAACTAACAGTACCATCAGAGGAGGGGATTACATGGCGGAAGAACACAGCATTCCAAGACAAACACTTGCCAGAAACCTTTTCTGCGCACATGCCACAAAGCTTGAGATAGGCTAAAGCACATTTGGACAAGCCAGCTTCATTTTAGAATAAGGTGTTGTGGACTGATGAAACTAAAATTGAGTTATTTGGACATAGAAAGGGGCGGTATACATGGCGGAAGAACACAGCATTCCAAGACTTGCTACCCCACAGTAAAATTTGGTGGTGGTTCCATCATGCTGTGGGGCTGTGTGGCCAGTGCAGGTGCTGGCAATCTTGATAAAGTTGAAGGTCGCCTGGATTCCAGTTAGTATCAGCAGATACAAACAATGCTCTGGGGCTGGATAATTCAACAAGACGACAGTATTTATACTGTTCCATTTTTACTAAGGCATTCATGCAGAGGAACAAGTACATTGTTCTGGAATGGCCATCTCAGTCCCCAGACCTGAATATTATGAAAAATCTGTGGTGTGATTTAAAGCGGGCTGTCCATACTCGGAAACCATCAAACCGGACTAAACTGGAGATGTTTTGTAAAGAAGAATGGTCAAAAATACCTTCAACCAGAATTCAAATCCTTATTGGAAGCAATAGGAAGCATTTAGAGGCTGTTATTTCTCGAAAAGGAGGATCTACTAAATATTGAAGTAATTTTTCTGTTGAAGTTCCAAATTTATAGACCTGCTTACTTTTGTTTAAATAATGTTTTTGCAGACTCTGTAAATCCTATGAACCTCATTTCACTTCTCAAATATCACTGTGTTTGTCTGATACAAGATACATTTAACTGGAATTGCTGATCCAAACAACCAATGATTTCTAAAAGGAAAATCTTGAACATGATCAGGGGTGCCCAAACTTTTTCATACAACTGTATATTTAGTAGAAAGATCCCTATCAAAGAAAAATATTTTTGCAGACTTTTTTTCCCATTGCCATGGCATTGTTCAATCAAGATTCAGATGTGCATAAATTGAAATCAGAAGACCATAATTTCAATCTACTCAATTAGATAAATAAGCATACAGGAACATACGGGAACAGGAAGTGAGACTGGTAATGCGGTCTGTGAACACCAGGAAGGCTGCTGGCCCAGACGGAGTACCTGGGAAGGTGCTCAAAGCCTGTGATGACCAGCTGGCTGGAGTCTTCACAAAAATTTTCAATTGTTCCCTGCAACAATCCATCATTCCATCCTGTCTGAAATCTGCCACCATTATCCCTGTCCCCAAAAAGCCAACCATTGACAGCATGAATGATTATAGGCCTGTTGCACTCACGCCTGTGATCATGAAGTGCTTTGAAAAGTTGGTAGCCCGCCATATCAGGAATACAATCCCTCCCTCAATTGACCCTCACCAGTTTGCTTATAGAGCAAACAGGTCCACTGAGGATGCTATTGCCATTGCTCTTCATACAGCACTGAGCCACCTGGAACACCATGGGAACTACGTGAGGATGCTCTTCATTGACTATAGCTCAGCCTTCAACACCATAAAACCGGACATTCTGACTGACAAACTCTCCCACCTTGGACTATCCTCTTCAATCTGCTGCTGGATAAAGAACTTCTTGACCAACCGATCACAGACTGTTAGACTTGGTCCCCACCTATCTTCCTCCATTACACTGAGCACTGGCTCCCCTCAAGGCTGTGTACTGAGTCCTCTTCTGTACTCCCTGTACACATACGACTGTACACCCACCCACCAGTCTAACGCCATCATCAAATTCGCTGACGACACCACTGTGGTCGGACTCATCTCAGGAGGGGATGAGTCGGCCTACAGAGATAAGGTCAACAAACTGTCTTCGTGGTGCGCGGTGAACAATCTCACACTGAACACCACAAAAACTAAAGAAATAATCCTGGACTTTCGCAAACACGGCACATATCTGGCCCCACTCCTCATAAATGGAGTATGTGTAGACAGGGTCCAGTCCTTTAAATTCCTGGGGGTCCACGTCACGGATAAGCGCTCATGGTCTACAAACATCACGGCAGTAGTGAAGAAGGCTCAGAAACGACTCAATTTCCTCAGGGTACTTAGGAAGAACAACTTGGGCACCAAGATTCTGATAACCTTCTATAGAACCACTGTAGAGAGCATCCTGGCGTACTGCATCACAGTGTGGTACGCTGGAAGCACGGCGGCAGACAAAAAGGCCATGCAGAAGGTGATTAACACTGCCCAGAGGATTGTCGGCTGCTCTCTGCCCTCACTGGAAGACATTGCCAGCCCTCGTTACCTCAGCAGAGCCAGGAACATCATAGGGGACCCTTACCACCCTGGTCACAATGTGTTCCAGCTGCTGCCCTCTGGCAGACGCTATAGGTCCCACAAAGTACGGACAAATAGGCTTAAGGACAGTTTTTTCCCCACATCCATCAGAACTCTAAATTTGCGGTAACACAACACACATTCCCTTCTGAGGTAATATGAAAAGATGTTTGGGTGGTGATCTGCCTCCTACTGGCTGACTCAAGGTAAGTGAAAGACAGTGAGAGGTAAGTGACCTGTATCCATAACAGCAGAATGCCAATTACAAGTCTGTAACTATCACTTATTTAGGTCTTTTGCTGAGTAAACGTAGCTTATGGAGAAGCACCACCAATTTCGTCATACGCAGTTTCTGGGTGTGATGACAAGTAGGCTTTTTTGTTGTTGATAATGACGACAGGGCCTATGTCCGATTATTATATTCTTCTTCATAAATTCTTACGTTATAGCAAAAATCAAGGACAAAAATATATATAGTCTAGAAATGTAATCCCCCAATTTCTACCCGAAATTTTGTTGGTGTTGTATTTGTGTTAGGTTCATTAGTCTCACATTTATTATGTTTGCTCGCAATGAATAACGCTTCGCTTGCAACCGTGATAAACAACGGGAAGGTCGCTCCTCTATCCAGCTGGACTAATCAAAGTTGTTTTGAGAAACATCGACCTCTCATACAGTCACTCATACCGAAGATCCAGGAGGACTTTCAATTGTTTTGACTTTGACTTCGCACCAGGTGGTGATACCGCTTCCCCTTCGAAGGACTTGCAATTGTTTTTATTTCTGAATATCCGATAGACCTTCAATTGTTTTGAATAGATGATGCTTGTTAAATCTTATGTAATAGATGATGCTTGTTCTTATGTAATCTTATGTAATAAATGAGCAGGAGAGGATTCGATTCGGGAGAATGATCTTGTCCGAAGACGCGTTTGCATTCATGTTCTCACACTCTCACCTGTTCCTGTACATCTTCATATTCCGAGTTCAGCAGCTCAATGAAAATAGGCACAGCTCCTGTTTCAATCACAACTTTGGTGTGCAGGAAGGTGCCTGAGGCAATATTGGTTAAAGCCCAGGCTGCTTCAAACTGAAAACAAACACAAACAATATTCACTGGACAATTGAACAATTCTTCTCTCTTCAACAAGCATGTGCATAGAAAAAGACACCCTGCCGAAGTAGTGGGTTGCGAGATAAAGCACCACCTGTGATTGAAATGATGGATCGAAAATGTAAGTATCATGAACCGAGAATTCTGTGATTAAAGAAAGCATTTTACCTGCAATGTGCAGTTCTCACTTCTTTTCAGGAACTCAACAAACTTATTCACAACCCCAGGAATGGCAATAACCTCATCTATGGGTGGGTTAGGCTCTAAAACAGAAAATTGGGGTTTTAATGTAGACTTCAGTGGTAGAGGGTGTTCTTGTAACTCAAGGTACCAAGCAACTGCTATCTTTAATGTTACACAAATTTAAAAAGAGAAAAAAAAACAGATGAAGATGAACTTTTACCAACAACACAATTTCTTTGCATTCAGCCACTTTTGTGTCACCAACAACCAGGAAATACTAAAAAAGCTTTGGACTTGGTATAAATATGGCCTAAAAAATAATCCACTTTCATGTATACATTTATTGTTTTTGATAAATTACAACTATATTTTTTGAAGAGGACACACAAACCTTTGGAGAGCAGTTTCCGGAATTTTTGGGTAGCTATCAGTTGATGGTCTGGATCTTCAGAGGAAATCATCTGAACCATATCAGGTGTTATGACAGCATCCTGCACAGATGTCAGCAAGAAAAACATCAATACAATATTATAATGGAAACATTCAGTGCAAAGCATAAGACAGAAAACACCAACTGATAACTACTCAATTACTTACTATAGTGCAAAATGATTCCACAAATGCGGGCCATTGATTTACAGCAATATTAGTACAGTGCCCTGAAAAAGTATTTGCCTCCTTCCTGATGTCTGTGTTTTTTGCATATTTATCACACACAAAGGTTTCAGATCATCGAACAAATATTAGTATGACACAGAGACAACCTGAGGAAAGAGAAAATGCAGTTTCTAAATGATGATTTTCTTTACCAAGGCAGAAAGAATTACAAACTTATCTGGCCCTCTGAAAAAAAGTCATTGCCCTCTGAACCTAACACATAACGGTTTGTGCTACCTTTGGCAGCAATAACTAAATCAAGTGTTTACGATAATTTGTGATATAATATAATATAATCGGACATAGGCTTTGTCATCATCATTGACTCGACAAAAGCCTAATTGTCATCATACTGCGTATGACGAAATTGGTAATTGGTGATGAGACTTTCACAAGGTTTTGGAGGAATTTTGGCCCATTCTTCTGTGCTGAATTGTTTCAATTCTGCATTATTAGAGGGTTTTCTAGCATGAACATCCAGTTTCAGATCCCACCACAGCATTTCAATAGGATTTAAATCCAGACTTTGATTTGGCCACTCCAAAACCTTAACTTTGTTTTTTTAGTGGACCTGCTGGTGTGCTTTGGATTGTTGTCATGCTACATGCTCCAAGAGTGCTGGGGTTTGAGCGCACGAACGTTCTCCTTCAAAATTTGCTGGTAGACAGCAGAACTCATTCTTCCATCAAATACAGCAAGTCGTCCTGGTCCTGAGGCAGTAATGCAGCCCCAGACCATCACACTGGCACCACGATGCTTCACTATTGGTATAGTGTTCTTTTGATGGAATTCTGTGCCATTTTTTTCACCAAATGTAACGGGCCACACACCTGCCAATAAGTTCAACTTTTGTCCACAGAATGTTCTTCCAAAAGTGTGGAGGTGCATCTAGATCTTTTTTGGCAAACTTAAGATGAGCCTTCATATTCTTTTTGGAAATGCCAGCTATGGCCAGTGTTTTTCTTATTGTAGAGTCATGAACATTGACCTTAACGGAGGCCAGCGAGGCCTGCAATTCTTTCCATGTTTTCCTACGTTCTTTTGTGACCTCCTGGAAGAGTCCCCGTCGCACTCTTGGAGTAATTTTAGCTAGCCGACCACTTAGGGAAAGGTTTGCCACTGTTCCCAGTTCTCAGCATCTGTGGATATTGCCTCTTGACAGTAGTTTGTGGAAGCCCCAAAGCCTTGGAAATGGCTTAGTAACCTTTTCTAGAATGATAGATGCCCATCTCTTTTTTTCCCCATTTCTTGAATTCCTTTGATCATGGCATGATGCCCTGATCTTGTAGCCTACTTCACTTTGTCTGACGCATTCTATTTAAGTGTTTTGTTTATTCAACACGTGGTGATAATCAAGTGTGGGTATGGCCTACAATTGTGATTAGTCACAGTTACTTTGCAATTTAACAAAGGGGGCAATTACTTTTTCACAGAGGCCCAGACAAGTTTATAATTTCTTCTGCCTCGGTAAATAAAATCATCATTTAGAAACTCTCTTTCCTTGGGTTGTCTCTGTGTCATACGAAAATTGATTTGATGGTCTGAAACCTGTGTGTGTGTGTGGGTGTGTGTGTGTGATAAATATGCAAAAAAACACAAATCAAGAAGGGGGCAAATACTATTTCATTGCACTGTAGATTTGCACTTTGAAGGAAAAAAAAAAAGGAATAGGGGCTAAAATATCTGTAAAGATCATTGGGCATAAATGAATATACAATCGTACCTCTACTTACGAAATTAATTGGTTCCATAACTTTTTTTCGTAACTTGAAAATTTTGCAAGTAGGTGTACGTTATATGTAAAATCTCTAATTCGTTCCACGGCCCTCACGCAACCGTCCCAATTTTGTATGAAAGATACAGAAAAATGAGAGAAAATTATAGGGAAATTATTTATTAATGTTTTAAAATAAATAAAGCATGTGAAAATATGCCCTGCGCCGCTGAAATAGCTCCCTCCGCGGCCGTTATACTCGGTGACGTCATACCCATGTTTGTCCGCCAGATAGGGGCAAGAGCCTGATCTACCAGGGCCGAAAGCCATCCACTTTGTAGTACATTTTAGATTTTTACATGTGCCCTATGTGCGTGTGTGTGAGAAAATATGTGCCGGATTGCATTTGTATGGTTTGTAATCGTGATAAGGCGAATTGCAATCATGAATAAGGGGAGCATTTAGCCAAGGTGGACAAGTATGAAAGCGAGAATCTTGAAACATGGATAGTGGTTGTTGTGAGACAGCCAATTGAATTGAATATGAGATAGAATGAGAGCGATGAAATGAGAGCCCAGTAGAGGGAAGCGATGTTCTGAAGTGAGAATCAATGCATCCGTGACAATATTTTCAAAATAAAATAACGGATAAGGAAATGCATTTACTTTTGGCGGGATTTCGTAACTTGCATTTTTTTCGTATCTAGACTCACTCATTTGCATATAAAAAATGTGTAACCTGAAAATTTCATACCTAGAGGAATACGTAAGTAGAGGTATGACTGTACCTCAATGAAAGCATTTAGAGCTTGATGGGACTGGCAACCAAAAATCTGATTTTTAGGCAATCCAGTTTAGATGTGCTGTTGTAGTCTGAAAAGTCACAAACAACAGAAACACGATTTCTAATAGACTGGGGTTCCGGCAACCATAGGTTCTGAAGCCGCATGCGGGACTTTAGCCCTAGTGTTTTTTTCAAAAATGATGGAAAATGGGGGGGGAGAAATGTGTTTTTTGATTTAATATGGTTCCTGGTGAGGACAAACATGACATAAACATTCTTAATGTTTTCTAGAGGTGTTAGAATGTGTAGAGTAAATATTACATTTTAACATTTCTGTCAACGAAGATTTGCGTCATAGCTTGCGACACGTTTATATGAGCAGTGCCAGATGGTAGCCACGTTGCTCTTGAAAATCCTTCATAAAAATAAGAACACTAATAATCCCAAGGGGAGAATAGAAAAACAACTGAGGAAAACAAAGGATTAATTGCTTTTTTTTTTTTCATTTTCTGAACCGCTTTATCCTCACTAGGGTCACGGGGGATGCTGGAGCCTATCCCAGCTGACTTTGGGCCAAAGGCAGGGGACACCCTGAATCGGTGGCCAGCCAATCACAGGGCACAAGGAGACAAACAATCATTCACGCTTCCACTCAAACATAGGGGAAATTTAGAGAGTCCAATCAGCCTACCATGCATATCTTTGGAATGTGGGAGGACACCCATGCAGGCCCAGGGAGAACATGCAAACTCTACACAGGTGGAGACCTGGATTTTAACCCAGGACACCCCCACTGTGAGGCCGACACGCCGGGCCGCAATGTTTCTTGGACCAAATCATTTGCATTCACTCCCAATGTGAGGAATTCCCTGAATGCTCACTTTGTAGCGAGAAGTTGTCAAATAACAAATAAGAGTCATGTGAAAAGACATTTTCAGGTAAAGCATGCTACAATTGCAGCGGAGTACGCTGATGGGAAAGAGAGAAAAGGTGCGATTGCATTAATTCTGAAGAAATTAGAGCAAAACAATAGATTCAAGAAGAGGATTGCATCTCCAAACTCAACTACTGCATCAAGTTTTCTTGCAAAATTAGGAGATAATAAAGTGTGAAAACGGTTCACAGATGGCGAAAGGGCACGTTGGATTTTACTGTTTTGTCGAATCGTCAAAATAATGCCATCAAAGAGGTTTATTTAATTTCATCAAAGTAATGAAATACAATTCATTAATATTGTAATGAAGTTAAACTTGAGGTGGCATCGTACAACAGAGCAGTCAAGTGGTACGTCGTTCTCTACAGAATGCACTTTAGGGAAAATAAACATTTAATCATTTTAGTCATTTTGATAGTAGGTCAATATCGATACATACGGCATGTGTTGCCTTTATTATAAGGCTTTTAATTTTTTTGTGGCTACAGACAATTTTGTTTTTCTTTTTTTCATCTAATATAGTGCTTTCAACATATGTTTGGCGACCCCTGTGCTAGACAGATTTAAACCACATGCGGTAGGCGGTTTCATATCCAATATGAACAAGAGGCTTTTGAATTTGGACACCTCAAATGGGATTTTTACTATGACGTCATCCCATGTGACGGAAAACTGAGTGAAATACGTTAACATCTTTGCCTTGGTTATCGCACAAGAAGGTTTAAATTTAGTGTAACGTGAGATTAAAACTTATTTTTAAGTGTGTGTTAGTAAAAAACTCCCATTAACCTGTTTTTTTTAATTTATATCAAGCGGAGAGGAACTATTTTCACTGTGAGTACTGTATTTAAAGTATTTACATTTTTATATATATAGATTATATTTAGGTATTAATACATTACAGTCTTTTGATATGCTTATAGCTGTAATATTTAATAAATATACACTTTTTGATAACTGCACTTGCATTTCTGTATAGGTGCGTAAGCATGTATTGTGGTAGTCATATTGGGGGTGATCCTACTTTGCAGTTTTTCATTTATCGTGGCCATGTCTGGTCTACATCAACCGCGATATTCGAGGGATTACTGTGTTCAGTTTTGCTACAATCAGTTTTCTGAGAATTGTTAATTTTCCTAGATTCTATCTTCGACCTAAATTTCATGGTACAAGTGAAGCAAGCATTGTATAAAACCCAGTGATGTTGAAATGGTAAAAACTGTTGTTGTATTAATTGAGAAAGTGTATTAATATCTTCTTTTCAAATAGGGGGTATTCAAGTATGATGTGCAATGTAAATGTGAGAGCAAAAAACAAAAGCAAACAAATACTAAAGGCAAGAAATTAAGACATGAAAACAAAGATTAGCCAATGGCTGCAACCTGACTTACACTGGCAACAGGTACTGTTGAGCTGATGTCTGGATCTTGGATCGGACATTCTGACATTGATTCATCAACTGCCGGTGTGCATACATTTCTCCTCTTAAATAGCTGTGGGAAGACAAAATGCCAATGATTAACCACCTTCATCACATTAATTAGGAATTTATGTGCAAATTGTGCAATTTACTTTTGCAGCACACCCGCATAGTTAAAGTTCAGAATCTATGATTCACCTATCTCTGGATTTTGGAAATTAAAAAAAATGTTATTTTTTAACTATTAAATTGTGTTTATGTACCATATTTTTTAGCATATAAGCCGTTTTTGCAACAACAAAAATGATGACTGAATCATACATCTTATATATGCACAAATTAGACTTAAAAAAACGTATCTTGCATAAAAAATAAAAACTCACTTGTGCTTGCCATTGCTCGCTCAGGGGGCCGCCACCTTACCTTTTACCAGTGGTTAAAACGTGCGCTGACTGGCCGGACGCGAGTAGCCTTGATACATATGTTCATAGTGTTTACCATGTCCGCACATCCCAATAGTTGTTAAGGCTGATCGAAGGTCAGAAAGTTTGCATTACTAAAACAAAATTGGCAGGTGCATAAATTTGGGCACCCCAACAGAAAAATGACATCAATATTTAGTAGATCCTTCTTTTGAAGAAATAAAAGCCTCTAAATGCTTACTACAGCTCCCAATGAGGGTCTGGATTCTGGTTGAAGGTATTTTTGACCATTCTTCTTTACAAAACATCTCCAATTTGGTCAGGTTTGATGGTTTCTAAGCATGGACAGCACACTTTAAATCACACCACAGATTTCCAATAGTATTTAGGTCTGGGGACTGAGATGGCCATTCCAGAACTAGAATTTGAGCAGTGTATAGTGTCATCTTGTTGAAGTATCCAGTATCATGTTATAGGACCTACTGTTTCCACCATCTTTCGCCTCTGCTTATCTGAGGTTTTTGTTGGCCTGCCACTCCGGACCTCAACTAGAACTGTGCCCGTGGTCTTCCAGTTCCACACTATACTTCTCACAGTGGAAACTGAAAGCTGAAATCTCTGAGCAAGCTTTTTGTATCTTTCCCCCAAATAATGATGTTTTCAGGTCATTTGACAGTTTTTTTGAGGCTCCCATGTTACCACTCTTCAGAGAAGATGCAAAGAGGAGAAACAACTTGCAACTAGCCACCTTTCTCGTGATTGGTTCACGTGTGTGTAGACCAAGGGTCAATGGGCTTACCAAACAAATTTAGTTCCAAAAATTTGCGCTAAAGGTATTCAAATCAATAAAACAACATGGGGGCCCAATTTTATGCACCTGCATACCTGTGTTAATTATTGCACACATTCTGTAAATCCTATGAACGTCATTTCGTTTCTCATATATCACCGTGTTTGTCTGCTCTATGATATATTTAACTGAAATTGCCAATGATTTATAAAGGAAAATCTTGAAAATGATCAGGGGTGCCCAAAGTTTTTCATACGACTGCAGTTTGAACATCACTTGTTTTTATGTTTAATTTCTAAATGTAATTAGAATTAGGGTGGTAATCTCACGATGATAGTTACAGATAACAAAAAATAACTTTGCCTTGAGAGACAAGACATGCAATCTTGTCTCTTGAGACTTTGATAAATTGTATGTGTCCATACAGGCAGATGTGTTAATCCTCGTGATGTGGATCGTGATCAGATAATCTCATGGATGATCGCCAGTATAAAGCCATAAACAAAGCAATCTGGGTTTTCCAGGACCAGTATTGATTATTAGTAGTTAGAGGAAGCCGATAACCGATATTTGGAGCCGATATTAATTTAAGTGTAAAAAAAAGTATTAATGCAAGCCCTGATCTAAATCTCATTATACTTGTATGATGACAATAAAAGCATTGAAGTCAATTCATAGAACTCAGATAGAGTAAAGGGCATCAAATTGAAGCATAGCATTGCAACAAAACCAAAAGCCCTCGACTTAACAAGCATCTGTGTGGGTTTTTTATGTGAGGGTCGGGCCTGAGAAAGCAGGCGGAGAGACAGGAGAGAGGTGTGGCTGCATCTGAGCCGAAATAACCCAGCTTTAAATTGATTTCTTCATATCAGCCAGTCAAATTAAAAAAGGGCCACTACCAGTATACGTCAAATTGCCAAATATCAGCCCGATATATCGGTCTATCATTCTAATGCACCCCTAACCCATTTATAACGTAAAGTTGGAAAGTAACGCATTCATTGCATAAACCCCCCCCCCTTATAATCGTTGAATTTTATAATTTCTCACATATAAGACGCCCCCTGATTAACAATTTTCACCTCCATATTCATGGTTTTAATAGGGAGTACAAATGTGTTACTTTGAAGGGTAAATTTTAAGAAAAATCGCACGTGGCATTTCTGAGATACTCTTTGAATCCAAACGATCGTCTGCTGGATTGCACATTATTTGGGTGAAGATCATAAGGCAAATTATTCAATTTGAAAAAGGAAACAAGTCTATCTTCTTATCTCTAACCTGATGCTTTTTAATGACATAAATTATATATTTTTTACCACAAGTTTAAGATGTTGTGGTGGCCATATTGCTTCTAATGTTGAAATATCTCGATTCTTTCGATGGTTCATATTACTGCAATAGTTGTCACTTTCGAACAAATAATAAATAAAAAAATATCAAAGCGGAATTTTGTTTTATTTCATAATTACAAATGTACAATCATGCAGCTAGACCTTCAAAATATTTTCTTTATGTGAAAGGGTGTTGCCTGAATGTGGACAAATTTAAAAAGGAAGTCACGTGAAAAGTACAACCAGGAAGTGTGTCCAACTCTCCGGATGCAATAATAGCATGAGATACACATTACGCAGGTATCAAAGCTGATATTGTAATGATCGACCGCAAGACCTTTGATCAGCCTTAACAACTATTGGCATGTAGTGACATGGTAAACACTACGAACACGTATAAAGGCGACTTGTGTCTGGCTAGTCGGAGCACGTTTAACTAGGTATGATGGCGGCGCCCTGAGCAAGCAATGGCAGGCACAAGTGAGTGAGTTTTTTTACGTTTTATGCAAGATACGTTTTTTTTCTTGAATTTCATTTATAGACGTCAATATAAATGTTGTTTAGCCTTTTATATATTTATATTTTCTCTATTTTGAAATAAATGACCGTATCGGCCGCATTGTCTTGTGTTATGGTGTTTCGTCTTTGTCACCTTGCAGTTCCGTGCATGTCAAGTCTAATTTCTGCGCATATAAGCCGTACCATGGATTCAGTCATCATTTTTTTGCGACAAATACAGCTTATATGCAAGAAAATATGGTAAATATGAGAGCTTTGCGGTGATGACTCAAATACAAGCAAATGCTGTGCTTGCTTGTTTCAAAACAACTTATTTCTCTTCACAATCAGCGGCACTTTATTAACTAGAGAGCATCTCATCTCATCTTCTCGGCTTATCTGAGGTCGAGTAGCGCGGGGCAGCAGCTTCAGAGGCGAAGCCCTGACTTCCCTCCCTCTAGCCACTTCACCCAGCTCTTCTGGGAGGTAACCGAGGCATTTCCGGGAGAGCCGGAAGACATAGTCTCTCCAGCGCGTCCTAGGTCGGCCCCATGGCGGAATGTGCCCTGAACACCTTCGCCAGGGAAGTGTCCAGGGGGCATCTTAAGTAGATGCCTAAGTCAACTCATCTGGCTCCTGTGGATCCGGAGGCTCTACAACAAGCCCCTCCCGAATGACTGAACTTCTCACCTTATCAGCCGCAGGGGTCTTGTTTTTTCGGACACGACCCACAGCTCCTGACCACAGATGGGGGTGGGAACATAGATTGACTGATAAATAGAGAGCTTCACCAGATGCTGCAGATAATTAAATCCATCTGGGGAAGGGCCTCATCCCTGAGCCGGAGAGGGCATGATTTGGAGGTGCTTCTCTTCCCAAACCCTTCTCACTCGGTTGCGAATCGTTCCAGTAAGAGTGTGAGATCACAGCTTGATGAAGACCATCAGAACCCCATCACCCAAAAATAAAAACTGTTACAATACTGAGGCCACCAAATCAGATGCCTTCAACGCCTCAACTGCGCCTAGATATCCTGTCCAGAAAAGTTATGAACAGAATGAGTTACATAGAGCAGCCCTGGCGGAGTCCAACCCCCCACTGGAAACGGATCCGAATTACTTCCAGCTATGCAGACCAGACTCTGACACCGATCAAAGAGGGAACAGACACCCCGCATCAGGAATCCCATACCCCGAGACTACTTCCCCACAACACTCTGAGGGGGAAACGGTCGAACACCTCTAGACTGGTTGGGGGAACTCCCATGTCCAACCGAGGAACCCGCTGAGGGTGTAGAGCTGATCCACTGTTCCACGGCCAGGACGAAAACCAGACAGCTCCTCCTGAATCTGAGATCCGCCCTCCCAGCTGACCCTCCTCTCCAGTATCCCGGAAAAGACCTTCCCAGGGAGGCTTTTAGAAAGGGGAACCACCACTCTGGTCTGGTCTGCTAATCTGGTCTGGTCTGCCAATTCAGAGGCACTGTCCCCGAGGTCCACGCGATGTTGCAGAGGCGTGTCAACCAGCCCTACCACATCCAGAGCCTTTAGAAACTTCGGCTGGATCTCATCCACTCCCGGGCCCTTGCCACCGAAGAACTTTTTAATCACCTCAGTGACTTCAACCATAGAGATCAGAGAATCCGCCTCAGTGTCCCAGCAATGTTTCCTAATGGGAAGGCGTGCCGGTGGAGTTAAGGAGGCCTTCAAAGTATCTGAGCCACCGATTCACAACACCCCAAGTTGAGGACAGCAAAGCCCGATCCCCACTATACACTGCGTTGATGGTGCACTGCTTTCCCCTCCCGAGACGTCGGACAGTGGACCAAAATTAGCTTGAAGCCACCCTGAAATCGTTCACCATTGCCTCACCCATCTCCTCCCATGCCCGGGTTTTTGCCTCGGAGACCACCGGTACACGGTCGATTGGTCGCCGGTCTTTTGGTCACCGGTCTTTTGGTCACCGGTCTTTTGGTCGCGGTCTTTAGGTCGCCCGGAAGTTTGGTCGTCGTCTTTTGGGTTGCCGGTCTTTTTTGTGGCCGGTCTTTTTTGTCGCCTGATCGGCTGCTGCCATCTACTGTCGATTTATTAAAAAGCAAATTCACGGGTGTTTTTATTGAAGCAGTAAAACTTACAAATTCTGTACAAAAATTACAAATACAAACTTACAAATTATGTGCA
Source organism: Stigmatopora argus (assembly GCF_051989625.1). Taxonomy (NCBI): domain Eukaryota; kingdom Metazoa; phylum Chordata; class Actinopteri; order Syngnathiformes; family Syngnathidae; genus Stigmatopora; species Stigmatopora argus. The sequence continues at coordinate 3,559,804 of NC_135390.1, read as the reverse complement.
AAGGGAATTCACAGATGGGAGTTTTTATTACAAATTGTATGCAATGGCTTGCAGGTACTCTATATTCATTGGACGCCTATGACAGTCAATGGCAGCAGCCGATGTGTTAAATGAGTGCTCTTATTGATATTTTGATGTTTGATAAAAATGACCATCTAATCTAAAGTATTTCAACATTGCAAGTTCTCCCAGAGAGAATTAAGGTTCATTGGACGCCTATGACAGTCAATGGCAGCAGCCGATGTGTTAAATGAGTGCTCTTATTGATTTGTTAAATGAGTGCTCTTATTGATGTGTTAAATGAGTGCTCTTATTGATGTGTTAAATGAGTGCTCTTATTGATGTGTTAAATGAGTGCTCCTATTGATATTTTGATATTAGATATTTAGATCGTTTCAACAGTATTTAGGTCGTTTCAACAGTATTTAGATCGTTTCAACGATCTAAATACTGTCTAACTAAAAGTATACTAATACTTTTATTTGTTTGATAAAAATGACCATCTAATCTAAAGTATTTCAACATTGCAAGTTCTCCCAGAGAGAATGAAGGTTCATTGGACTGCTTCAATAAAAACACCATCTGTGAATTTGCTTTTTAATAAATCGACAGTAGATGGCAGCAGCCGATCAGGCGACCAAAAGGCGACAAAAAAGACCGGCGACCCAAAAGACGACGACCAAACTTCCGGGCGACCTAAAGACCACGACCAAAAGACCGGTGACCAAAAGACCGGTGACCAAAAGACCGGCGACCAATCGACCGCACACGGAGACCACCAGAGCTGCGTGCCTCTTGGCCACCCTGTACCCGTCAGCAGCCTCCAGAGTCCCGTGGGCCAAAAAGGCCCGATAGGACTCCTTAGCCTGACGGCATCACTTACCGCCAGTGTCCACAGGCTGTTCTGGGGTTGCCGCCATGACAGGCACCAATCACCTTGTGGCCACAGCTCCGTCTGCCGCCTCAGCAATAGATGCGCGGAACATGGTCCACTCGGACTCAATGCCCGCCTATTACCAGACAATGGAGATGCTCTGTTGGAAGAGGGAATTGAAAGTCCTTCTGCCGAGCATTCCCAGCAGACCATCACAAAATGTTTGGGTCAGCCGGGCCACACTGGCATCCTCCCCCACCATCGGAGCTAACCTACCACCAGGTGGTGATCGGTTGACAGCTACGCCCCACTCTTTACCCGAGTTTCAAGTCAATTATCGAACTGCAGCCTCTGTAGAGGATATTTGGAAACCTAAATACCTCCCACCCAGTGCATCCAATCGCATTTTAAGCTCTATAGAGGACATTTTGAGCTTTCCAATAATACCAAATGTCTTGTGCATTATTCCAATTACTTCACATAGATTGGGGAATTTCAAAATAAGTGATTGGACAATTTTTTTTCCTGGTAATCAGGAGGATATGGATGCTTGAACATGGTGTTCATTATTGTCAATCCACGGCGAGCGCAGAAATCCAACAATAGAACATCACTCGGGTTCCGATCAGGGGGGGCGTTTTTCCCAATTACACCCCTCCAGGTCTCATTGTCATTGCCCACGTGAGCATTGAAGTTCCCCAGCAGAACCGGGGGCCCCCTGAAGGAGCATTCTCCAGCTCCCCTTCCAAGGGCGTAAAAAAGGGTGGGTACTCTGAACTGCCGTTGGGTGCATACGAACAAACAACAACCAGCTCCTTTCCCCCCATCCAAAGGCGGTGGGATGCTAACCTCTCATCTACCGGGGTGAACCCCAACACACTCCAGGAAACGAGCTGAGTGGAATAAGTATGCCCACACCTGCTCGCCACCTCTCACCATCAGCGACTCCAGAGTGGAAGTGTCCAACTACTCTCGAGAGGAGTGGTACCAGAACCCAAGCTCTGCACAGAGGTGAGCCTGACTACAATGAGCCGGAATTTCTCAACCTCAAGCACGAGCTCAGACTCTTTCTCAATCTGAGAGGTGGCATTCCATGTGCCAAGAGCCAATTTTTGCAGCCGGGGATCGGACGGCCAAGGATCCCTCCTTTGTTTGCCGCACAACTGTTGTCACACCCGACCTTTTGGGCCCCTCTCCCTCTCACCGGTCGCGAGCCCATGTGAAGCGGAACCCACTTGTCCCTTTAGACCAGGGGTCCCCAAACTTTTTCCCGTGAGGGCCACATAACCTTTCCCTTCCCTGATGGGGGGCCGGTGTCAGTTTGTAACAGAACAAGTGTGACGATCGTAGGAGAGCTTAAAAAATGTATTGTTTTCCAGAAAGCCACACATAACCAAATAACCCTTTCCAGGTTCTTTACAGAAAAAAAGTCAGGAAACAAATAATAACACTATTAATGAAATAAATAATAACTAAATAACCCTCTCTGAGTTCTTCACAGAAAAAACAGGAAATAAATAACACTAATTATGAAATAAATAATAACTAAATAATTCTCTCTGGGTTCATCATAGAAAAAAAAGCCATGGAACATTAACTTTCTGTTGTGCCATGCACAATCTTAACAGATAAAAGTTCAGCTCAGTTGTCAGAGCAGAATCTTTCTCACGTCAACACTGCAGCACAGTGCTTGCTGGTGAATTAGGCAGTGGACTCGTAGCGGGGCGGTGGGACCCCTTTTTTCCAACTCCCGGTTCATGCGTCCCATTAGACCGCGAGTTTCGCCCACCATGCTAGGAGCCCCGTCAGTCGTGATGCTAGCTAGCTTTGACCAGTCCAGGTCCAACTTCTCCATGGTTTGGCACACTTTGTCAAAAATATCCTCTCCCGTTGTAGTCCCTTTGAGACTTTGGAGGGCTGCCAGATCCTCGCACATCTCAAAGTTTGCGCTAACTCCACGAATAAAAATGAGCAGTTGCGCTGTGTCTTGCACATCCGTGCTTTCATCCAGTGCTAATGAAAAAAAGTCAATTTTTTTCGTCTTCTGCTGCAGCTGGGCCTATACATTACTCCCGATTTCTTCAACGCGTCTGGTCATTGTACTCGCCGACAGACTTACGGCAATAAATGCATCTTTCTTCTCGGGACACACCTCCTCCGCGACAGCATCCATACATTTCCTAACAAACTCTCCGTCAATGAAAGGCTTACCGCTGCTTGCTATCAGTTTAGTAACCCAAAAGCTGGCCCGAACGGATGCCTGGTTCAGCTGAGCTTGGCGTACAAATGTATTCTGCTGAGATAGTAGTCCACTTTTTCGCTTTGAGAGTTTGTCTGCTCATATTTGGCCTTGCAAGCTATCATACTTGTCTTTGTGACGGGATTCATAGTGTCGGCGAAGATTGTATTCTTTGAATACCGCCACCGTCTCTTGACAGATGAGACAAACAGCCTTTTCTTTGCATTGAACAAAAAAAATAATCGTTTGTCCACTCCAGGTTAAATACCCTGAATTCTGAATCAATTTTTCTCTTACCTAACTTTTTCGCCATTATTCCGTTCTCAAACAGGTTGCAGTTTTTATATGCTTGAATAGTCCCCGATGGTCCCAGGGCTCTGCCCTCACCTGCGATCGTCCAGATGTCTCGGTAACACTGTGCCCGTGTGCATCAAAGGGAAACACTCTCCCCGCGCATGTCACCAAAGAAGCAATACGAAGCCCCGCTTCACTGGGATGATTTGTGGGCTCGGCAGGGGTGCAATGAACCAAACACAAGATTAAAACGTCCCAGTCTTCAAGGCCAAATAGGAAAAAAATCCGATAGCGTCTCTGGTATTGTTCAGAGGGCCGGTCTGATGCAATGAACCAAACACAAGATTAAAACGTCCCAGTCTTCAAGGCCAAATAGGAAAAAAATCCGATAACGTCTCTGGTATTGTTCAGAGGGCCGGTCCAAATGTGCCGGCGGGCCGTATCCGGCCCGCGGACCGTAGTTTGGTGACCCCTGCTTTAGACAGTGCCCATGGGTGTAGGTCCAGCCACCAGGCGCTCACCATCGTGCTCCTCCTCCAGGCCTGGGTCCAGAGAGGGGCCCTGGTGGCCCGTGTCCGGGCGGGGGAAAACGCAGTTCAACAGTGTTGCTCGTCATAAGAAGTCTTCTGAGTCATGCTTTGTCTGGTCCCTCACCTTGGACCAGTTTGCCAGGGGTAACCCTACCAGGGGCAGAAGGCCCCAGACAACATAGTTCCAAGAATCATTGGGACACACAAATGTCACCACGATAAGGTGATGACTCATCAAGGGGTACTTGTGAACATTTTTTTCAAAAGGACGCCTCATGTTTATTGCATTGCCGACTTAATCAAAACATAAAAGAAAGACTATTACATGTGTATTTGAAACAACCATATACTACTACAGTAAACTCCATTGAAGTTCTAATGCTAGCAATACATAGCATCTAACTTTGGAGTTTGATAACCCCTTGGAACATTTTAACACAAACAGTGCAGCAATACAAGTAAACAGATAACAGATATTAATTTATTATTCATTCTCAACAAAGAACTTATATTTCTTTTTTGTATGTGTAGGCTAGAACAGATTGTTGACATTTATATCCTTTTAAATTGAATAATAATTTGAGATCCAGATGTTATTGACATATGTTCTCCTGGGGCTGTGTGGGTTTCCTCCGGGTACTCCAGTTTCCTCCCACATTCCAAAAACATGCATGGTAGGCTGATTGGACACTCTAAATTGCCCCTAGGTATGGGTGGGAGTGTGCATGATTGTCCATCTCCTTGTGCAATGCGATTGGCTGGCCACCAATTCAGGGTGTCCCCGGCCTCTGGCCCGAAGTCAGCTGGGATAGGCTCCAGCAGCCCCCGCAACCCTAGTGAGGATAAAGTGGTTAAGAAAATGAGAGATTAAATTATCTATAAATGAATATTAAATCACAAATCTCAACAATATATGGTTCGACTCACAATCCTGACAGCAGCAGAAAATACCTCTAGTGATCAATCACATGAACCCCATATTTCAGGTGACTGTTTACCTGTTCCTCTCGTTTCTGTTTGCGTAATTGGATTCCTTCTTCCTCTCTCCTTCGGCGCATTTCTTGAGGATTCAAGGCTTTGTTCTTGTAGCTCTTCATCCTGTAGCTGTCTTTCCCTGGACTCGCCATTGTCTGAAAAGACCGGAAACAGGGCCAATGAAAAAATCAAAAATTGACAAATTAAATCATGCAGTCGTATGAAATAAATTGGGCATATCCAGGGACTTCAAACATACATATTTTCGGTCTGTCAGTATTGAATGGCTAGCCTTTTCCATATGTTCAGTGTGTTGAATGTCATTTAAATTGTTTGGACCCAAACCATTTTTCCATTGTTTTTTTTGGGTCTGATCTTTTATAGAGCCATTTAATTTGAATGTTTTTAGTTTTTATCAATTTCCACAAAACAAATGTATGACTTAAAAAGCAAACAGTTATAGAAAATTATTGTAGTATTGAAGTCAAATTGATTGGGCAGGGAAACACGTTTCCTCCCCCAGCGACATCAGTCAGCTCCTTTCTAGGGGCATCTGAAAGCATTTGTTCCCCACGTAGCCACCTCCCAGTGGAACGTACCCAGCACTTCACCAGGGAAACGTCCAGGAGGCATTCTAATGAGACGGCCGAGTCACCTCATCTGACTTCTTTTAATGGTTCAATGGCAGTTCACTCACTGAATGGGGCAGGGATATCGTTTTGTGTACGAGTGGCAAAATTGGTACAACTATACAATTTTGAGAATCCTGGCAAACAGTGTAGTTGAATTCAATGAGTGCAATCAAGTGAACATCTAAAACTGTGCAACTGCAAATGTGTGTTAAATTTCAATTTGTAAAATTGTGAAAAGTTTTGTGTCATTGTGTTCAAGAGGAAGGGGCAACATGCAACCTTTTTCACTACATTTTATTTTTCTCTAGCAGCACACACTGTGGATGAATAAGCACTATGTATTTGCTCTTATTTTGAAATGCAGTCCTACTTTTATTTAACAATAAGAGAATACGAGTGGTTCTCATTAGGTTTGATGTGTGATCATTCAAAACATGTATTTTATTTTGAGTTAAATAGATGTTAAATAAATGATGTGCTATTTTTCACTCAGTAACACATTTCTGAGGTAGTATCGGCTCGGGACTTACCGTATTTATTCGAGTTTAACGCGCAAAATTTTGAACAAAAAACGGAAGCAAAGTTCAGGTGTGCATTATACCCAAATTCCTGTAGAACACTGCCCTCTGCCGGTGAAAAAGTCCACTCAGCAGCCATTATACAGACGCTCCCCTACTTACGAACATTCGAGTTACGAACAACGGTACATACGAACATGTCTGCAAATTGCGTTTATGTCGAAAAATGTTCGTAAGTTCGATTTTGTATTGCGCGCCTTTTTCCGAGTAGTGCTTCTTTCCGCCTCTAATACCGACGCCTGGCGCTGTGAGAGCTCAGCTCACCCAGCATCTACCTTCCTCTGCCCAGTTCGTTGCAGTGCGGAAGTGCGTGAACGTATCTCCAGTGCGCAAAGAACCTTTTTCATTTTTATCATTAAATATCTCGTGCATCCATTATTCAATATGGTTGGTGAAAAGCGAAAGGCTTCTATTGAGGGAGGTGCAAGGAAGAGGCAAGCCATTTCATTTGAAATGAGTGGCAATAATAACGAAGCTTGATGCGGGTGAGAAAGTGGTGAGCGTTGCACGTGAATACAACTTGAATTGTTCGACCGTCAGTACTATTTATAAACCTTTAACATTTAAGATCGAGCAGCAGGACGCAAATATTGAACGTTGCACAAAGTTTGCAAATCAATTGAATGATGCCATACAGCGCTACCGCATCATTTATGATGAAAAAAAAGAAAACTGCAATCGTCATTAGATAGCTTCTTTCGGCCAGTTTCTAGTAAATCTCTCTCTCTCTCTAATGTATGTATACAGCACTGTATGTATTCTCTCCATGTTATTAATTTTTTTTTCAGTACAAACCAATGTGTGTTACTTATACAAGCCTTAAACATACAAATGCACTTATATAAACCTTCAATATACTTATATAGGCCTTAAACATAAATTATAATACAAAATATAGCACTGAGCAACTTACAAACAAATTCAACTTATGAACAATCGCTCGGAACCTAACTCGTTCGTAAGTAGGGGAGCGTCTGTAATGGGAGACGTACAACCTTTCTTAGTCCGCCAGAGGGGACGCGAGAGCATGTTCTATTGGCCCGTGCTCACACTTAAAAAAAGAACTGAAGAACAATGGAATCAATTGTTTGGAGAGTCTGATGATGAATCAGAATTTGAAAAAAATTAAATATTGTGATGATGAATTGCGTGTTGTTGATAATGACGACAGGGCCTATGTCCGATTATTATTATTATTATTATTAAGGATTTCAAATTGTAAATTCCATTTCAAAATTGTGTTCGTACTGGTAATTTGTTTTAACAGGTTTCCGTACCATATGTTGTTAATAAATGGTTTGTCATGACGATGTGTTCAGCATTTGCCAGTTACCAGTACCTGTGCAATTATTGGCATGAGCTGAGAAAGTGAAAAAAAATTACACCAATTTTTAGTCACAAACTATGGGTGCACGTTATAATCCAATAAATACAGTAGACGGATCCACAAAATCAATCAAATTAATCAAAAGCCTTTATGGTCATCATACACAGCTGCGTATAACGAAATTGGTGGTGCTACTCCACAGTGCGTTTTCCCAGTAAAAAAAAAAAACATTAATACAGTGGTACCTCGTCATACGACCGCTCGTCATACAAAATGCTCGTCTTACAGGGGAAATTTCGATCGAATAATTCGCCCGTGATGCGGTCAAAATTTCGTGATGCGACCAAGCCAGGTGGCCATCGTGTATAACAATATCTACGAGCACGGAACTAATTAATTCAGACGAGTTTCTCATACGACCAGGAAACGCACAAGGCGCGGGCAAAAAGAGGGCTTTCTGGGTAATGAAGTATACTCGTGCACACAACACCCATAGGCAATGGCAACCTTTCTCAGAATAAAACTTTACCCACAATCAATACGTGGGTTAGCTCAACTATTGTATTTCCTGTTATTCTTTCTCAGGAAAGATGCTCCCGCGATCGTTCTTTAGAGACTATTTCTCGTTGGCAAGTGGTCGTGCGTTATCCTATTGTGATGACATTTGTATGCGACATTATCGAAATATTTTGAAGGGTAGACAAAAACAAACAACTCTTGATGCGTTCGTTTTGAAGACTTCGGCGGAGCGGCCAGGTGGTGTCAACCCGTAGAACTACGTAAGGTAAAAAAGATTACAACAAATTTAGAATTTAGTTTTGTTTGAAGTTACATTAAATGTTGAGTGTCTGTATATAGTTATCCAAGTTAATTTAAATTTGTTTGTTCGTTTACGAGTGCATTTTTGCCGTGGATAAAGCCCCCCCGAGTCACATCCCAGCTAGGTAAATTCTAAAATATTGCACAATCTAAGATATTGCACATTGTTATTGCACACCCGGAGGTTATTGCACAGAAAGGATTGTGTGTCGTGCTAATGCAAATTCAGAGTCCTGGTGGCTGTGGGAAAAAAGCTGTCCTTAAGTCTAATTGTCAGTGCTTTGTGAGACCTGTAGCCTCTGCCAGAGGGCAGCAGCTGGAACAGGTTGTGACCAGGGTGGTATTGGTCCCTGACAATGTTCCTGGCTATGCTGAGGTAGCGAGGGCTGGCAATGTCATCCAGTGAGGGCAGAGAGCAGCCCAGGAATTTGAAGGACTGGACCCTGTTTATGCATACTCCATTTATGAGGAGTGGGGCCAGATCTGTGCTGCAGATTTTTGCTTTGCTAAAGTCCAGGATTATTTATTTAGTTTTCGTGGTGTTTAGTGTGAGATTGTTCACCAAACACCATGAAGACAGTTTGTTGACCTCATCTCTGCAAGCAGATTCACCCCCCCCCCCTGAGATGAGTCCGACCACAGTGGTGTCATCTGCAAATTTGATGATGGAGTTAGACTGGTGGATCGGTGTACAGTCGTATGTGTACAGGGAATACAGAAGAGGACTCAGTACACAGCCTTGAGGGGAGCCAGTGCTCAGGGTAATGGAGGAAGAGAGGTGGGGACCAAGTCTAACAGTTTGTGGATGGTTGGTTAAGAAGTTCTTAATCCAGTAGCAGATGGAAGAGGATAGTCCAAGGTGGGAGAGTTTGTCAGTGAGAATGTCCGGTATTATAGTGTTGAAGGCTGAGTTATAGTCAATGAAAAGCATCCTCACATAGTTCCCATGGTGCTCCAGGTGGCTCAGTGCTTTGTGTAGAGCTACGGCGATGGCATCCTCAGTGGACCTATTTGCTCTATAGGCAAACTGGTGAGGGTCAACTGAGGGTGGGATTGTATCCCCGAGATGGCGGGCGACCAACTTTTCAAAGCACTTCATGATCACGGGCGTAAGTGCAACAGGCCTATAATCATTCAGGCTGTCAATGGTTGGCTTTTTAGGGACAGGGATAATGGTGGCAGATTTCAGGCAGGATGGGATGATGGATTGTTGCAGGGAACAATTGAAGATCTTTGTGAAAATACCAGTCAGCTGGTCAGCACAGGCTTTGAGCACCTTCCCAGGTACTCCGTCAGGGCCAGCAGCCTTCCTGGTGTTCACAGTCCACAGTACTTGTCTCACTTCATGTTCCTGAAGCTCCAGTGTACTGCTGCAGAGTGGTGGTGGATGTGTTGAGACTGGGTCTGATTTGTCAGTCTCAAAGCGGGCAAAGAAACGGTTCAGTTCCTCTGCTAGTGAGGCCTCGGCGTTAACTGACACATTATTGTCATTGTAATTGGTAATATGTCGTATTCCCTGCCACATTTTCTTTGGGTTATTTCCTGTGAAGTACTCCTCAATTTTCCTTGTATATGCTGCCTTGGCCTTTTTAATGCCTCTCTTCAGCTCTGCTCTGGCAGGGCTGTATTGTACCTTGTCCCCTGACCTGAAGGCGGTGTTACGGCATTTGATGAATGCCTGGGTCTCACTGGTCATCCATGGTTTTTGGATAGTAAAAACCTGTATACATTTATTAACAGTGACATTGTCTGTGCAGTTTTTGATGTAGGAAAGTACAGTGTCTGTGTAGTCCTGGAGGTTGTGGTGTTCAAAAAGTTCCCAAATGGTGCGGGAAAAACAGTCCTGCAGCTGAGAAAGGGCATCCTCGGGCCATGTTTTTATTATCTTTATTTGTGGCCTTGTTAGCCTCCGGAGTGGGGTGTATGAGAAGGTGAGGGCCAGGCAGAGATGGTCTGATCCAGCATGGTGAGGGAGGGGTGTGGCTCTATAAGCATGTTTGATATTAGAATAAACATGGTCTAGTTTTATCTCCTCTGGTGTGACACTTCACATACTGGATAAACTTAGGCAGAACAGTCTTTAAACATGCTTTGTTGAAGTCACCAGCGACAATAAAGACTCCATCGGGGTGGTCAAGCTGCTCTTTGTTTACAGTCGCTAGCAGGAGGCTAAGTGCCACGCTAACGTTAGCATCCGGTGGGATGTAAACAGCCATTACAATGACAATCCTTAGCTCTCTAGGTAGGTAGATAGAAGGGCCTGCACCGTACTGCCAAGAGCTCTAAATCTGGGGAGCAGTGTGTTAATGATCCAAGCAAAGTCAACCCCCAACCCCCCCCGCTTTTCCTTGATTCTTTCGAACGATCATTTCGGTATAGCGTCCGGCTAGCTGGCGATACCGCGGCGTCGGGGAGTTGCGGGTGTAGCCACCTTTCCGTGATGGAAATAATGTTGCAGTTCCTGACAAAGCTGTTGGGAGCAAGCTGAAGTTCCAAATCGTCCATTTTGTGGGTGATGGATCTGGCGTTGGTCAAGAAGATACTCGGAAGTGGTGCTCTGTGTGGTTGTTCTCTTAGCTTAGCAGCTAGGCCCGCCCGGCATCCGTGCTTTTGCTTTCTTTCCCTTCGCCGCCTCTGTCGTACTCTGAGTGGGCTGACTATCCACGGAGATCCCGGTGGTCTCGAGATGTCCTCGGGTATATTGTAGGTCCGTTGGTAATCTGTTGTGATGGATATATCGCATCTCCTCCCGAGAGCAATTAAATCCTGGTGACTGTAGAAAAAGTTTGCCTCGCAGATGTTAGTAAATAACGGTAAGATTGAGAAAACAAAACACTAAACTGGAGAGCAAAAAGCCGCTGCACCCGTGCGCGCCGCCCTCTTGGATCAATCAGGAGACTCGGACATGACTCTAATGAAAAATTATGCGATTGGGGCATCCCTAACTGATGTCCCGTCCCTAACAGTATTTTCTCTGATTTTGCCAGATTTGAATATGAAAAATATATATATATATATATGTGTGTGTGTGTGTTGTGAGTTGTGAAATTAAATCATACATTCTCAGAAGCAATAGGGTCTTACATCAACATGTCACACTTTTTTTAAATAAATATTCTGGAAAAACAAAACCATGACTACCCCATTCTCATTTTCAGGCTACAAGTCACATTACAGACATTGATATCATAAAAATAAATTGAATAATCATATTTCAGTGCCATTAACGGCACTAGACGTCCAGTCCAATTGTACCAAGAGGGTTGGCAGTGAATTCACCGTCCAATAGCAGCGAGGAGTTAATCTCATCTCTTCAGAGACGACGGTTTACAATGAACTTAACATGTAATGAAACGTATTTAATATAATAAAATAACTGCACAGGTTTAATAGGTAGCATTTTAAGGAACAGTGGTAACAATTGAGAACTTCCTTGCATGGAAAGCCAAGTTTGAGCTTGAAGTGGCTGAGTTACAAAGGAAAAGACAGAAAGAAGAGGAGCAATCGGGAAAAGCAAAACTCACAGGTAAATACTTCACTTTTCTCTTCCTCAAGTCTGGTGTTACTTTTGGGTTTCTTTCATTTTATGTTCGATTTGCAGAATCTCATCTCATTTTCTGAACCGCTTTATCCTCACTAGGGTTCCGCGGGGGTGCTGGAGCCTATCCCAACTGACTTCGGGCCAGAGGTGGGGGACACCCTGAGTTGTTGGCCAGCCAATCGCAGGGCACGAGGAGACGGACAACCACACTCATAGCTCAGGGCAATTTAGAGAGTTCAACGAACCTACCATGCATGTTTTTGGAATGTGGGAGGAAACCAGAGTACCCGGAGAAAACCCACACAGGGTAATGAGATGAGATCTTGAACAGGTGGACCGACCCGGATTTGAACCCAGGTCCCCCACTGTGAGGCCAACGCGCTAACCACTCACCCACCAGGCCACGCGATGAGTTAATCACATTAAAACAATTAAAATATAGCCTAATATATAATTTTAGTGATTGAATGTGTTTTCATATTTCTTGTCAAAATTCCATAGTTGTAATATCAAAACCAAAAGTCAGGCAGCAATCTAGATTTGTCTGAAGGACTACAGACTATAAGTAAATTAAGATTAACATATTTTCCATTCAGGCGGCCCAGTGACGCGAGTGGTTAGTGCGTCGGCCTCACAGCTCTGGGGTCCTGGGTTCAAATCTAGGTCATGTCCATGTGTGGAGTTTGCATGTTCTCTCCGGGCCTGCATGTGTTTCCTCCGGGTACTCCCGGTACAGCTGGGATTGGCTGCAGCATGCCCCACAACCCTACTAAGGATAAAGTGGTTCAGAAAATGAGAGATGAGATTCTCATTTTCCTTTCGTCTTATTGCATGCAGTGTCCAAATGAATAAAATAAATAAATAATCAAGCTATTCACTTCCAATGGCATTTTTGTGTTTACCAAGCGTTATCTTAATAGTTGTCATAAACTGAAGTTGCACTTTTTTCGTGTACACACATCTTTCGAGTTTAAGACGACACATGTTAACAAGTCAAAAACACGAGGATTAAAAATTGCATTTGAAAAATTATTTTTGGTTGTCTTTACTCCTTTCAATGTAATACTTTCGTTAGAGTATTTCAAACCTGGGCAGCCCGGCGGCTAAGTGGCTGGTCGGTCCACCTGTGTGGAGTTTGCATGTTCTCCCCGGGCCTACGTGGGTTTTCACCGGGTACTCCGGTTTTCTTCCACATTCCAAAGACATGCATGGTAGGCTGATTGGACACTCTAAATTGCCCCTTGGTATGAGTGTTAGCGTGAAAGGTTGTTTGTCTCCTTGTGCCCTGCGATTGGCTGGTGACCAATTCAGGGTTTCCCCCGCCTCTGGCCCGAAATCAGCTGGGATAGGCTCCAGTACCCCCCGCAACACTAGTGAGGAGAAAGCGGTTGAGAAAATGAGATGAGATGAGATCTTGAACCTGCTTCTAACCTAGCACCAGGGCTAGCTCCTTCCAGATGCAGTTATTTTCACTTACTTGTGTATTTAGATTGAACAGCAGATGACAAAATATATGAAGCACCTATTTAAGACGCCGATTCTTAACCCCCTCAATATTTGACGCACTCGAATGTAGCAAATGTTGAAAAAACTCAAAATCTGACAAGCCTACCTGCCCTGTCAGTAGAGGAAAATGGCGTCCTAGCGACACTTTCCCAGAAAACACCTCGCGACAACAAGCAGCCGTCATTTCCGCCAGCTGTGGATCGAGTTCCTCTTTTATATAAAATTTGAAGCACCTACCAAAGCTTATGTTTATGTTGCACGTGTTATGAATTTATTTTAAAAATTTGATTTTGTATCGTCTTTTGTCACTGTACAATGATGCACTTTATTTGTTTTATAACGAAAATTTGTCCCGGGAGTCTCTTAACTTACTAACTTCTTCCACACGAGGATTTTGTACTTCACGGTATGTAAATACAGTCTTTCTAAATAGCATTATTATTAAACTCTTCGCTTGTAGGGATGAAAGGCAACAACGTACGCGTATTTAGGTTTGTTACTTTATGTCAAGCACGTTAAACTCACGTAACGTTCGACTCACCGCTCGTTTTGCGTCTCAAAATTTCAAAATGGTTACATGGTTGGATTGCAAATGGGTCAACATTTACTCACAGATAATTTTCCGTGGTTCAAGTACCTCATATGATTCGAACCTATTTAGTTACAAACTGGCGGAAAATAACTTGTTTTGGGGACATTATGTCAACCAGCTGTGAAAGAAGATCCTCCTCGTTGCAACTGGTGACATAATAAAGCATTACGTGGTGTTTAAACATTTCAGAAGATACAGGTGTCCCATTTACTGGCTTCGAAAATGATTCATCTGACTCTTTGATTAACAGGCCGTGTCATGCTGACATGTGAGATATGCTGTGAGGAGATAATGTTTGAGGAGGATATGAAGACACATCTGCTCCTCACCCATCTGGAAAATGACATGCACTGTCCACTGTGCCCTTTGTCTGGAGTAACATATGATGAACTTTGCTATCATATCAGCTCTGCACATCCAGAGGAACAGCACAAAGCCCAAAATTCATCTCACCCGCTTTTTAGCGTTCCATCTTCAACTGCCACTAGTTTTTCAGAAATTAACGGTCCCCAGTCTACTGTTAGCTGTAGTCCAGAATTAAAAGCAATCCCATGTGGATCATCTAGTGACACATTTCTACCTCAACAGAGTGATGATGCCTTTTTAAAAGCAAGTAAATGCCTTTTAACATCTGAAGGGAATTTAGACATCCCACCAACACCTTTAAAACCCAGAAAAAAGCATGGTTTGGCAATGAGCATTCCTGTTCTGGAAAATGCTGGATGTTTATTTGAGAAGAAAAGTGCCAAACAGAAGCACATTGCTTCTCCACAAAATGGTACTTTAAAAACAAAAACACAATCATTTCAAGAGTTATTGGTTACAGCTGATGGATAATTTTTATTTTTTACAGGGATACTTTCCTGTCCCATTTGTTCATTAGTATTCAGCAGCAGTGACATCCTGCAGGAGCATGTTGAATTACATCTGCAGGACCAAATCTCCGCTCAAGGTGTTTTGTACGCACTGTCATATTTGTAATAGTATCAAATGTACCTGACAACCGGACATGATACCTAACATAGATTTTTTTAAAATCACATTACACAAGTCACTGATTGCAAATTGTATTTAATTTATCTAATTTAATTTATAATGTTATTGCTTAAGTGCTGTATACTTTAATGATGCCAGGTTTGAGTTGAGTTTGATTAATTTAATAAAGGGACAATACAGATTAATGACCATATATGTACATATGTAAGATTATAGCCAAAGGCTAATTTCCATCTTTAGTCCCTTGTGATGTTAAAAACGCAAGATAAAATGAATAAGGCAATAGTAGGGAGGAAGAGAAAAAAACAGGGCATAAGACTAGAAAGCACTATTGAAATGATGAGACATACATAAACAGAACATGTCTAGGCAGTGTTGTAATCACACTGTTGTTCATCCAGCAGCCAGGTTTTAAGATGATTGGCACAGAGATTCGGATATGGGAGTTCACGTATAGTATTTGGTATTTAGTTCCAGGTATGTGAGGCACGAACAGAGAAAGAGGTTTGGCTAAATGCACACTTTCTGAAGGGAACTACACAGTCACCTCTAAAACCAGCTGTTGCTGATCTGTTGGAATTTTTCTTACAAGTTCTTGCAGTGGAGGCGGAACTTTGTGATGGAAGATTTTGTAAACCAAAATTGCATCAGCATATTTCACAGTATTAGTAAACGCAAAGTCAGATGGTCTTCGGGACTTCTTGAAAAGTTGCTTTTTGACCGAGATCAGACTAAAACAAATTGTGGTCAATCTTCTGTGAAGTTCTATTGGGCTCCTCGTTGTAAATGTTTAATTATGACCACATAGGTGGATATTAAAAAAACAAAGATTAGTACATTGGTGAGGATACCATTACTTATTGTAGGAAGACTTACTTGTGGTTTTCAAACTGTCTTCTAGGGGAGGAGGAATTTGAATGCCCCATCTGTCCGGTTCTTTGTAGCGACAGCACATCTCTGCAGCAGCATGTGGAACTGCATTTAGACAATGAAGCAGGTGGGATTGTCTAACCGTATGATCATATTTTTGCTTGTATTTAATTGAGAAACCCCAATCTTACAGTAAATTAGATAGCCAGCGTGACACTCGTTGATCTTTGCTGTAGGGTGCTCTGATGCAGATTCAAGACTGGTTCGGACACTTCAACAGCAAATGGAGACGAATAGGAGAAAGGAGGAAAACCGACTGGAGAAGGAGGAGTTTAAGAAATTGCAGGTCTGAAATTTAATGAGTGAGCAAAACACAGCAGTAGTAGTATAACTTGATGTTGGTTAGGCATGCTATTTGCCTCTTACTTGAGCTTAGTCATAGTATTGAGGTTTGAACAGACTGCACGCTCAGGCACGTTCTGGTTTAGACCGGGCGAGACTCAAATTTTTGCAAACCTCGTGTTTTTTATGGACCCGTTATCAGCTAAAAAGGGTCCAGCTGCATTCTTTAGTCATCGTCTTGGCAAAAACATACCGTTCTAGCACGTTCTCTTCACAGGTCAACCTGACTCTGGTCAGTATGCACAGGATGTTCCTTTAGAGCAGGGGTCTCAAACCGATTCCGCCAAGGGCCGCAGTGGGTCCTGGTCTTTGTTCCAATCGATCCAGTGTCGACATTTTAACCAATCAGGTGTCTTCTAAAATAAGTAGCACGTGACTTTAATTAACTGATTACACTTGCATAAGGTATCCTCTTGTTGAGTTGGAATGAAAACCTGCGGCCCTTTGGGGACCGGTTTGACACCCCTGCTTTAGAGTCTCACGGGGCTTATACAGCCTACGCATACTTGATTCATTAGCTTTAATTCCACAATATTCCATTCTTTTGTAGTTTTTAAACTACAAACACAATAGTGCAGTTCCAACTTTTGAACACATCACATAGTTCAGTTCTTTTGGACTTCCAGTGCAGGTCGGTCCCGACAAATGTGGCAGAAGCGATGTTTCCACTTCATCGCCATCCAGAGGATTATTGTGCCTTTGTAAGACTAGCATCTGGGGTCAGCCGGTCCCTTTTCGATCACCCGCCGATGATCAGTACAGTGTCCGTTGGAGGGACCCCTGATCAGGAAAGTTGTCCCTCAGTGTCTTGGGATGGCTGACTAAAAGAACACATTCCTAGACACAAGTGGCCGCAGTGATATACCTGGATGAATGGACAGATTGACTCAAACTCAACTGTGGACAATTGGTCACAAACTGCTCAGACTCAAACTCGGAGAGTTGTGATAGACCCGTGACCGGACGTTTCGTCGACGGACGTTTCGTCGACGGACGTTTCGTCGACGGACGTTTCGTCGACGGACGTTTCGTCGACGGACGTTTCGTCGACGGACGTTTCGTCGACGGACGTTTCGTCGACGGACGTTTCGTCGACGGACGTTTCGTCGACGGACGTTTCGTCGACGGACGTTTCGTCGACGGACGTTTCGTCGACGGACGTTTCGTCGACGGACGTTTCGTCGACGGACATTTCGTCGACGGACATTTCGTCGACGGACATTTCGTCGACGGACATTTCGTCGACGGACATTTCGTCGACGGACATTTCGTCGACGGACATTTCGTCGACGGACATTTCGTCGACGGACATTTCGTCGACGGACATTTCGTCGACGGACATTTCGTCGACGGACATTTCGTCGACGGACATTTCGTCGACGGACATTTCGTCGACGGACATTTCGTCGACGGACATTTCGTCGACGGACATTTCGTCGACGGACATTTCGTCGACGGACATTTCGTCGACGGACATTTCGTCGACGGACATTTCGTCGATAGACAGTTTGCCTAACCTTAACCACTAACCTTAACCACTATTAAAGAAGACAAAGGAAATTCACATATTCTTTATTAAACAAAATAAAACAGCAAAAACTTGCGTCTCTTTTTTTTTGCTTGGTATTCCCATAGCTATCTTGTATACAGACTAGATTTCCGATGTGCGTTGTGAGGCAACGGAGCTAGACGTCGTCGTTTGTCGGCCATCTTAAGAACAGACCCATTCGCTCCTATTAATAGAGTCAATAGAATTTGCTCTTTGAAAGGACAATAGATTGCTTGATTTAAAATCAAACGTGTGCGTCTATATCAAAGTCAGAGATGCAGTATTTTTGGCATACTTCATAACAAATATCAGCATCCAGTCAGAATCGTAGCCACATCAATTCTCGATTAAAAACCAAACAGTTAATAGTAATTTAGTGGAGTCACTCAGTGCCCCCCGAGGAACCGAATTTCCTTTGTCTTCTTTTTAATAAAATAATTTTATTTATTGCCTTTTATTTTAAAAATGGAGCGCTCAACGTAGGAAGCCTGTTTCGTGCGTAGTGTGTTTAGAGACGAGCCCATTTAGTACGCACACGCCCAAATGTTAGTGTTTGTGTTGTCGAGCAAGATTTGCTGTTTTATTTTCTTTAATAAAGAATATGTGAATCAATACTTATTAGCCGTTCTAACAATAAAAATTTTGAAGATCATTTAATTCTGAATTTAAATTTTTTTAACATTCTAACTCTTACCTTTGATTTGCACCGGTGATGAAAATTACAATGCACTTTTTAAAATGTGTGAACTTGCAAAATTTTAAATCACCCAATAGTTATTGGCCCTACTGTATTTGTGTCTGTTGAATGTGCAGAGGCGGTTTGGCCTAGATGGCAGTGGTGGCTATTGCAAACAGATGGAAAAGACCATGGAGAGAGATGTGGCCAGGGGAACATTGGGTCTTGCAGAGTATTACTCTAAGAAGGTAGAGATGATGGAATCTCTTGCTTCAGGAGTTGATGATGGCACAACTAGAACTCAGGGTTTGTGTGTTTCTTTGCTCTTTGGTTAACATTACTATGACGGCATTTGTTATGGTCCTGTCATAAAAAACATTTCATAATACAGTCATATCTTGAGATACAAGCTTGATGCGTTCCGGGACCGAGCTCGTATGTCGATGTACTCGTATCTCAAATCAACGTTTCCCATAGAAATGAACTAAATAAAAATTAATTTGTTTCCACCCTCTGAAAAAAAACAGGAGGTAGAGGGAGGTAGAGGGAGGTAGAGGGAGGTAGAGGGAGGTAGAGGGAGGTAGAGGGAGGTAGAGGGAGGTAGAGGGAGGTAGAGGGAGGTAGAGGGAGGTAGAGGGAGGTAGAGGGAGGTAGAGGGAGGTAGAGGGAGGTAGAGGGAGGTAGAGGGAGGTAGAGGGAGGTAGAGGGAGGTAGAGGGAGGTAGAGGGAGGGAGAGGGAGGGAGAGGGAGGGAGAGGGAGGGAGGGAGAGGGAGAGGGAGGGAGAGGGAGGGAGAGGGAGGGAGAGGGAGGGAGAGGGAGGGAGAGGGAGGGAGAGGGAGGGAGAGGGAGGGAGAGAGAGGGGGAGAGGGAGAGACTTGACGGATGCGCTTGTAACATAAACTTTAAATTTAACTTAAATGAACTTAGATTCCTATACACACACTTTTAAAAAGTTGTAATCTTGCGTTACACAACATTTAAACCTTGTGCAATAACCAAAGCAAAGAGGTTAATGTATTCCACCGCGGCTTTCGAGGCGAACTTCCTGCTTCTCTATACGTCAGCTCAGTCATGCGTACACTACTCTGACGTTTTTGGATTACTTCGTGCTTAATATCGATTGTCATCATACGCCTTTTCTTCGCACTACCCTTCATTGCACCGGCTTGCTTTGGACCCATTGTTTTTCCCCTTAATTTTGCACTGACTGATGCAAAAAAACACGGAAAAAAGGCAACCCTCCGCCCAGTGCTCGTAGATATCTTTGTACGAGGGAGATGCGGCGAGAAACAAAGTGCGCTGAAATCATAAGCAGCCTCTCGCGTCTCGGCCACCTGGCTGTCTCGTATCTCAAGGCAAATATTTGCTCATTTTACTCAAATCTCAAATTGCTTGTATGTTGAGGCACTCGTATTTCGAGTTATTACTGTACTATACTTACACAGGTTTCAGAGTCCGGGTGTTTCTTAAACTGCCATTGTGAATGTCCTGAAGTGAACGTGCAGTGGGAATGTGTTCTTTTCCTCCTGTGCCATAGGTGTCATTGGAGCCCTATGGCAGTACTATCTGACTGAGTGCAGTGACTGTGCGTACGTGTGGCTGTGCGCTGACACTGACCACTACTGCTCCTCTCCAGGGGACAAAGGCTGGGGTTGTGGTTACAGAAACTTCCAGATGCTGCTCTCTTCTCTTTACAAACTAGACCCATATTCTTCTGCTTTACAAGGTGCTCCATTACGCAGGTCCCACTATGGAAGAAAAATCCAACTTCGGTTTGCCGTTTTTTTTGTGTGTTTTTTAAATGTATACAAGCTTACTAACATATATAATAATAATAATGCTACCCCTTAAATAATTAATGAGGCACAAAGGCAGTTATCTAGGAAGGATATAATGCACATTGATCTACATTGCACCTCTACTTTTGAAATTAATTGGGTCCAGAAGTGGTTTTGTAACTAGAATTTTTCGTAAGTAGAGACATTTTACACGTGGCCGGATGATTCGCCTAAAGACGTTTCGCCGACGGACGTTTGACAGACGGACAGGTCGCCGAATGGACGTTCCACCGAACGGTCATTCGGCCGAACCTCCGTTCGGAGGTTCGGCCGAACGGCTGTTCGGCCGAACGGAGGTTTCGCTGAAACGGGATTCGCACGCTCGCCCCGCCCCCGGATCGTGTGTGTACATGTTTTGCAACCTCGGCCCGCGGGCCATATACGGCCCGTTAGGATTTTTAATCCGGCCCGCCGAGTAGGTAAATCATATCCCTACGGTCATCGGAGGGGTTTCTCCCCGGGAACAGTGCTTCGTGGGCGGATTTTAATGACACATGCTGAGTTTCATTATCGAGCTCCATATATTTCCCGAGTTTGAGCACTTTAAAAATCGGCGGGGGTTCCCCCCCAGCCTATCCGAGAATAGTGCACCGTGAGTAGACTGGGTTGGACGACGCCCCGCTGAATTTCTGCAGCTCCAGAAATTTTTCAAATTTGAGCCCCACACATTGGAGGGGTTTTTCACCGAGCACAGTGCTCTGTGGGCGGACAGGGGTGACACATGCCCCGCTGGAATCCTGAGCACCAGAATTTTTTTCTAAGCGTGAGCACCACACACATCGGAGGCGTTTTTTCCCAAGCGTAACCAAGGATAGTGACACATGAGCGGAATGGGTTGGCTGATGCCCCGCTGAAATCCTGAGCTCCATAAATTTTTCTAAGTGTGAGCACCACACACATCAACGGTGTTTTCCCCAGTGCTTATCCGACATTTGATGTCGCAAATACAAATACTAGTATTTGTATTTAATCATTAAACGCTGTTTTCGGCTGGATTTGACCGAATTTGAGAGCATTTTGAGCCGTTTGGCGAATGGCTCTGTTCTTAAAATGGCCGACAAGCGACGACGTCGAGCTCCGTTGCCTCACGACGCGCATCGGAAATCTACTCTGTATACACGAAGAATATGTGAATTTCCTGTCTTCTTTTAAATAAAATACTAGTATAAAATACAACACTAGTATTGTATATACAAATACTAGTATTTGTATTTAATCATTAAACGCTGTTTTAAGATGGATTTAGAAAAATTTCTGGAGCTGCAGAAATTCAGCAGGGCGTCGTCCAACCCAGTCCGCTCACGGTGCACTATTCTCGGATAGGCTCGGGGGGGAACCCCCGCCGATTTTTAAAGTGCTCAAACTCGGGAAATATATGGAGCTCGATAATGAAACTCGGCATGTGTCATTAAAATCCGCCCACGAAGCACTGTTCCCGGTGTTGGAAATTTATTTCTAAATCAACATAAACTCAAGTTAGTAATCTGACTCCAATTTGTGACCTTACCCAACTGCCACTCATCCAACAATATGCGCGCTCGTTCTGCAATAGAAAGGTATCAGAAAGCCGGCATTTTCACACACGAGTGGATTTATTCCTAACACACAGATCTAATACAAGCACCTGGGTCTCGGGTCCCTCTCAACACAGCTCTGTACGCCTCTGTTGCCACCAGCAGACGTACTCTCTATCCGAGTTGCCCAGCAATGAGTTATACTACACAATATGCAAATGGCACAGCAACAAAGGCATCCCGGCACTATTCTATTGGCTATGTGTATACTGCAGTTAACTTTAGCTTGCTTTCATTGGTCTGTCCTCCTCTGCTGAGTCGCTTGCTGGCTCCTCCTGGCTGCAATCTCCTCGTAGCTGCTCCTGGGTTTATCTTGTCTCTGCCGTCTTCTTGCAGATTAGCACCGTTTGTTCTGAAAACATTCCATTCTTGCACACCCACACATCCTGTTTTGTTCAAACGCTCAGCACTTTACAATCTCACACTCTCATACACAGAATGTAGCAATCATCTAATGAACTACTTTAAGACCAAACTTTTATGTTCCTTTACCGGGGAGAAACCCCTCCGATGACCGTAGGGATATGATTTACCTACTCGGCGGGCCGGATTAAAAATCCTAACAAGCCATATATGGCCCGCGGGCCGAGGTTACAAAAGATGTACACACACGATCCGGGGGCGGGGCGAGCGCGTGAATCCCGTTTCAGCGAAACCTCCGTTCGGCCGAATGACCGTTCGGTGGAACGTCCATTCGGCGACCTGTCCGTCTGTCAAACGTCCGTCGGCGAAACGTCTTTAGGCGAATCATCCGAGTACCCATTTTACATGTAAAAGCCCAAACCATTTCAAAGTCTCCAATACTACCAACTCATCTCATTTTCTGAACCGCTTTCTCCTCAGGGTCGTGGGGGGTGCTGGAGCTAATCCCAGCTGTCACTGGGCCACAGGCGAGGGACACCCTGAATCAGTGGCCAGCCAATCGCAGGGCAAAAGGAGACGGACAACCATGCACACATACTACCAACCAACACTGTTAGAAATTCCTGATGATGAACGTCGAATGCACACAAAAAGCATCAAGGAGATGCTGGTCGCTCTAAAGCGATGGAAGGCCAATGGTGTGTTGGGAGATTTTGTCGATCATCAATCATACCAATTTCAAAATAAAATACAGGAAGATTCGGGGAATGCGTTTTTTTTTAGCATTTTGTAACTTGAATTTCTTTCGTATCCTGCGAGGACATCAGGGCATTTTGTAACCTGAATATTTCAGTAGTGATGTTCGTAAGTCGAGGTACAACTATATTAATGATTTACTTTATATCTTTTATTTTCTACTGAATCTAAATGCTAAGAGCACAATTACGGAGTAACAGCCCAAGAGACGTATATGATCTATATGTATGCAGTTCTGTCACACCTTTTTGACAAGCTCACTATTTTTAGGGTAACCGCCTGTCCCATGTAGTGCATAGTGTTTTGAGGTCAAAACTATTTTGTGATTTCAGGCGTTCTGCAAAATCAACATAACACTGGTAAAAAACAATAAAATCTGACACTCAAAAATAATGAAATTTGATTACGTCCTCTGCCCTGGTGGTTTGAGTGTTTAGCGCGTCGGCCTCACGGCTCTGGGTTCAAATCCAGGTCGGTCCACCTGTGTGGAGTTTGCATGTTCTCCCCGGGCCTGTGGGTTCTCTCTGGGTACTCTGGTTTTCTCCCACATTCCAAAAACATGCATGGTAGGCTGATTGGACACTCTAAATTGTGTGACTGTGAGCATGAATGATTGTCCGTCTCCCCGTTCCCTGGATCAGTTAGCCACCGATTCAGGGTTTCCCCATCTCTGACCTGAAGTCAGCTGGGATAGGTTCCTGCACTGTGAGGATAAAGCAGTTTAGAAAATGAATGATTATGTCCTCGTTTGGAAACTTACCCGAGGAGAAACCAATGAGAAAAAACGTATAGGCCACCCACTAATGCTCCACTTTTAAGGACTTGACAGCAAGGCAATATTTGTCTTCACAAACACAAACTTGTGCATTGCATTCAAACTTGATAAAACATCACATCTTCAAATTTATTCCTCAACAAATGTACAACAAATGACTTCCAGAATTTATTTCCCCCTACATTAACATATTTGGTCTCATTCAGACAACATTCAACGTATACTACTACTGTAACAGAAAGGTCAAGGAACAATTCACCCTATATGCTTGTTTAACTAGTTAAAATTGGCTATCCTCAATAATTAATTCTGGTTTTGTCTTGTTATATAGACAGTTTTTCATTTAATGGTCGCTATTCCCCACAGACAAAGCAGTGCCAAGTATTCCACGGGTGCAGGGTATGATTGAGGATGCATGGAATTTAGGACTGGATCCTCAAGGTGCAACCCACTTTAACAATAAGCTAAAGGGAACTCGAGCTTGGATTGGCGCCACGGAGATCTACGTCCTGCTTACCTCTCTAGGAATCAGGTGCTTACCATTGAATTTAAACAATCTTTAATTCTAGTACCTCATAAACCATGGTTGTATGAACTGGTCCTCAAGGGCCGCAGTGGGTGGAGGTTTTCATTCCAACCCAAAGAAGAGGCTACATCACCAATCTGGTGTCTTAAAAGTGTAATTAGTTGATTGCCGTCAGGTGCTGCTAGTTTCAGAAGAAAACTCATTGGTTAAACTGTCTGCTAGATCAGTTGGAACAAAAAAAAGCTTATCAGTCATGGTCCTATAGAAATTTAAAAACTTGTTGGAAAGGGAGATTTTGGTCAAACGATTGCGCTCATACTTCGCTGCTTGCTACTACCCCTGGGCGAGGCGGTGCTGGTGTCTGCCTGGGAGCGCAAGGTTTTTGTGGAGGGGTGGCACCGCACTCCCCTGTTGCACATGGTGGCGAGTATGCTGCTTGGCCTAACATCTGGCTTTAGCACGCTAACCTCGGTTCCAGCATCACGAAAACTGTTCTTCTAGTCAATTGAAGGCCAGTGGAGTTTCAAAATAAATTACCAGATACAGAGAGTACTTAGTTTTCTGAGAATGTTTGATCTCGTTTGACATTCCATAACTTGGATTGTTTTTATATCTTGGAACAAAGGCTTTTTTAAACCTGAATATTTCGTATGTTGAAGCATTCATAATTACTGTGATCCTTCACCACTTTGTGGCTTCAGTACATCGCGTTTTTTTATATTGGATTGGATTGGATTGGATAACTTTATTCATCCCGTATTCGGGAAATTTCGTTGTTCCAGTGGCAAGAGGGTGAGGATGCAGGAATAGGAAAGGCATTTTAGACATAAATAGATAGGTAATAGATAGGTAATAAGTAGGTCAAGAAATAAATACATGAATAAATATATAATCAAATAAGCGTGTTGCTTAGGACATATATACATACATACATACACATAAATGTACATGCATGCATACGGTAGGTCTTAACACAAAGCCATTTTTTTGTTAAAGAGCCTGACAGCTGATGGGAGGAAGGATCTGCGGAAGCGCTCCTTCCTGCAATGAGGGTGCCGCAGTCTATTGCTAAAGGAGCTTCGGAGGGACTCCACAGACTCATGCAGGGGGTGGGAGGTGCTGTCCATGATGGACATCATCCTGGTCAGCATCCTCCGCTCTCCCACTTCCTCCACAGAGTCCAAAGGACAGCCCAGAACAGAGCTGGCCCTCCTGACCAGCTTATTCAGCCTGTTCCTGTCCCTCTCCGTGCTCCCGCATCCCCAACAAAGCACTGCATAAAACACTGCAGAGGCCACCACAGTGTCGTAGAAAGTCCTCAGCAGTGTCCTGCACACTCCAAAGGACCGTAGACTCCTCAGTAGGTAGAGGCGGCTCTGGCCCCTTTTGTACAGGGCATCTGTGTTTGTGGACCAGTCTAGTTTGTTGTTGAGGTGAACACCCAGGTACTTAAAATTCTCCACGATTTCAATGTCTGTACCCTGGATGTTCACCTGAGTGGTCTGTTGAGGATTCCTCCGAAAATCGACGACCATTTCCTTTGTCTTACTGGTGTTGATGTAGAGGTGGTTTTGCCTACACCAGTCAACAAAGGCTGTGATGACTCCCCTGTACTCCAGGTCGTTCCCGTCCGTCACTCGTCCAACAATAGCGGTGTCGTCAGAGAACTTCTGGAGGTGGCAGGTGTCTGTATTATGTTTAAAGTCCGATGTGTAGAGGGAGAAGAGGAGTGGAGAGAGCACTGTGCCTTGTGGGGCCCCCGTGCTGCAAGCTACCACATCAGACGTACAGTCCTGGAGTCTCACATATTGTGGTCTGTCAGTGAGGAAGTCGATGATCCATGCGGCTAGGTGGTTCCTTACTCCAGCCTCTTCCAGTTTCCCTCTCAGTAGAACCGGCTGAATGGTGTTGAAGGCACTGGAGAGGTCAAAAAACATCATTCTCAGCGTGCTTCCCGCGTTCTCCAGGTGTGAAAGAGACCTGTGCATCAGGTAGGTGGTAGCATCTTCCACACCAATGCCTGGACGATAGGCGAACTGCAGAGGGTCCAGCTCTGCATTCATCAGGGGGCTGAGGTGATTGAGGATGATTCTCTCCAATGTCTTGATCAGGTGAGAGGTTAATGCTACCGGCCTGAAGTGGTTTGGCTCCCTGGGGTACGCAGTCTTAGGAACTGGGACCACGCAGGAAGTTTTCCACAAGGTGGGGACCTTCTGCAGACTGAGGCTGAGGTTGAAAATATGCAGAATCACTATACCAAGCTGATCCGCACACTCTCTCAGTAGTCTGGAGCTGAGGCCGTCTGGACCGGTAGCCTTCCTTGCCTCGATCTTCTTGAGCTGTTTTATCACCTGATCGACAGTAATGCAGAGACTGGTGGAAGAGGGGGAGGAAGAGGAGGAGGAGGAGGAGAATGAGGGGGGAGCGTTGCTTCTGGTCTGGGGGGTCAGGGGAGTGGGGGCAGGACTGAATCTGTTAAAGAACTGATTCAGTTCATTGGCCCACTCCCTGCCGCCAGACTCCGGGTCTCTCTCGCTGTTGCCTCCATGGCCCGAAATAGTCCTCAAGCTCCTCCAGACCTCTTTGGTGTTGCCTCTCTGGAGTTGGTTCTCCAGCTTCCTCCTGTAGATGGTCTTACCCTTCCTTATCTCTCTCTTCAGCTCCTTCTGGACCATTTTCAGGCTCTCTTTCTCCCCAGACCTAAAAGCCCTCTTCTTCTTGTTCAGGAGGGCCCTTAGATCCCTGGTGACCCACGGCTTATTGTTGGAGAAACAACGGACCTTCTTGGAGGGTACAATGTTCTCAACACAGAAGTTAATATAATCTGTGATGCAGTGGGTCAAGCTGTCAATGTCTAAAACAAAAAGTTCATTAAAAATGTCAAAATTCATGCTGAAACTTACAAGCGGAATACGGGCGATGAAAAAATGGCAGAAGTCGGACGATATTTAGTAGAAGAAGAATGATGCCCGAATAATATAAACGAACGAGAAGAACAACGTCTTGCTATTTCCTGGTATCTATGGATTACATTTCGATTCACACACGTTATCGGTGAAGAAACACTAAGCACTGAGCCTATTCCAGCTTTGTTTGGATTTCAAAATCATAGAAAATGCCTCCCAGACGCCAATGAACCCAAGACAGAACGAGACATGATGACAGTGACTGAAAAAGGGACATTGGTATGCAAGAGGCATAGCAGTTCAAATTTGTCCTCTGTAAATGACATACAGTTGTGGTCAAAAGTTTACATACACTTGTGAAGAACATAATGTCATGGCTCTCTTGAGTTTCCAGTTATTTCTACAACTCGGATTTTTCTCTGATAGAGTGATTGGAACAGATACTTCGTCACAAAAAACATTCATGAAGTTTGGTTCTTTCATGACTTTATTATGGGTGAACAGAAAAAAGTTATCAAATCTGCTGGGTCAAAAACATACATACAGCAGCGCTAATATTTGGTAACATGTCCCTCGGCCATTTTCACTTCAATAAGGCGCTTTTGGTAGCCATCCACAAGCTTCTGGCAAGCTTCTGGTTGAATCTTTGACCACTCCTCTTGACAGAATTGGTGCAGTTCAGTTAAATTTGATGGCTTTCTGACATGGACTTGTTTCTTCAGCATTGTCCACAAGTTTTCAATGGGGTTTAAGTCAGGACTTTGGGAAGGCCATTCGAAAACCTTATTTCTAGCCTGATTTAGCCATTCTATTACCACTTTTAATGTGTGTTTGGGGTCATTGTCCTGTTGGAACACCAAACTGCGCCCAAGACCCAATCTTCGGGCTGATGACTTTAGGTTATCTTGAAGAATTTGAAGGTAATCCTCCTTCATTATCCCATTTACTCTCTGTAAAGCACTGGTTCCATTGGCAGCAAAACAGCCCCACAGCATAATACCACCGTGCTTGACGGTAGGCATGGTGTACTTGGGGTTAAAGGCCTCACCTTCTCTCGTCGAAACATATTGCTGAGCATTGTGGCCAAACAGCTCGATTTTTGTTTCGTCTGACCACAGAACTTTCCTTCAGAAAGTCTTATCTTTGTCCATGTGATCAGCAGCAAACTTCAGTCGAGCCTTAAGGTGCCGCTTTTGCAGCAAGGGCTTCCTTCTTGCACGGCAGCCTCTCAGTCCATGGAGGTGCAAAACACGCTTGACTGTGGACACTGACACCTGTGTTCCAGCAGCTTCTAATTCTTGGCAGATCTGATTTTTGGTGATTCTCGATTGAATCTTCACCCTCCTGACCAATTTTCTCTCAGCAGCAGGTGATAGCTTGTGTTTTCTTCCTGATCGTGGCAGTGACAAAACAGTGCCATGCACTTCATACTTACAAACAATTGTTTGCACTGTTGCTCTTGGGACCTGCAGCTGCTTTGAAATGGCTCCAAGTGACTTTCCTGACTTGTTCAAGTCAAGGATTTGCTTTTTCAGATCGATGCTGATCTCCTTTGACTTTCCCATTGTAGCGTTTGTAGGCGTTTGCATCCAATGAGCCCTATTTAAATGGCCTCAGAGAAGTCACCAGCTGTAGTCACTCAATATCACTCACAAGAAGTTAAGAGGCCATGCTATGAAGCTCATTTCACTGACACAACTTTCTAAGTCACCAAAATTGCTAATTTGTGTTGCTGTATGTATATTTTTGACCAAGCAGATTTGATCACTTTTTCGGTTAAACCATAATAAAGTCATAAAAGAACCAAACTTCATGAATGTTTTTTGTGACAAAGAATTATCTGTTCCAATCACTATCAGAGAAAAATCAGAGTTGTAGAAATAACTGGAAACTCAAGAGAGCCATGACATTATGTTCTTCACAAGTGTATGTAAACTTTTGACCACAACTGTATGTAAACATAAATATCTCCCACCCAGTGCATCCAACCGTATTAACTCCTTTGTGCTCTATAGAGGACATTCAGAGCTTTCAATGATACCAAATTTCTTTTGCAGTATTCCAATTACTTCACATAGATTGGGAAATTTCAAAATAAATGTGATTGAACATAATTTTTTTTCCTGGTAGTCAGTAGGATATGGGATGTAGTTTCCAACAACGTCCCCAGGAGATTGACGCCACCTTGGTTTGAGCCATTGAATTTGGCAATCGTCTTGACAGTGCCGTGTCCTTGCAAAGCATATTTGTACAAGAAAAGAAATGGCATTTACCATTGTCCTTGTGTGGCAAAAACCTCTCGTAGAAAGAAGCTCCTCCTGCTGCCCCTATGGCGCTCCCTGAAGTTTTTATCAATGATCCAAAGCCTCACGAATCTGATGAAGAGGACTTGGACTAAAGCTCACAATAATTTTTTATGTATAATATTTTTTATTTTTTTATTTTTTAATCAAGCAGAGGAACAATTTTCACTGTGCGAACAGTACTTAAAGTATTTATATTTTTTTTAATTATAAATTATATTTAGATATTATTACATTAGTCTGCCTATAACTATTATATTGAATAAATACACTTCTTGATAATTGTACTTGCGTACTTGTTTTTGTTTAGGCACGAAAACATGCTGTATGGTATGTAGCAATAATAGGTCTGATCCTACTTCATGTTCTTTTGATTATCGTAGCCAAACTAAACAAAGTAACAGACTTAATGGGGAATGATGAAGATGACATAACCAAGACACAAGAAATACTCCCACGCTCAACAAACGAAGACAAGGACTTTAAATACAAAGACGGGTTGGTGACAACAACAGCTGAGTCATGCATGAGAAGGAGAGCCAGAAAAGACACAGCACTTTACATTCATGAACAATAATGCGGATAGGACACACAAGGAAATAAATACCCCACCACCAAACTGCCTCCTCGGGGCACCTATTCAGCCTATTTTCCATGATTCCCTCCCTCAAAGTCACCAGCATCAAACGATCAACTCCTCAGCAGTTTCTCCAGGAGTTTGATAACTATGTAATTTTGTTTCAAAGCTTTTGGCGAAGGAGACCCCAGACTGGATAGGTGCCCTTGAGGACCGGAATTGGTGACCCTTCCTTTCGAGACTACTGGGGGTGGAGGAGTTATCTACTCCTCAAAATCATATCAATCCAATGCACTTAATTTTTATTACTTTTTACAACTTAAGATCAGCATTTTACAGAGGTACAAGCAAATGCACTTTATTTTGAAAACACAATTTCAGATTTCATCAATCAAATATGTTTTTTCCACTCTTTGTGAAACTACTCTATGTCCCACAAAGTGTCATCAATACCGCTTGTTTGAAAGAATGCAGCAGTGGATTGATGTGAATGCTAGCTTTAAAAGAATCAATTCTCCCTCTCCCACCGCAGTGGCCGCATCATTGACTTTCACCAGCCAACTGGTCAAGGAGGCACCCATCCATTGCTCTTTGAGTGGGTCAAACAGTACTTCAGTCAGTCCAGCAGTAGCAGCTTGCCCTCTAGACTTATCCAGACCTCTCTACCACCGCTTTACCTGCAGCATCAAGGTGCGCACCGGGCAACACAATGACATTCTTAGAAATACATTGAGCCATGGACAATGAGACATGGTGGGGTTTGCGCTGGATGTAGGTCTACAATTCCAACACAATTGTAGAAAGGCAGCATTAAAATTACATTTTGGTTCTACGTTTTATTTTAATATTAGCAACTCATCTCTTAAATAGAGTGGCCCAATGGATGAGTGGTTAGCGCGTCGGCCTCACAGTGGGAGACCTGGGTTCAAATCCAGGTCGGTGCACCTGTGTGGAGTTTGCATGTTCTCCCCGGGCCTGCGTAGATTTTCTCAGGGTACTCTGGTTTCCTCCCACATTATTTTGACACAATTATCATATCACACATGACCTACTGCCTTACAGGTTGGTCATCGGACAGAAAGACAACACTAAAACCAATATAAACCCTTTATAAGCTAGCGCTGAAAGTATTGGACAGAAAACCAAAAACGCACCACCACTGTCAGATATTTTTTTAAAAAGACACTAAGTAGGTTGGGCAACACTTAAATATGCAGATGCTACCTTAGTTTACACAATTTTCCATCACATAGCTCCTCCTCCACTGCAAGATTTTGGACAAAAAACATTTAAACACATCAACAAGGGCTGGCTCTAGAGGTGACTGTAGTTCCCTTCAAAAAGAGTGCATTCAGCCAAAGCAAGTTCTCTGTCCATGCCTCATAAACCTGGAACTCAATACCAATTACCATACGTGAACTCCCGTCTCTGAATCTCTTTGCCACTCATCTTAAAGCCTGGCTGTTAGACGAACAAAATTGCGGTCACTTTTAACTTTTTGGTCACAATTCCACTAACTGTATTTGGAGGAAGAACAAGACCGATGGTAGCGCTCTCCAAACAAGCCTTCTTCCAGATGCCAGAAACTCTCCACATCTTAATCCCATTGGGAACTTGTGGTCAATCCTCAAGGGGCGGACGGACAATCAGAAACCCACAAATTCTGACAAACTCCAAGCATTGATTATGCAAGAATAGATCAGTCAGGATTTGGTTCAGAAGTTGATCGACAGCATGCCAGGGAGTATTGCAGAGGTCTTGAAAAAGAAGTGTCAACACTGCAAATATTGACCTATTCCATGTAAATCTCAAAAGCTTTTTATACTTGTGAAATGCTTCTAATTGTATGCCATCATACCGTAGAAATATCTGGCAAACACGTAAAAACCCTGAAGGAACAGACTTTGTGAAAATGTAACATTTGTGTCATTCTGAACCTTTGCCCATGCAAAAGAAGAAAAAAGAGAAAATTATTCATTAAGCCATTAAAATGAATAGAAATGCAAAGACATCTTCCAAACTGTTAGTGGAAGCTGAGTAAATATACAGTGGGGCAAATAAGTATTTAGTCAACCACCAATTGTGCAAGTTATCCTACTTGAAAAGATTAGAGAGGCCTGTAATTGTCAACATGGGTAAACCTCAACCATGAGAGACAGAATGTGGAAAAGAAACTAGAAAATCACATTGTTTAATTTTTAAAGAATTTATTTGCAAATCATGGTTGAAAATAAGTATTACCAAAAGTTCATCTCAATACTTTATGTACCCTTTGTTGGCAATAACGGAAGCTAAAAATTTCTGTAACTCTTCACAAGCTTTTCACACACTGTTGCTGGTATTTTGGCCCATTTCTCCATGCAGATCTCTAGAGCAGTGATGTTTTGGGGCTGTCGTTGGGCAACACGGACTTTCAACTCCCTCCACAGATTTTCTGTGGGATTGAGATCTGGAGACTGGCTAGGCCACTCCAGAACCTTGACATGCTTCTTACGAAGCCACTCCTTTGTTGCCCTGGCTGTGTGTTTGGAATCATTGTCATGCTGAAATACCCAGCCACATCTCCTCTTCAATGTCCTTGCTCTTGGAAGGAGATTTTCACTAAAACTCTCTCGATACATGGCCCCATTCATTCTTTCCTTTACCGAGATCAGTCGTCCTGGTCCCTTTGCAGAAAAACAGCACCAAAGCATGATGTTTCCACCCCCATGCTTCACAGTGAAGCATTGTGTTCTTCGGATGCAATTTAGTATTCTTTCTCCTCCAAACACGAGAACCTGTGTTTCTACCAAAAAATTCTATTTTGGTTTCATCTGACCATGACACATTCTCCCAGTCATCTTCTGGATCATCCAAATGCTCTCTAGTGAACCGCAGACGGGCCTGGATGTGTACTGGCTTCAGCAGGGGGACACGTCTGGCAGTGCAGCATTTGAGTCCCTGGCAACGCATTGTATTACTGATAGTAGCCTTTTGTTACTGTGGTTGCAGCTCTCTGTAGATCAGGGGTGTCAAACCGGTCCTCAAAGGGCCGCAGTGGGTGCAGGTTTTCATTCCAACTCAACAAGAGGATACCTTTTGTAAGTGTAATCAGTTAATTAAAGTCAGGTGCTACTTATTTTAGAAGACAGCTTATTGGTTAAAATGTCGGCACTGGATCGGTTGGAACAAAGACCAGGACCCACTGCGGCCCTCGGCGGAATCGGTTTGACTCGTGCTGTAGATCATTCACTAGGTCCCCCGTGTGGTTCTGGGATTTTTGCTCACCGTTCTTGTTATCATTTTGACGCCACAGGGTGAGATCTTGCATGGAGCCCCAGATCGGGGGAGATTATCAGTGGTCTTGTATGTCTTCCATTTTCTAATAATTGCTCCCACAGTTGATTTCTTTACACCAAGCGTTTTACCTATTGCAGATTGAGTATTCCCAGCCTGGTGCAGGTCTACAATTTTGTCTCTGGTGTCCTGCAACAGCTCTTTGGTCTTGGCCATAGTGGAGTTTGGAGTGTGAGAGACAGGTTCTGGACAGGTGTCTTTTATACCGATAATGAGTTAAAACAGATGCTATTAATACCGGTAACGAGTGGAGACCTCGTTAGATGTTAGACCTCTTTAACAGCCAGAAATCTTGCTTGTTTGTAGGTGACCAAATACTTATTTTCCACTCCAATTGGAAAATAAATTCTTTAAAAATCAAACAATGTGATTTTCAGTTTTTTTTCTCCACATTCTGTCTCTCATGGTTGAGGTTTACCCATGTTGACAATTACAGGCCTCTCTAATCTTTTCAAGCAGGAGAACTTGCACCATTGGTGGTTAACTAAATACTTATTTGCCCCACTGTATGATGTAGACGCTTTTGTAAGTAGAGGCACCACTGTATTTTAGTCCCTATGTGGTGCCACGACATTTGTGTTCAGTTTTTTTGCTTCTGCGTAAAAGTACCATAACATAAATGGTATAATTAGTTTTACCATTAAGCTAGCGGGCTGAAACGCTATGACACGTATTGTTGTTTTAAATTAAATTGTTGTGTCTCATTTTTTACCTTTAGATTGACAGTAATTTTTCCAACAGTGAATGGCAATAAAATGATCAAATACTTATAACAAATCCTCACTATTCACTTGGCAAACAGCAACATTATTTACAAGTTCAAAATAGTCCTCAGACTTAATGTATCTTCAACTTGTCCTAAAGGGCATAGCCGCTCCATAGTGGGATTGGAACAGCATAAGAATGGAAGCATGGGCCTTCTGCTTTTGGATCCTGGTTCCTCATCAACAGATATCTTGAAGCTAATGAGTAGAAGCACCGCATCAATGGCCATTCGACATATCCGAAAGCTTCCTGGCAGCCTGAAACACAAACAGTACCAGATAGTAGGAGTAGAGGGTGCGTTGTCCACTGAGGAGAAACAGGTTAGTTACCTATGTATTATTTCATGTTCAGTATGATGATGAAATTCTAGTCATCTATTTTGATCATTTTCCATGTCATTTCAATCTATTTTTCAATTACATCATTGTCTGCAATTTGGAACTATGACTCCAATTCCAATGAAGTTGGGTTGGTGTGTTAAACATGACTAAGGACAACACGACTCAGTGATCTGCCAACCATATTGGACCTATATTTTATTGTGTACACTTCAAAGGAAATGTATTTAATGTTGAAAATGATAGCCTTTATTGTTTTTAAGACAATCATTATTTTAGAATTTTATGGCTATAACTCATTCCAAAAGAGCTGGGGTAGGTGGTGAAAAAGAGGAGAAATTTGAGAAATGGTTTTCAAACACCTCATGTGGATAATCCCACAGGGCAACAGACTAGTAGTTGGAAACCATTTAGTGAATTAGTTGAACTGCTCATTCATAAGCAAATATGGGATGAGGTTCACCTCTTTATGAACAACTGCATGAAACAGTTTTAGGTCATGTTCTTCAAGGTAAATTTTCAAGGAATTTAGGATTCCATCATCTATGGTCCAATCATATCATAGAAGCTTCAGACTATCTGACAAATCATTCTGTAAAAGTGGCAAAGGCCAGAAAATCATACTGAATGCCTGTGATCTGGACAGTCCGGCGGATGAGTGGTTAGCGGGTCGGGCTCACAGTTCTGGGGTCCTGGGTTCAAATCCAGGTCAGTGAGCATGTCCTCCCCTGGCCTGCGTGGGTTTTCTCCGGCTACTCCGGTTTCCCCCCACATTCCAAAAACATGCATGGTAGGCTGATTGGACACCCGAAATTGCCGCTAGTTATGAGTGTGAGCGTGAATGGTTGTTTGTCTCCTCGTGCCTTGAAATTGGCTGGCCATCAACTCAGGGTGTCCCCCGCCTTGTGCTCGGAGTCAGCTGAGATAGGCTTCAGCACCCCGCGCGACCCTAGTGAGGATAAAGCGGTTCTGAAAATTAATGAATGAATGGACGGGCGGGCGGGCGGGTGTATTTGGGCGGACGGATCCATCCGGACGGACGGTTGAACGAACGAACGTACGAATGAATGTTATCCCCTTGAAAATGAAATTACAGAATGGATTCAGCAATACGTTCAGAAATCAATCTCCATGAACAAAATTCACTGTGCCATCTGCAGTTCCTTCTTCTTCTTCTTTTTCACCTCAGGCGCCTGAGGATTACCCTCAGCAGCGCTAGAGCTGCCACCGGAACACGGATTAGTTCATCCAGGGAGTTGCCCAGGCCGCGATGCCATAGGTGTTCAGACGACTCTGTTTCCTCGTCGCACAGGCGGCAGCGATCCGAGTCGGATTTCCCCACAAGGTGGAGCCAACGGCGGAGCAGGGGGTGGTGTCCACTGCGGAAACGAATCAGGTCTGTGCGGTCTCCTTTCGATAGGGCAAGTTCTTCCTCATGATGGCACGTCTTGTGGCTGCGTCCGGGGAGGTGTGGGTTTGGTCATCTGACGAGCCAAGTTTAGCTAGGGCATCGGCCAGGTCGTTACCGCATATGTTGCAGTGGCCCGGAATCCACAGTAACTGTAATCGCTTAGGCGGAGGGAAAAGGGCGATGTCACCCTGAAGTCTCCGAATGGCGGGGTCTTGCGTGTGGGGGTTTCCCATAGCTTGGACCAGCGATTTGCAGTCACTAAGGATGATTGATGTCTGCCAGTCTGCTGTTTCCCTCAGCCAGGAGAGTGCCTCGGTCAGTGCCACTTTTTCAGAGTGGTAGAAACTGCTGCGGGTGCCAGTGGCACCATGCCATTGGTGGATGATTGCAGTCTCCTTAATGACGACGAAACCTGCACCACCGTCCGCAGTGCCTTCTTTGGTGGATCCATCTGTGAAGATCTGTAGGTCCGGTTCACCCATGCTTCTGATGAGCTCTTCGGCCTTATCTCTTTGGATGATGGTCGGCATGTGTTCAGAGACTGCAGTAAAGGCAGTGTGGATGGGGGGGGGGGGGATTTGCCAGGGTGGGCAGGGGTGGGAAGAGTATGTGCAAGGGGTATGGAGTTCAAGAGCGGTAAGACGGGGAAGGGTCGAAGATCGCCAGTCTGGCTTCTTTTGTAACCGCATTTTGACGTTTTCATGGAGGAGGCGGTGTCGGGGATCAGAAGGAGGCAGCTGGTTCCAGGCATCCGCCTTAAGAAGTGCTTGTAAATTGAGGCGGGATGAGAGGGGTGTATGATGTGCCTCATGTAGGAATGCTTCGGTGGGGGTGGACCTGAGGTGGTGGGTTATGGCGCGGGCTGCTTCCAGTTGGGCAGTTTCAAGGGATTTGAGGTGAGTTTGGGCCAGCCAGGGGGCCCATGCAGGTGCTGCGTACTCTGCGAGACTTCTCTGGGTGGCAATATACACCGTTCTAAGGTCGTTTGGTTGCCAACCCCAAGATGTGCCACTGAGTTTGCGGAGCAGATTCGTTCTTTTGGACATGGTTTGGGGGACTTTTTTCGCTTGCTCTGCAAACGTGAGTTGTCGGTCGAAGGATACGCCAAGGAAAGTGGGGGTGGGGTTATGCTTGAGGGCGGCGCCATTTATTAAGATCTTTGGTTGCCATTTGGCCTCAGCTGAGTCCAGGCTGAAAAATGACGCCTCACACTTGGTGGTGTTAAGGTTTAGGTGTGCCTCGGAACTCCACCTCCAGACTTTTTCAACCTCCGTTTGAAGTCTGTTTTCCACCTCCTCTTTGTTCCTACCCCGACAAGCAAGAGCCAGATCGTCTGCATAGGCGCTGACCAGGGTGGAATCGTTGAACTTGTCGAGGAGGTCATTAATGTAGATGATGAATAAGAGGGGCGACAGGACCGAGCCTTGGGGGAGCCCTTCTTTGAAGGTTCTGCTCCTGCCGACGGTATTGTTGATCCTGACCCTGGCTGTGCAATTTGTGAGCCAGTTGGCGATCCATCTGATGAAGCGGTAGGGGACCAAATCTGCAGTTCCTGGATGAAACCCCACTGTAAAGAAACAATTTTTTAACAGGACCGAAAAGCACAGGTGCTTTCTCACGGCCAGGGGTTGGCAAATTAAGCAACTGTTCTGTGGTCAGATTAATAACGATTTGAATTTCTTTGTGAAAGACGCAGATGCCATGTTATCTAGACTAAAAAGGCTAAAATCGTAGTAGTATATCAGCTATCAAAAGTCAACATCTGTGATGTTTTAGTTCCATTGGCATGGGTAACTGTAACATCTGTGAGGTCACCATTAATGCTAAAAGAATACATAGAGGTTTTGGAGAAAGGTGTAAACTTCCATTTAAGCAATGTCTTTCATGAACAACCCTGCTTATTTCGACAAAACAATGCCAAAGCACTTTCTTCACATTACAAGAGCTTAGCTTCGAAGAAAAGATTGCGGTTGGTCAACTGGTCTGCTCCCTATTGTTAAAAATGCATTCATTCATTCATCTTCCATACCACCCATCCTCGAAAGGGTTGCGGAGGTTGCTGGAGCCTAACCCAGCTGTCTTCAGGCAGACTACACCCTAGACTTGTGGCCAGTCAGCCATAGGGCACACAGAGAGGCAAATGACCATCCACACCTTCAATCATACTGCCACCAGCGGGAATTGAGCCCACGCCTGCCAGCTAGTTCAGAGTTGTGGTGCATAATGACGTGTAAAACAAAAAAACAAAGAACCAGACTGTTGAACACCTGAAGCTGTACATCAAGCAAGGATGGATCATTATTCCTCAATTTCCAAACGTTTATTGAACAGTGTTAAAGGGTGATATAACACAGTGGCAATCATGCCACTCACCTGCTTTTCTGGCATGTGTTGCAGTCATAAAACCCAGTTACTAATATTTGCCAAAAAGAATAAGCTTTTTCAGTATGAACATTTAATATCTTGTCTTTGTTGTAATTTAGATAAAATATGGTTTGAGCATGGTTTATGAAGGTTTATATGCCATTAGAGATCACCGAATGAAAATTGATTAATGATTTTGTCCCTCATAAACTTCCTGACCAAAACATAATGAGTGCTTAATTGGCCTTTTGGCTAACTCTCCAAATTGTTGAACCAATTTGTCTTGATTACTGTTGTTAATGTGGGGAAATCACTTAAAACGGGCACTAAAACGAGACTTAAATGAAATATTACGTTAATGTGTATTTTGCTGGTGACTTTAAAGAACTTAACAATGTTGTTTTCTTTCCTTTAACAGCAACGCATCTTGAACTCCAGGACTCTGTGTGCTGAAAGAATTCCATGAACTGAATGAAACGTGTTGGTTTTTATTTTCCCATCTTTCTGCCCTCTCCATCTTTGCTTTTGATGTGAATATGAATGAATCATTTCAGCATGTATAGTGTACTGCCCTTGTTTTCTAATAAATATTCAAAATTAATCACCTAACTTGTGTGCAGATGGCATAGGCCAGTTCCTCCTCAGCTGTGGTGAGAGTACACATGCATTGATGTTCTAACAATTTAAAACCATCGACTTTTGGTTTGCAGTCTTGCAGGAAAGTATCAATTCCTATTCACTGTCAGTCCCAAGTCTGGATTAAAAGAGACTCCCCCAATGAGTCATGACCTTAATGCATTGGTGGGATTTGTGTGTCCCAATGATCCTAGGAGCTATGTTGGCTAGGGCCTGGTTCCCCAGGTAAGGTCACCCAAGGCAAACTGGTACGAGGGGAGGAGCCCAGACAAACAATGACTCAGAAGACCTCTTAGGGCGAATAACACAATTGAAAAATGTTTACCCTCACCCAGACAAGGTTCAGTGGGGCCCCACTAGGCCTGGAGGTGGGGCACGATGGTGAGCGCCTGGTGGCGGGACCTGCAGCCATGGGGCCTGTCCGGGCACAGCCCGACAAGGCTACAAGTGTTCCTTTTTCCATGGGCTCATGACCTGTGGAAGGGGCCAAAGAGGTCCGGTGCACAGACAGCTGGGCGGCAGCCAAAGGAAAGGTCTTGGACAGTCCGATTCCTGGGTCTAGAAACTGGCTCTTGGGACATGGAATGTCACCTCTCTTGATGGGAAGGAACCTCAGCTAATGCGTGAGATTGAGAAGTTCCGTCTCAATGTAGTCGGGCTCACTTCTGTACAGAGCCTGGGTTCTGGTACCACTCCTATCAAAAAGGTTGTACATTTCCACTCCGGAGTCTCCCATGATGAGAGGCGAGGAGCCAGTGTGGGGATACTTATTGGCCCCCACTGCTCGGTGCCTGTACATTGGGCTTCACCCCAGTAGAGAATGGGGTACCATCCCTCTACCTGACTGTTGTCTGTGTTTATGCAGCAAACAGCAGCTCGCAGTACCCACCCTTGGAGTCCTTGGAAGGGGTGCTGGAGAATGCACCTCCTGAGGAATCCCTTGTTCTGCTGGGGGACAGCAATGCTCACGTGGGGAATGAGTGAGACCCGGTGGAAGACCGCCCCCCCTGGTCAGAACCCGAGTGGTGTCCATATGTGCACCTTGCACCAGGACTCAGTCCAATGATCGACTTTGTAGTCGTGTCATCGGGCTTTTGGCCGCAGGTCTTGGACACTGGTGAAGAGATGAGGGAGCTGTCAACCAATCACCACCTGGTGGTGAATTGGCTCCGATGATGGGGCAAGCTTCTGTTCTGCAGCTAGGGGGACCTAATCAAGACTCTCTTATCTTGTACTTGCAATAAACCTCAATAGGCTGCTAACCAATATGTGACCACGTATTCATGTTGAATACTTATTTATTTATTACTTATTTATTGTGCACTTCATGGTGAAATTTAAATCTCATTATACTTGTATAATGACAAGAAATGCATTCAATTCAATTAAGATTTTGAACAGGTCTCTGTAGTAAGTAATTTGAAGGTACTCCACGGTTTGTACAGTCGTACCTCAACTTACGAAATTAATTGTTAGCAGAACTTGGTTCGTAACTTGGATTTTTCGTAAGTGTATATGTATATATTAATATATATTAGAGCTGGGTGATATGTCAAAAATTATCACGATTAAGAAAAAATTCAGTCGATGTTGATAACTATCACGATACTTTTTTTTTGTTTTAAATTTGAAACTTCTGTGAATAAATAAAATTTTACTCCTTATTCAAATATGAAAGTAATAGTTACCTTACTTTATAAGAAAACAGAATATGAAATAGGATGATTGTAAAAAGTGTTGTTGTTGTTCTGTTGTGCAATAAAGATTAGACAACTCCCTCCTTACACTATGAAAAGTAAAGAATAAAACCTGCAGAAATTTTGACAGGTGTCTATATTTTTATAAATTTCCCTTCATTCCAAAAGTTGCTGCGCAATATAAAATAAAATAATCAACTGAAGTCATCACCTTGGCAAGCAGACTATTTTCAGCCTCACAAAAGAAAAAGTGTAAATTTACATAACATATGGCCATGAAATTAACCCAAGATAAAGACTTAGATTTTTTTCAACGTTTTCAGAAAATTTACATAAAATGGGGAAATACCTTGATATCAAGCAAGAAAAATATTACAGGATAGTGGGTTAAGGACATTTTCAATAAGTCTGCTCTTTATGCACAGGTATTTAACAAGACATTTAAAAAAGAAAGAAAATGCCAGGGAGAATTCACTTGGATCTTTTAGTGGATAGGCTGTGTTGTCCTGCATCTCACAATCGCACATTTTGGCCGTGTTATTGTCCTTTTGCGTTCATTCTGTGTTAGCCTTTATTGCTAACCAGTGTAAAAACATATTTCCTGATCATACTCTTCTCCTGAGCGTCTGGAACTAGCGTTAATGTGACAATCAGAAATATCAAAAATATTTCACGACGAGTTTTTTAGAAGAGGATGCCTTCCCAGACATTCTTATTAAAAAATGAACTGAAAGTGGCAAGGTCCACACGGATCGCCTGACGCTCTGTGTGGGGATGCTGCTGGCTGGCTTCATGGTAAAGCCAGCCTTATTCAACAAGTTTGACCGTCCTCATGCTAAAAAAAAAGCACAAAGACTGTTTTTCCCTTTTCCTTTATAATAGACAATGGTGTTTTTTAGGGTGTTTTGTTACCTGCCTGACATGTCTCCATCCCACGCTTAGTCAGGCGAGTACGCTAATCCCTCGAATATCGTAGATAATGTAGACCAGACATGGCCGCAAGAAGACAAAATGAACTAAATACAACTAAGAACAAAGCCTTGCTGCCTGTATACTGAATGAAAACCTGGAAAGCCTGCAT
The DNA here is from genome assembly GCF_051989625.1 of Stigmatopora argus. Taxonomy (NCBI): domain Eukaryota; kingdom Metazoa; phylum Chordata; class Actinopteri; order Syngnathiformes; family Syngnathidae; genus Stigmatopora; species Stigmatopora argus. Next base: position 3,518,157 of record NC_135390.1, on the reverse strand, counting down.
CAAGTAGCCTTCACAAACTTTCATCACGAATTTGAAGCTGTACCACGCTGAAAGGGGCCTCCCCTTCAAGAACTTGGACTCAAACTCCCATTGACCTGTTTTTTTGGATTTATATCAAGCGGAAAGGAACTATTTTCAGTGTGAGTAAGGTATTTAAAATATTTACAATTGTTTTAAATATAAAGATTATATTTAGTTATTAATACATTAGTCTTCATATGCTAATAGCTGTAACATTTAATAAATACACTTGATAATTACGTGTGTAATTGTATTTCTGTATAGGCGCAAAAACATGTAATAAGGTAGTAATAATGTGTGATCCTACTTCACGGTTTTTGATTATCGCGGCCATGTCTGGTCTACAATATCCGCGATATTTGAGGGATTACTGTATGTATTTTGTAATATTCTCAACAAAATGATCAGTAATGAAGTGAGTAATTCCAACTTTTAATTTTACTTATGAGATTCATAAAATATACAATTTACTTCCTAGTACAAACTTATGGGCAGCATCCAAACTTAAAGTCATTCATTTGGAAAGCTAATTTAAAACTAGGGAAATCGTAAAAATTACTGTTGTGACAAACATTCCCATTGCCACTACTGATAGTGTATCATTGGATGTTCATTTGTCTGATCAAGTTTCATTCATCACAAATTTCCAAGTTCATTCTTTTGTCCATCTGTTTTAATCCTCATCACTGCCCATTTCTAAAGGGTCAAAGTCAGGGTCATCATCCTCCAAATCCAAGTCTTCGATATCCTGGAACAAAGATTCATCCACCTCAACACTGTTTCCACCTAAAAGTAAGAAAGAGTAGGGGTTAGATCAGGCGTGGCCAAACCAGTTATAAAGGGCTGCTGTGGGTGCACGTTTTGTTCCAACCGATCCAGCACAGAGAGTTTAACCAATGGGGTTTCTGCTGAAACAAGAAGCACCTGATTGCAATCCACTGATTGCACTTCTAAGATACCAGATTTGTGGAAATGTTTCCTCTTTCAAGGTTGGAACGAAAGCATGAACCTAGCCCTATGTGGGATAGTTTATCCATCTCAGGGTTACATGTACACGGTTTACTGCGGAGACTCAGTGAAATTAGTATTTAGGATGGAAATTGTGTTTTTGTATTCTGAATCTATGCCAACAAAATCCCATTGGCAGTAAATTGGTCTAAAAATCTAAGTGGAAATTGGCCTGATCACTTCATCGGGTTAAAAAAATTACATTATTAAAGTGTATTAATTTCTTTTTAAGTATTATATCATTGGCTGCCATTGATGGTGATAGTTGTCCAATCCATTTTGACTAGGCGGGCTGTCAGTGATCCTTCAATCAAACGAATGGATTGGAAGTCTGTCGCCGTTAACGGGAGTGAAACATGATCACACAATACCAGTCTTTACAATTGAAATGGATGTATAACTGAAATGCAGTTAAATATTTAAAGGCTACAAACAACTAAATAATCTTAATACATTTACAGTAAATTTTATACCAAAAAAATAAGAGCATAAAATTGAACAAAAATAAAGATAAAGAGGGCTTTTATTTATTGTATTGGACTATTTTAAGTTTTTTTTTTTGCTGGAGCCTATCCCAGCAACTAGGGGAAACCCTGACTTGGTGGCCATATAATTGCAGGGCACAAGTAGATGGACAACCAACCCCACATATTTTAATCTATTAAAATTTACCCTGACATTCCAAAAACATGTATGGTAGGCTGATTGGAGACTCTAAATTGCCCCTAGGTATGGGTGTGAGTGTGCATAGTTGTCCGCCTCCTTGTGCCCTGTAATCGGCTGGCCACCGATTCAGAGTGCCCCCGCCTCTGGCCCGGAGTCGGCTAGGATAGGCTCCAGCACCCTCCTCAACCCTAATGAGGATAAAGCGGTTCAGAAAATGAATGAATGTATTGCTTGGCAGCTCAGTAGTTGACTGGTTAGGATGTCCCCCTCACGCTTCTGAGATCATTAGTTCAATTTGAAAACGGAGTACATTGATAATTGTGAACATTAACACAACTACATAAAACCAACATATTTCATGGCCCCTACCCACAGACTATAAACATGAAAAGTAAAATATTCAAACATTACCATCTTCAAGGAACTGGATGTCTGACGTGTCCAGATTGTGGTCCGTCTCAAACAGTTGTTTGCCTGTGGAAAAATATTTGCATCACTCTCAATATGTAATATTTGTTCACCTGACAATAAATTGAGGCGGGCCGGCGGCTGAGTGGTTAGCGCGTCGGCCTCACAGTGGCAGACCTGGGTTCAAATCCAGGTCGGTTCACCTGTGTGAAGTTTGCATGTTCTTTCCTGTGTGGATTTTCTGCGGGTACTCTGGTTTCCTCCCACATTCCAAAGGCATGCATGGTAGGCTGATTGGATACTCTAAATTGCCCCTAGGTATGGGTGTGAGCGTGAATGGTTGTTTTTCTCCTTGTGCCCTGCGATTGGCTGGCTACTAATTCAGGGTGCCCCCCCCTGGCCCAAAGTCAGCTGGGATAGTTTCCAGCACCCCCCGTGACCCTAGTGAGGATAAAGTGGTTCAGAAAATGAGATGAGATGCTGCAAATCGAACATAAAAATGAAAGAAACCCAAAAGTAACACCAGACTTGAGGAAGAGAAAAGTGAAGCATTTACCAGTGAGTTTTGCTTTTCCCGATTGCTCCTCTTCTTTCTGTCTTTTCCTTTGTAACTCAGCCACTTCAAGCTCAAACTTGGCTTTCCATGCAAGGAAGTTCTCAATTGTTACCACTGTTCCTTGAAATGCTACCTATTAAACACGTGCAGTTCTTTCATTATATTAAATACGTTTCATTACATGTTAAATTCATTGTAAACCGTCGTCTCTGAATTTTTCCGGTGTAAAAAAAATTGGTTGCCGGGCATCTCTACCAATTCTGGACTGTATCCAAATGTCTTAAATGAAGAATTATAGGCATTTTTATGTAGTGCCTTACCTTTTCTGCTTCCTCTGCCTCCCTCTCTTTCTGCAATTTCTCCTCTTCTTGTCTGGTCTTCATCAGGTCCACAATTTTGTTGAGTTTCTCCTGTACAGCTGTCACCAAAGTAAATATCATCACCATTCCCAGGTTTTCTTCTGCCTGCAGAAAAAAAATGGAAAGACAAACTCTGTTAGTGACATACAATCCTGTGGTAGTTAGTTGTATTATGAGGTTCTGACCTGCTGCTGTAGTATTGTGAGAATGTCCTCCATATCATTGTTTTCCAGGTTCTCTTGAGAGTGGACCTCCCACAGTGGCGGGTCATCTGGGTACGATTCTACATACGTAAACTTTAAAGTTGCTTCTACAGCTACAAGGGGAAACAAACAATGGTTATTCCATTTATACTGTCTGGTTTTATGAGGTCCCAAAAGGGGTATTGTTATGTCACAGTACATTTAACCAACATACTCACTTTCACCATTTTCCCCCGCGTCTGATGTTACAGTGATAGTGAAACTTATGGGATCCTCCGAAAGCACTACAATTGTATGAAATTCATAGAATTAAATCCACCCATACAGTAATACCTTGACATACGAGCAATTTGAGCTACGGGTACAAGACAAATTTTGATATACAAGCATGCAGCCTACGTGAAAGGCGGCTTTGAGAACATCATCTCGCCGCAACTCCCTCGTGTAAATGTCTCTACAAGCACTGGGCGGAGCGTTGCATTTTTTCAGTGTTTTTTTCCCGTTAGTCAGTGCAGAATGGTGTACGCGTGGCGGAGCTTGCTCACTAATACGGGAGGAGTATACTACCTCACGGTGGCGAGTGGTTGTGTGTTATCCTATTGTGAGGACATTTGTGCGCATCATTTTGGGAATATTTTGAAGGGAACACAAAGGCAAACAACCCTCAATAGGTTCCTTTTAAAAACTGCAGCTGAAAGTCAGGCGGGGCAAATAGAGCCAACCTGAGAGAAGAAATGTATACAAATTTAAAACAATTAGAATTAAGTTTAGTGTAAAGTTAGATTAAATTTATTTTTGAGTGTCTGTATCGTAATCCAAGTTCATTTAAATTTGTTTATGTTGCGAGGTCATTGCCGTGCAAAAAGTCTCTCTCTCCTCTCTCTCTCTTCCTCCCCTCCGTGAAATCCGTCTAATTTTAGTACTACTAAAGATCATAACCACTAGTTACATGTTACTCTGTTAATCGATGGCGAATTAGAACAAATACAAAAAATCCATTCCAATATCCTGTTTTTGGTGTTTTTTAAGAGGGTTGGAACGAATTAATTTTTATTTTAGTGTTCACTTCTATGGGAAACGTTGATTTGAGATATCAGTAAATCGACATACGCGCTCAGTCCCGGAACGCATTAAGATCGTATCTCAAGGTACCACTGTACTATATAACTTTTCTACCATTGAGTTTCATCTCCGTTGAATGGCGAGTGGCCAGGTACATATTACGATGCAATGCTATTGTATATGCGATAACATTTTATTATTAACATAGTTGAATACATGATCTAATATAGTGTTCTACAAAAAGGTGTTACCTGATCTTCACAAAGTACTGGAGTAATTCGAGATTTTTGTGATCCATTGCTAGCCGTAGCTACCTTAGTGTTAGCCGTATTTTCTGTATGTCAACATGAAGGAATTCAAACCTGTAAATGAGTCTGGGTATATCGACTCAATTGCTTCTAGTTCATTTATTTGCTCTTCTGCGTAGTCTGTCATTTTCGTGTTGCTGCAGATTATCTAGCAGTTTGCAAAATCATCCCCGTGGTTCTTCGTGCAGCCGCCATGCACTGCGACTGCGTGCATCTGTTCAAACGATCGATTCCATCCTCGTCCTCATCTTTAAAAAAATGTTGAGGTCCATGTCCTGACGTGTGGTGATATACAGATAACACGTGTGTAAGTACATTCTTTATTTTTACTTCCGTCTGTTTTTTTTTCAACAATAGAATCATTGTGTTGGCATCCCAATCGCAATCGGTGTAGCTGTCATCCATTATTTTTGTCTGCACATATAACCGATGCGCTTTCTTTTCTTCGTCTTTTTCTTCTATGGCAGGGGTGTCAGACTCGGGTAGGTTCGCGGGCCGCTTTAACGTCAACTTGATTTCACGTGGGCCGGACCATTTTAGATATAATATTTAGATTTTTTTTAAAAAAAAAATGGATTAAAAGAACTGGATTAAAAGCCCCGGATATTCATTTTTATAGATCTAAAATAATGTTTATTTTAGCTTTTTTAAATATATTTTTAGATTTTACAAAATTATTTCTTAACTAAAAACACAGAAAAAAATGATTAAAAAATTACAATTATTGATTTAAAAGGGGGAAATCAGGAATTTTAATATACATCTATACCAGGGTTGGGCAAACTTTTCGGCCCGGGGGCCACATTGACTTTAAAACTTTGACAGGCTGGCCGGGTCAGCACAAGATACGATATACATATAAAAACTGCATCCGTTAACAGTACATATGAAACCTAAACAGAAAAAAAGGACTTAAGTATGAACATATACTCATCACTCATCTGGGATTTATGGGGTGCTTTCTTGGTTTTCATCAGACTAAAGGTCTGTTCACACACACGTAGAGCCAAATAACACCAGAATCCTCTGTGCCATCTTCTGGATGTTTGGAAATTTGGCTGCACTTAATGAAGCCTAAAACTCAGAGACTTTCAGGGAGTTGAACTTGTCACATTGGAGATCAATCCGTTCCAACTGCAACTCCTGTGGAACCGTTTTCGGGTCTTGTGAGAAAGGAAATGACACCAGCTGTCAATTTTTCCAAAATCACAAAACCGAAGGCAGAATTGCTCATGCAGGTCATCCAATGATTTCCTGTATTTTGACCGCAAAAAATAATAACAATAATAATAACAATAATTTGGACAACGTCGGCGGGCCGGATTAAAAGGCCTAACGGGCCGTATATGACCCGCGGGCCGTAGTTTGCCCATGTCTGATCTATACTCTTCATTTTAATTTGATCCTAAAACAGAAAGTCGGCACTCATGATTTACTTTCCCGGGCCACATAAAATGATACGGCGGGCCAGATTTGGCCCCCAGGCCGCCACTTTGACACGTGTTCTATGGGGTCACTAAAATATTGTCAAAAGATTGCGGCTTGTTTTTGCTACTGCACATGCGCTTATCCTCCATCACATCTTGATCAACAAGGGCAGATGTGGGACAAGATTGAAAAGAATTGAATTGAATTGAACAGAATAATTTTATTGTCATTATACAACTATAATGAGTTTTAAAGCTTTCAACACGTAGTGCACAAATAACAACAAACAGACAAATAAATAATCAATAAATAAGAAATGAATAAATAAGTAGTCCAAGTGAGGTCAGCAGAGCAGAGCGGGCTTGTTCCATCTGAAGCCCAGGACGAGTTCAATGGTTTTGGAGATGTTCAGCGCCAAGTCGCACCATTAGCTGAGTCTATGGGCGGAACAACAAACAAGCAAACACATAGAAAATCCATATATAGTAATGATAAATAAATAATCACTAAATCATAAATAAATAAAATATAAAAATAAATAAAATATAAAAATAAAAAAAATATAAAAATAAATAAAATATATAGACTAGACAGGGGAATGAACTACATGTATAAATGCAACAAACTATATGTATACGCCGGGGTGTCTAAACTTATCTCGAGTCCTCCTATGCAGCCCAAAATAATTAACTTTATCAACATAAATACACAATATAACTATGAGTAGCGTACTTACAATACCAGGTGAAGCTGGGGCAAACAAACTTACTTAACGCTAGGCAATAAGTGCAATCTTAGAGAAAATAAGGACTCCACTGCCTCAGCATTTACAATCACAGGCGGTACTCGGATGATTCGCCTAAAGACGTTTCGCCGACGGACGTTTGACAGACGGACAGGTCGCCGAATGGACGCTCCGCCGAACGTTCATTCGGCCGAACGGAGGTTTCGCCGAAACGGGATTCGCGCGCTCGCCCCGCCCCCGGATTGTGTGTGTACAAGTTTTTCAACCTCGGCCCGCGGGCCATATACGGCCCGTTAGGATTTTTAATCCGACCCGCCGCCGGCGTTGTCCAGATCTTCCAGATGTTTGTTTTCATATTGAAGCATTTAACCAATCACATTTCAGCCATTATTTGTTGCCAGGATCAGATATCTGCCTCAAAGCCTTCACAATCAGTTCTGCGGGCTCTGCTGCATTAAACAAGACTGTTTCTTTTAACCAATCAGATTTCGAGTTGGCAACACCACAATGCTTTTTCAGAGGCATTGTCATTTTGCTGGCTGGGATATTTCATTGCTTTCACCAACTACGATTGGCTAGCTATAGAGAGTAGGTTGGCCAAAGCCATAGTGAGGCAGCCAGAGATCGCAAACTCCACCCACAAAGGCCGACAGAGCAAAACAAATGGATTTTGTTGCAGATTTGCACACAAAGCTATTTTCCAGACGGACTTTTCCAGAAAAAAAATGGACATCATTAAGAAAGGGCAGTCAACTCCGAAGCTAGCAAGTCTGTTACAGCCGGGAAAAGGGTGTGTGCGCCAGTTTCAGTGCGCTAACTACAAAGAGCTACCAAACTGTATTTGGAGCAAGCTGCACAAGCAAATATATTGTTGTGTTGATTAAAAGCCATTTTCAAGACGGACTATGTCAGAAACACGACAGGACAGGCTCGACTTTCAGCATTAGCTTCGATGCCGATAGAAAAGAAGGAGGAAAGAAAGGAGGATGGATATTGTGTACAGTTAAAAATGATTTTTGGTGAGTAAAATATGGCTATATTCCTAAATAATATTTCAATTGTATTGCTATATATATATATATTTATTTTTATATATATATATATATATATATATATATATATATATATACAGTGGTACCTCGAGATACGAGCTTAATCCGTTCCGTGACTGAGCTCGTATGACAAGTTACTCGTAACTCGAGGTAAAGTTTCCCATTGAAATGAATGGGAAACAAATTAATTCGTTCCAACTCTCTGAAAAAAACACCAGAAACAGGATATTGGATTGAAAAAAAAGTTTTATTTCTTATAATTCGCCATATATTGACAAAGTAATAAATAACGAGTGGTTTAATAGAAATAAAGTGTTTAATCTAACTAAAATTGGGCAGATTTCGCCGAGGGGAGAGGGGCACAAAAGGGGCGGGGGGCTTCGTTTTTTTTCTTCCACAAAACGCACTCGTAAACGGAACAAACACTCCACCCTCACGTTCGCTATCGATGGGCTGTTTGCTGTCGTACTATTCCCTTCAAAATATTCCGAAAATGATGCACACAAATGTCCTCACAATCGAATAACGCACGACGAGCAGCAGTCTTTTATCAGCGATCGCGCCGCTGCTCATGTTGTTGTTGTTGTTGGGCCACCTCAGGCGCTTGAGGATTACCCTCAGCAGCGCTAGAGCTGTCACTGGAACGCGGATTAGTTCATCCAGGGGGTAGCCGGAGGTGTGGGGCAGTGCGAATATCTCCGGCTGGATGAAAAACGTAGGGCGCCACGTTCCTGGGTGGCAGCTCTGGGTGGTTTTGTTGGATTCGCATGGGAGCTTCGGGGCCGCTGGCTAGCGGCTCCTTTTAGCTTGTAGCATCTGTGTTCGCATCCCCTCGAACGGCGCCTAGTGCCATTGCCTGTCGGCGTTGTGCGCACGAGTATACTTCATTACCCAGAAAGCCCTCTTTTCACCGCGCATGCGCGTTGTGCGTTTCCTGGTCTGAATAGCTCATCCGGTGCTCGTAAATATTGTTATACACGAAAGATATGCCAAAAAAAATGCCATGGCAACCTGGCTTGGTCGCATCACGAAACTTTGACCGCATCACGGGCGAATTATTCGATCGAAATTTCCCCCGTAAGACGAGCATTCCGTATGACGAACGGTCGTATGACGAGGTACCACTGTATATATATATATATATATATATATATATATATATATATATATATATATATATATATATATATATATACTTATATATATATACTGATATATATATATATCAGTGGCGGGCCGTCAGGGCCTTCAAGACCTTCTCTGCTGGCCTAAGAAATATCTGAATCATATTATATTTTGTCCATCAATACTTATTATTCCAAATGGTCTGTTAGCTTCCTTTCATTGCTTTTCCCCCTGGTTGCACTGCTTCCAGATGTGTGTTTTCATATTGAAGCATTTAACCAATCACATTTCAGCCATTATTTGTTGCCAGATCAGATCTGCCTCAAAGCCTTCACAATCAGTTCTTGCGGGCTCTCCTGCATTAAACTAGACTGTTGCTTTTAACCAATCAGATTTCGAGTTGGCAACCCCACAATGATTTTTCATAGGCGTTAGCATTTTGCTGGCTGGGACATGTCATTGCTTTCACAAACTATGATTGGCTAGTAGGCGGGCCAAAGCAGTACCCGAGGCAGCCGAGATCGCAAACTCCACCCACAATGGCCGACAGAAGCAAAAACAAATGGATTCTGTTTGAGAATTAAGAAAGGGCGGTCAACTCCGAAGCTAGCAAGCCTGTTACAGCCGGGAAAATGGTGTGTGGGGCACTTTCAGCGTGCTAACTTAGCTCCACAAGCAAATAGTATATTGTTGTGTTGATTTAAAGCTATTTTCAAAACGGACTATGCCGGAAATATGACAGGACAGGCTCGACTTTCATCATTAGCTTCGATGGCGATAGGAAAGAAGGAAGAAAGAAAGGAGGATGGATATTGTGTAAAAAGGATTTTTGGTGAGTAAAATATGGCTACATTCCTAAATAATATTTCAATTGTGGGCCAAGTTCTGATATCTGAAAAGCTCCAGTGTTTGTATTTAAGCTCCAGTGTTTGTATTTAATCACAAAATGCTGCTAGGAAGTGGGTTTTACCCCAGTTTAATTTTTGGCGTTTCGCCATTGACGTCCATCGCTGTCTTTTCCCGGGAAAAATCACCCCCTGGCCTGGTTGTAATGTCTCAAAAGCTCCAGTATTTGTATTCAATCAATAAATAATGCTAGGAAGTGGATTTCACCTAATTTTAGTGCATTTTTTGTCATTTCACGTATGGACGTATCGACGTTCATCGCTGTCTTTTTCCCGCGGAAATGATACTCCGGGCCCGGTTCTGATGTCTAAAAAGCTCCAGTATTTGTATTTAATCAATAAATGCTGTTTTTGGCTGGATTTTACCCCATTTTCGGGCAATGTTTGCCCATACGCCATTGATGTTCATCGCTGTCTTTTCCCGGGAAAATCACCCCCTGGCCTGGTTTTAATGTCTGAAAAGCTCCAGTATTTGTATTTAATCATGAAATGCTGCTAGGAAGTGGATTTTACCCCATTTTTGTGCATTAATTTATTGATTATTTTTTATGTGTCGCATCTGTAGCTGCAGTAGAGGTTTTATAGCCATAAAATAGTTTTTGAGGGTTGGATTGATACGTTGAAGGCGCTACCAGAAAATGCACCGCCCGCCACTGATATATATATATTTCCAGATGTATAAAACATCATGATTACCAGACGTGAAATGTAGTGCTGTCAATGAAAACCAAAACCACATTATTGTCAGTTATAGAGTAGATTAATAGAATTTACAACTTCTTAGAGTCTGTAATATTATATATAGATGTGTAGATTCAAAGTATTGAATAAATGACCAGATAACATGTATTCAAAGGAGTGAGTAGTGCCCCATCCTAGTCCGCTCATTATTCACATGGCATAAAAAAAACTTATGAAAGCATCATGTAAATTAATTAAAAAAAACAATAACATTTATTTTATTTCATTTCAATCCCATGCTCCAAGTCCATGACTGGTCTCTTCTCCGGTGCAAAGTCCCTGTCTGCTCTCTCCACGTAACGTTGTAGGGTACTGTAATATTGTTCGCTCCTCGAGAAGGTGTAGAGGGCAGAGATCTCCTCCCAAGCCTTGTGGTTGGGGAAAGGGAAAGGATCAGGATCCTTGTTCTCAAAGAAACTTTTTAGGTTTCTTTCAGCTAGTTTGGAAGCATACTCCATAGTATAGGCATCAAAGTGCTCCCTTTCTTGTTCCACATAGCGTTTCCAGAATGTGAGCTGCAAGTAGCTAACTTTAGAACGGCAGTTCGTGTAGCAGGTACCAAGAAGCCCAAATGTGGCTGCGATGATAATTATGCACCAGCCCAGAATCTGCACACATGAGAAAGACCAGATGATGCTCATCATTATTGAATTGAATTAAATGCCTTTATTTTCATTATACAAGTAGAGTAGTAATTACAAGATTTAAAGCTTCACCATGAAATGCAAAAATAAATCATAATAATAAATGATACATAAATAATAAATAAATAAATATATATTTTTTAGTATTTTAGTATTTTTTATTAATACTGAAGTGCTAAAGTGTGGCAAATAAGTATTTAGTCAAGCACCAATTGTGCAAGTTATCCTACTTGAAAAGATTAGAGAGGCCTCTATTTGTCAACATGGGTAAACCTCAACCATGAGAGACAGAATGTGGAAAAGAAACTAGAAAATCACATTGTTTAATTTTTAAAGAATTTATTTGCTAATCATGGTGGAAAATAAGTATTTGGTCAATACCAAAAGTTCATCTCAATGCTTTGTTATGTATCCTTTGTTGGCAATAACGGAGGCCAAACGTTTTCTCTGTAACTCTTCGCAAGCTTTTCACACACTGTTGCTGGTATTTTGGCCCATTCCTCCATGCAGATCTCCTCTAGAGCAGTGATGTTTTGGAGCTGTCGTTGGGCAACACGGACTTTCAACTCCCTCCACAGATTTTCTATGCGGTTGAGATCTGGAGACTGGCTAGGCCACTCCAGGACCTAGAAATTCTTTTTACGAAGCCACTCCTTTGTTGCCTTGGCTGTGTGATTGGGATCATTGTCATGCTGAAAGACCCAGCCACGTCTCATCTTCAATGTCCTTGCTGAAGGAAGGAGATTTTCACTCAAAATCTCTCGATACATGGCCCCATTCATTCTTCCCTTTACACAGATCAGTCGTTCTGGTCCCTTTGCGGAAAAACAGCAACAAAGCATGATGTTTCCACCCCCATGCTTCACAATGGGTATGGTGTTCTTCGGATGCAATTCAGTATTCTTTCTCCTCCAAACACGAGAACATGCGTTTCTACCAAAAAGTTTTATTTTGGTTTCATCTGACCATAACACATTCTCCCAGTCCTCTTCTGGATCATCCAAATGCACTATAGCGAACCGCAGACGGGCCTGGATGTGTACTGGCTTCAGCAGGGGGACACGTCTGGCAGTGCGGGATTTGAGTCCCTGGTGGCGCATTGTGTTACTGATATTAGCCTTTGTTACTGTGGTCCCAGCTCTCTGATTGTCATTCACTAGGTCCTCCCGTGTGGTTCTGGGATTTTTGCTCACCGTTCTTATTATCATTTTGACGCCACGGGGTGAGATCTTGCATGGAGCCCCAGATCGAGGGAGATTATCAGTGGTCTTGTATGTTTTCCATTTTCTAATAATTGCTCCCACAGTTGATTTCTTTACACCAAGCGTTTTACTTATTGCAGATTCAGTCTTCCCAGCCTGGTGCAGGTCTACAATTTTGTCTCTGGTGTCCTTCGACAGCTCTTTGGTCTTGGCCATAGTGGAGTTTGGAGTGTGAGAGACTGAGGTTGTGGACAGGTGTCTTTTATACCAATAATGAGTTAAAACAGATGCTATTGATACAGGTAATGAGTGTAGACCTCGTGAGAAGAAGTTAGACCTCTTTGACAGCCAGAAATCTTGCTTGTTTGGATTGGATTGGATTGGATTGGATTGGATAACTTTATTCATCCCGTATTCAGGAAATTTCGTTGTTCCAGTGGCAAGAGGGTGAGGATGCAGGAATAGGAAAGGCATTTTAGACATAAATAGATAGGTAATAAGTAGGTCAAGAAATAAATACATGAATAAATATATAATTAAATAAGCGTGTTGCTTAGGACATATATACATACATACATACACATAAATGTACATGCATGCATACGGTAGGTCTTAACACACAGCCATTTTTTTGTTAAAGAGCCTGACAGCTGATGGGAGGAAGGATCTGCGGAAGCGCTCCTTCCTGCAATGAGGGTGCCGCAGTCTATTGCTAAAGGAGCTTCGGAGGGACTCCACAGACTCATGCAGGGGGTGGGAGGTGCTGTCCATGATGGACATCATCCTGGTCAGCATCCTCCGCTCTCCCACTTCCTCCACAGAGTCCAAAGGACAGCCCAGAACAGAGCTGGCCCTCCTGACCAGCTTATTCAGCCTGTTCCTGTCCCTCTCCGTGCTCCCGCATCCCCAACAAAGCACTGCATAAAACACTGCAGAGGCCACCACAGTGTCGTAGAAAGTCCTCAGCAGTGTCCTGCACACTCCAAAGGACCGTAGACTCCTCAGTAGGTAGAGGCGGCTCTGGCCCCTTTTGTACAGGGCATCTGTGTTTGTGGACCAGTCTAGTTTGTTGTTGAGGTGAACACCCAGGTACTTAAAATTCTTAGTAGTTCTTAGGGGGTAGTCACCTACTTAAAATTGTAGGTGACCAAATACTTCCACTCTAATTGGGAAATAAATTCTTTAAAAATCAAACAATGTGATTTTCTGATTTTTTTTTCCACATTCTGTCTCTCATGGCTGAGGTTTACCCATGTTTACAATTACAGGCCTCTCTAATCTTTTCAAGTAGGAGAACTTGCACAATTGACGGTTGACTAAATACTTATTTGCCCCACTGTATATCATCAACTATACAATCAATTTTAAATATATATGAAATAATATAATTAAAATTATATAATTAAAAATACAACAAGCCACCCAGTGGTGCAGTGATTATTCCGTCTGACTTTGGTGCGGACAGTCTGGGTACAATTCCCAGTCGGTGGCTGTGTAATAATCACCTAATCTATAAAGTGTTCAAATGATGAATATAAGGTTCAAATGCCCTTACTTGAGATTGGGCCCTGAACATCAGAAGCAAATCCATGCGGTCTTCAGCAGTTAACTTAGACCTGCCACAGGGAACACGGGCCAACTCTTCTCGGCACTTCATAGTCCTGTTCTTACATAATATATCCACCACTAGGTTGTCATTGAGACCGCTGACAGCACATTCATAAAATGTCCCATTGAGCAGAGCAACAGAGAGCCACATTATAGGAGCGACACAAGCCCCTGTGAAGATGCTTATGAACACTCGAAAGCATCCAAAACATCTTCCGCGGGGACACAGCTTTATTGGATTGAGGCAGCAACCCGTGTAGAGCCTCCACAACCTGGCACTGAAGAAGAGACCCAACACCAGAAGCACAGCTGCAGGTCCAAGCAGGAATGTGAGTCCATAGGCAAAGTTCTGGTCCCGGTTGCAGGGACACTGAAAGGAAACCATGGAAAAGACTCGCTCCCCACCTATCGTCAGGAGAGCCATAAAACTGTAGCCAATTGTGGATTTCTGGTTCATGAAGAAACGCAGGACAGTCTGGAATTTATCCATTGCAGCAGTGTGAGGTTTCGATGTGCTCCGCAATTTATAAACCAGGCAAAAACGAGACAGCAGAATGAAAAAGTGCAGTATGAAGCTCGAGGCGTTGGCTCTGTCTAGTCTTGTTCCAGCTGAAGACAAAAACAGAGCCCTTCCCTTCAGTCTGTGCCCTTCCCTCCAGACTCCTCCCTCAGTCCCTTGGCTACTCCACCCCACTCATTTATTTTCATTCACTAAATCTATAAGACAAGCTACAAAATAGCTATCAGTGTAATGAAATAAAACAACAATGTAATAGGCTAAAAATGAATACAACCTCCCTCTATCAGTTTTTTTGTCTCATGCTTTAACTCTCCCAGAGAAATCTTGTATATCCTGTTTTGCTGATTATTACTCTGGGTCCCTTGACGATATTGCAGGCTTGGAAGCCTACAGTAATGCCTTGATCACATTTTAGGCAAACACATAGAAGCCAACCAGTCTTAACTCTTCAATCCGTCAATTTAGGTAAATGATCATGCACACACGGGGGTGTAATCAAATAACAGACTCTTTAGTGCTGGCAGCAGCTGTCACATTATGAATAAAATGATTGAAATCACATTTTGGGAAAAGACATGCAAGGAGGGGATACTTGCAGATAACAATTCATGCACAATGACACGTCTTCTGTTGAATGTTTTCATACAGAACATACCATTGTTCCTGAAACACAGCCAGTCATCATCAGCAGCTCAATAGAATGAAGATAGAATGTCAGCAATTTATTTCATATTATTTTATATTTGCTTGCAATGGAAAATATGCGTTGGTTTACTTTTAAACTTACTTTGCTCATCATGATTAGTTCCATATTATTATATATTTGCTTGCAACAAAGTATAAATGCTTTGCTCCTGATAACATAAGTCTAAATAAAGAGGAGCCAGAATGGACTGGACTACTGAGAACTGCACCTGCGTCCTCTGCCTCTCCTACAGAAAATTCCCAAGGTTTCCTAAAGTTTACCTTTGCTAATAAACTTTACTCCTGTAAGTCTAAACAAAGAGGATCCAGAACACCATGCAGTGTTGTGAATCTGATCTGGGAACTGGACCAGCACCCACCACAGACTCCACAAGATTTCCAGACCTCCATCTGTTTTTACTTTTGACTATTGACATCTCACTTGTGTTTCCACTCCTTCCCCCCTTAGAGTTGAGACATTCATTGTAACTAGGGACCTTGAAGTTAATAAAACAACAGAAAAGACATGTAAAGTAAGAACGGAGTTGGCATGCTGTACCTTGCAAGTGAAAATTCCAGAAGATTGTCTTTTCTTCTTTATTTGTGCGTGCATTTGGGAATATCTATTGGTGAACCTGGCACAGAGTCACGTCTTCCAAGTGTGTTTCAGCTACTCAAAAGCGACTACTCAGACTAAGTGCCCTGTAAATGGCTGCTAATGTGAACTGCCAGCAACAAAATAATCAT
Source organism: Stigmatopora argus (assembly GCF_051989625.1). Classification (NCBI taxonomy): domain Eukaryota; kingdom Metazoa; phylum Chordata; class Actinopteri; order Syngnathiformes; family Syngnathidae; genus Stigmatopora; species Stigmatopora argus. The sequence continues at coordinate 3,502,165 of NC_135390.1, read as the reverse complement.
CTCCACTGAATTTACCCTGATTCTGGAACAAATAAGCCAATACTGTAAATTGCATCAGACATCATCTCAAATACACATTTATACACACTTTTGTAGGTGTTTATTCACAGGTTGATTGGACAATTTACTATTAAGTTTCTTTGTCTATTTCCTCATTTCAATATCATTAACTTCCCATTGATAGTCCTACCCGCTAATGTGATACTAGTATAATCAGTGCTCTGCAGGCTCCTGCGGTCAGTCTGTAAATTGAATACAAATGAGATTACCAGTAGTTAAAAAAGGTTAATTAAATCAAACATATTGGAATGTATGTTAAGCTAATATCCTAGCTAAACATAAGTTCCTTCATTCATTTTCTGAACCGCTTATCCTCACAAGGGTTGCAGGGGGTGCTGAAGCCTATCTCAGCTAACTATGGGCACCAGGCAGGGGACACCCTGAATTGGTGGACAGCAAATCGCAGGGCTCAAGGAGACAGACAACCATTCACTCTCACACCCATAACCAGGAGCAATTTAGAGTGTTCAATCAGTCTACCATACATATTTAATGGGATATTGAAAGAAACCAGAGTACAAAGAGAAGAAACTCAGGCGTGGTGAAAACATGCATACTCACACAGGAAGGTCATAACGGTGAGGCAGACATGCTATCCATTCATCCATTGGCCCACCCATTCAAAATATTAATACAAAAACAATGAAAATATAGACTAATTTTGTGATAAATTACCAATTGAACTTCAGCTCTGTCACACAAATAGAAATGCAAATATGAAGATTAATTTACTAAATTAGTTGTGCTGATGATGACTGCTGGCATTTAAAAAAATAAAAGTACTACATAGATTACATTTACTTGTTCTTTTACCAACAGTCAAAAGGAATATTTTTTTTCAGTTAGACAATTAGGAAGAAAAACATTTCAGCCCGTGTGTTCTATGCATTTGAAATTTCCTGAATACGGGATGAATAAAGTTATCCAATCCAATCCAATCCAATTACCTGCCAAGTAAATGTTCCTTATAACAAATGAATTGTTGACTTTTTAAAATGTTTATTCATACTGACTTCCAAACACAATGAGAATTTTGACAAATGCAACTGTTTAAAATAGACTATACTACCGGTATCGTTCCTGACAAACACATACCCCCTTTATCCACAAAATTTAAAACAGCAGGATTATCGGAAGATGACTGCTGATTTAACTGAGACCATTTGTGTAATGTACTGGAGTAATACTGTTTGGAGCTGAACTTGTACAGTGAGGAGAGTTTCTCCAATCTTTGTTGGAGAGAGTGATGATATGTTTGGGACTTCTTTGTTTTTTCTCTCAGTAAGTTTCTTGGCATGAATCATGGTGTACGAATTCATTAGGTTGCTCTCCTACTGGGAATAAGCTCTCCAGAACTTGAGCTGTTCCCAAATGCATGCACAAATAAGAGTTTTCTGGAATTTTCACTTGCAAGGAGAATGACCGTTGAGGCAATGTCCCAACTCTGTTCTGACATTCACGTCTTTTCTGTTGTTTTATTAAATTCAAGGGTCCTGATTACAATGTACGTCTCAACTCTAAAGGGGAAGGGTGGAAACACAAGTGAGACGTCAATAGTCAAAACAAATGAAGGTCTGAAAGTCTCGTGGAGTGTCTGTGGTGGAGTTCAAGTGCAGTTCAAGGTGTTCTGGATCCTCTTTGTTTTGTCCACTCCAAGCAGTCCAATGGGTTTTGGCTTCTCTTTGTTTTGTCGAACCAAGGTACTTTGGTGCAAGCATGACACTAATAATCAGTGGTGTGCCGTCAGGGCCTTCAAGGCCTTCTCTGCTGGCCTAAGAAATATCTGAATCACAGACTGATGTTAATTATATTTTGTCCATGAATACTTATTAAATAATTCCAAATTGTCTGTTAGCTTCCTTTCATTGTTTTTCCCCCTGGTTGCACTGCTTCCAGATGTGTGTTTTCATATTGAAGCATTTAACCAATCACATTTCAGCCATTATTTGTTGCCAGGGTCAGAAATCTGCCTCAAGGCCTTCACAATCAGTTCTGCAGGCTCTGCTGCATTAAACAAGCGTCGATAAGACTGTTGCTTTAACCAATCAGAATTCGATTTGGTGACACCAAGGCCTTCTCACAGGCGTAGGGATACGTCATCGCCTTCTCACAGGCGTAGGGATACGTCATCGCTTTCACCAACTATGATTGGCTAGCGATAGAGTGGACTAGCCAGAGCTACCAAACTGTATCTGGAGCGAGCTGCACAAGCAAATATATTGTTGTGTTGATTTCAAGCCATTTTCAAGACGGACTATGCCAGAAATACAACAGGACAGGCTTGACTTTCAACATATGCTTCGATGGTGATAGAAAAGAAGGAAGAAAGAAAGGAGGATGGATATTGTGTACAGTTAAAAATGATTTTTGGTGAGTAAAATATGGCTATATTCCTAAATAATATTTCAATTGTATGAAATTCCCGGGGAAAGTCGTCCTCCGGGCCTGGTTCTGATATCTGAAAAGCTCCAGTGTTTGTATTTAAGCTCCAGTGTTTGTATTTAATCAATAAATGCTGCTAGGAAGTGGATTTTACCCCATTTAGTGCAATTTTTGCCGTTTCGCCATTGACGTCCATCGCTGTCTTTTCCCGGGAAAATCACCCCCCTGGCCCAGTTGTAATGTCTGAAAAGCTCCAGTATTTGTATTTAATCATTAAATGCTGCTAGGACGTGGACTTTACCCCATTTTTGTGGATTAATTTATTGATTATTTTTTATGTGTCGCAGCTGTAGAGGTTTTATAGCCATAAAATAGTTTTTGCTGAAAGCGTCACTAGGAAATGAATAATGATGAGCAAAGTGAGTTTAATAGTTAAGCAAAGTGTATTCTTTGTTGCAAGCAAATGTATAATTATTCGAAATAAAATCCTGACACATGGTAAGGAAGATGAATGAAAAAAAAACTGCAGGGGACAAAAACGGGAATTTGAAAAAAGTGTAGGAAACATGTCCACGCCGTGTCCCCCTAAGATTACGCCCAAGGTTAAGAAATTAAAAATAAACAAATAAATTAAAAATCCTAGGCAAATAACAACCCCACAATGTCTTTGATTGATAAAAACATCAATAGGTTAGTTTGATAAAAAAATAGTTTGAACATGAAAGAAAAAATATTATACTCCAACCCAATATGCAGTATTAAGATGACCTGTTATAAATGGATTACTATTTTATATGGTGTTGATCGGAATATATTCACAAAAGAGTACAAATCTTGACCAGAACCTCTTCTCCACTACACTTCAACCTGCCCTTGATTTGTTTTCTTTCGATATGTAATTTAGCTCCAATCCAGGGATGGCGCTAGTTTATTTTTGCTCCATAGTTGCAAGCTGTCACTCGCTCACAAACAAGCCCACGAATCAGGTTTTCTTGAAGTAGCATTTTGCGTGCTAAACACATTGGACCCTTAATTTATTGTATACATTTTACTTTGCAGATGAGCTAAATCGGCATTCCTCTCACCCAACGTGCAGATTGAGCGTCTCTATCTGAGGTCAGAAAGTTCAAGACATGGCAGAAAACATAGGTAAAGGGGCTTGGGAAATGGTAGCTCGTTAGCAGGTAGTAAGGACTTGCACTAGAATTTCAACTTGGATGTAGTCCTCGAACAGATGTACTCAGATTCTGTCTGTCAATGCTACGGTTCGTAAGATATTGTGAATTTTACCACTAGTGTCGATTATAATATTAGACTTTTAGAGCTCAATTGTACTTCTGCGCATTGTTAACCTTAGCCCGAGCGATGCGCCTTCTAAACCATTCAATGAATTGGAAGCTGCTTGCCTTCTTTATAAATTCTATGTCAAGGCGCGTAAGAACAATTTTAACATCAAAAATAAGGATAACATGGCAAATAACTATATTTATATTTTGCAATAATTATCTGTGCTACCGATACCGGCACAGTATTGACGCCACGTTTTTGAAAACATGCAAAGTATTTTTGTTCTCCCCTTTACTGCTAATTAACTGCATACTGTCTTGTTTGTAATTTATTAAATATATATACCACATTCATTCATTATCTGTAACTAGGCTCGGGGATATGACAAAAAATATCACAATAAAAAATAACCAGTAGATATCTAATTATCAGGATAACTATCACATCTTTTGTCTTTCAAATTTGGAACTTTTGTGAAGAAATACATTACTTTACTCGTTATTCAATTAGGAAAGTAACTATGTTACCCTACTTTAAACAAAAAGGAGAAATGAAAGCTTTATTTCTGTTGTGCATTGTACAACGAGAGGCCTTCCAGGTACAGCCCGACTGGACAATTTTAACATCCATACATATACAACACAGGCCGGGCTGTCTGCTAATTCGCCATTGACGGTGCTCTGGAATCCGTGTGAAAATGACAGCAATGGGCAAGTTTGGAATCAACTAAAATCCAATATATAAAAGTACACTTGGCACCACAAGTAGGAATGCTGACACCATATAGTATTGGCAGGGTTGGATGATCGAATCCATCCTGAGAGATTAAGGCAGTCGCAGCAACAATGGTGTGCGACACATCCATGCATCCTCACGCTGGTGGTGGGATGATGGATAATGGGGGGTGGGCTGAGGCATTCACTCCTGGGAGATTTCCCTAAACCCCTAAGTTGTCCACTCCTGTCCCGTACAATGCCGCCAAACTTGGTGCCTTTTCCGTGTCAAGCTTGTGATTGATCCCATTAACCTGGTCACTTGTTGCGTCCAGCTTGCGATACAGCTCTTCATCTGAACGCCAGTAGCCCTGGTAGAGCCTTCAGTAACCGAACTTGAGAAACTGACCCAATTCAGAGCGCGCCGCCAACACCCTTTCGACAGATTCGCCAGGCACACAATCTCCCGAGGCACTCATTGTATATCCGCCCGATGAGTTCTGCCTGGACAAAGTAGGTTCTCCTCTCCCTGCTCTCCCCAAAATTTAGTGAAAAAAATTAAAGGAGCAGTTCACTAATTCCATTTTTTCCATTTCAAAGTGAACAAATCTCTGTCCGTTAGACCAAGACAGACATTTTAAAAAGTGTTTTTGTTCTGCTGCTGTGCAATAAAGATAAGAAAACTCCCTCCTTACACTAAGAAAAGTAATGAATAATAAAACCTGCAGAATTTATTTTTAAATGGCTACGTGAGGTAAAAAGTTTCTTTTTTTCAGGCTGAAAATAGTCTGCTTGCCAATAGTGATGGTGTCTTCAGTTGATTATTTTCTTTTATTTCATATTACACAGCAACTTTTGGTTTGAACCCCAATTTATAAAAAAAAAAAAGATGCCTGTCAAAATTTCACTTAAAAAGTCCTCCAAAGTTCAACTTTGTATTGTTAGATGGGAAATATTTTTGGGCCTGAGACTAGCATAAGTGAAATCCTTTTTGATGCGGGTTATCAAAGCTATGTTGATATCTAAACAATTTCAAGTCGATTTGGAGGATTCGAATGTATGAAAAATGGTGCATTAGTGTGAGTCATAATATGAATGTAATTAATATTCATGTTGATCCAACTGTCATCTTGCACATTTTTATGCATTGAGATTTTTCTCAACAGAGCAAAACGAGGCAAAACATGACAACTCATCATCACCTGCAATGACAGACCAAGAAAAAGAAGTGGCAGCCAGTGCATATGATTCATTTGTGGTGAGTAATCACTCGGATTTTAAAGCTTTGAATTTTTGACATGCCATGGTGTACACAATGGAAAAGCCACCATAATGTCAGAATGTAGTAAGGTAAAATGACAAGTCGGTCCAATATCAAACTTAGCACTCTTGTATTTCATGAACTAACAGCCCTCGTTGTTCATCGTTTTTTAAACAAAGAGAATGGCTACAACAACAACAATCATATTTTCACATTGTCTAAATAATGAACATGATCTTGTCTTCTCTTGATTCACAGGCTGGGAAGTACGACGACTCTTTGAGACAACTTGAAACCCTGCAAGAGTTGAATAAAGAGGACTACAAGATTGCCTTAAATAAAGCGGTTGTAGAGTTTTACAAAAGTGGTCAGACCACCACAGGGAACCTTAAGCAAAGCTTAATAGCAATGAAAAGTCAGGTAAGTGAACGCGGGTCACATTTGGCCAGCTTCTTGTAGCTGCTCACCTTCACGAGGGCCACAGGTTCTTGTAGCACATTTGTTTTTAATTTGTAGCAAAATGTAAAGACTAAAAATCCACCAATCCCTCTGACATTCATCCAGGTTCACACAGCCACCGAGGATGTTGATGGATTGGATGATGTTGAAAATAGTTTATTGTACTACAACCAAGCCATTCTTCACTATCATATGCGGCAATATTCTGAAGCCATTTCCATTGGAGAGAAGCTCTATCAGTTTCTGGAACCTTTTGGTACGTTGTGGTGAATTGATACAAGGTCTGAACGGATAGAAAAAAAATAATATTTAAGTTTAAATTAAGAATTAAGTCGTACATTGTAACTACAGCTGGGCGATATAACAAAAAGTTATCATGATTATTTTTTTTTTTAATCAGTATCGATAATTATCACTATAAGTATCACACATCTTTATTGTTTCAAATCTGAAACTTCAAACTTCTGTGAATAAGTAAATATATTACTTTCCTCTTTATTCAAATATGAAAGTAACTATATGTTACCTTACTTTATAAGAATAGAGATTATGAAATTATGATTTAAAAAAATATTTTTGTTGGTCTGTTGTGCAATAAAGAGAAGACAACTCCCTCACACTATGAAAAGCAAAGAATAAAACTTGCAGAAATTTTGACAGGCGTCTTTATTTTATAAATTTGCCTTCAAACCAGAAGTTGCTGTATAATACGAAATAAAGAAATAATCACCTGAAGACATCAACATTGGCAAGCAGACTATTTTCAGCCTCACAAAAAGAAACCGTGTAAATTTACCTCACATATGGCCCTTTACCAAAAAAAAAAAGTTGGATGAACTTAACCCATTTTAACCCAAGATAACAAGTTTTACATTTTTGCAACGTTTTCAGAAAATTTACATAAAATGGGGAAATGCCTTTATCAAGTTAGAAAAATATTCCAGGCTGCCCTCAAATGAGGACAGTGGGTTAAAGGACATTTTTATTAAGGCTGCTCTTTGTGAACAGGTATTTAAGAGGCATTAAAAACAAAAAACTCTAGGGAGAATTTACTTGGATCTTTTAGTGGATAGGCTTTGTGTTGTCCTGCATCTCATAATCGGTCATTTTGGCCGTGTTATTGTCCTTTCGCGTTCATGCTCCGTGGTAGCTTTTATTGCTAACCAAGCTCAGAACTTCCTTTTCTTCTCCTGAGCGTTGGTCTGGAACTTAGCATTCATGCCGCAACATTGCCAAAAATGGCAACAACAAAAAAACCTTTCTGTGGTGTAATTGCAGTTTATAATTATCAATGTGCGTTGTGAAGAATGTTTATAGAATGTAGATAACAATGACTTTATATCGTATTTATTCGAGTATAACGCGCACCCATAATTTGTGACTATAAATTGATATAACGTTCTCTGGAGCAACTTTTTTATTTTACCCTCCCCTATAAACTTGCCGAAGTCTATTTGGAGAGGGCTGGCTTTTGTAAAAGAAGGTAGATTATATCCCCTGAAAAGGGGGGGTATAAATTTACCTACTTTAGCCCCTGGTAAACAGGCTATCGCGCGCCATCTGGCGGACACGGATAGGTTTTACGTCTTCCCATTATAATGGCTGGGAGGGCAGTTCACCGGGATTTGGTCATAAAAGCGAAGACTTCATGTATGACTCACACCCTAAATTTGCTTCACTTTTTTGGTACAAAATTTGGCGCGTTATACTCGAATGAATACGGTAATGGTAATAGTTTCAACATTTTACGATTTTCAGATGGTTGTGTCTTGTGAGTTAGCTTATTTTGAAAGGGTCCAATACAAATGTAAACTTAAGTCTCCCTATCCCTTCAAAGTGCAATATTTAGACCAATTGTCTAAATATATGGGGGCCGCTCGGCACTGATTTGGGAGAAAAGCTTGCGTGCGATCACCATCAAAAAGCGCCAATTTGAAGCATATAACTGGCATACCTTTGAAGTGTTCAAGCTCAGTGTATGACTTATCAAGCAGCTTTCACAGTTATTCTTTAGCAAACGCACCCTTCCAGTTTGGCATGGAATCATGTTGTTATTTGTCCTAGAAGAGAAGTTTGCCCAAGCTGTGTGTTTCCTTCTGGTGGACTTGTACCTACTCACATACCAGCCAGAGAAGGCCCTCCACCTTTTGGCTGTGCTGGATAAGATATGTGTCCAGGGAAGCAACAAGAACAGCAAAGGAGAGGTGACTAATTTAAAAACTGCAAGTGCCACATTTCTATTGCATACTTGTCAAATTATATAAATTATTGACCTTTTATTGAATAGATAAAAATGGACTATTAGCTTTGAGCCGTATGTTATGTTTTTAGAACAAAGATGGTGGAAACCAGAAGGCCGAGTTCTCAGCCATGATTGAGGCAGCTAAATCAAAGATGCACCAGGTAAACCAGATAATTTGTCTCTGTTATTGCCTCCATAATGACTCTCATGCTTCCGTTACAGTACAAAGTGAGAGCCTATATTCAGATGAAGTCCTCCAAAGCATGTAAAAGAGAGATAAAGTCCGTCATGAACACAGCAGGAAATGTGAGTCTTTTTTCGCCCCGATTTATATTAACCAGACCAGTGTCCATTTATGATGTCACGTGTTGACCTTGCTTTCGTACATTCGTGGCTTTGGGAATGACAAATATTAATTTTTACCAAGTCTACTCCCCAATATTTAATAATGCCAATTTACATCTCTAGAATTTTATGGAAAGGTATCAGATTAATTGCATAGTCCCTCTTTGCCATAAAAATTTCCCCCGAAACATTTCCACTGCATTTTAGTCCTGCCACAAAGGACCTCCTGGCATTATGTGATTCTCCTATACATGCAGGTGTCATCCTGATTGAGTTATAATGACAGACTGGTTTAAAAGTAAGGTAGTACAGACGCTCCCCTACTTACGAACGAGTTAGGTTCCGAGCGATTGTTCATAAGTTGAATTTGTTTGTAAGTTGATTCAGTGCTATATTTTGTATTATAATTTATGTTTAAGGCCTATATAAGTATATTGAAGGTTTATATAAGTGCATTTGTATGTTTAAGGCTTGTATAAGTAACACGCATTGGTTTGTACTGAAAAAAACATTTAATCAAATGGAGAGAATATGTACAGTACTGTATAGAGAGAGAGATTTATGTATTAGAAACTGGCCGAAAGAAGTGATCTAACGACGATTGCACAGTTTTCTTCTTTTTTTCATCATAAATGATGCGGTAACACTGTATGGCATCATTCAATTGATTTGCAAACTTTGTGCAACGTTCAATATTTGGGTCCTGCTGCTTGATCTTTCTGTTTATAAATGGTACTGAATGTGCAACGCTCACCACTCTCACGCGCATGAAGCTTCATTATTATTGCCACTCGTTTCAAATGAAATGGCTTGCCTCTTCCTTGCAACTCCCTCAATAGAAGCATTTCGCTTTTTACCAACCATATTCAATAATGGATGCACGAGATATTTAATGATACAAATGAAAAAGGTTCTTTGCCCACTGGAGATACGTTCACGCACTTCCGCATTGCAACAAAGAAGGTAGATGCTGGGTGAGCTGAGCCCTCACAGCGCCTGGCGTCCGTATTAGCGGCGGAAAGAAGCACTACTCGGAAAAAAATACAAAATTGGACTTACGAACATTTTTCGACTTAAACGCAATTTGCAGACATGTTCGTATGTACCGTTATTCGTAAATTGAATGTTCGTAAGTAGGGGAGCGTCTGTACTTGAAATCATTGTTCTTCCTCTGCTATCCTCTGTTAGAAATGGAACAAAACACGTGCATTCATCATTGGTTTGTACAAATGGGGCTTTACAGGCAAGAATATTGCTGCTCTTAAGATTGCACCTAAATCAGCTATTTTTGCAATCATTAAGAACTTCAAGGAGAGAATGTTTAATTGTTGTGAAGACAGCTTCAGGGCACACAGGAAAGTACAGAAAATCCCACGACTCTAAAGTTGATTCAGCTATACGATCGTGGCACAATCATTACAATTCTTGCTCAGGAATGTCAGCAGGCAGATGTGAGTGCATCTGCATGCACACTAAGGCAGAGACTTTTGGTGATGGTCTGGTTCGAAGAAGGGTAGCAACAAAGCCACTATTCTCCAGGAAAAATCTCAGATATTTTGAAAACTTGTCCTTGCCTTTCTGTTTGTGATGTGCTAAAACCACTTGGCTGCCGGGCACTAAATAATGTTTCTCTGAGAGACTGAGTGACTGACCTGTTTTGACCTGGTATCCCCAATATGAAGTAGCAAGAAGTTAAGCATAAACTAAAGACAGGAGAGCTTGCCCTTTCCTCTCGCCCAGCTGCGCGTCATTAATCAATAGTTCCGGTCTTGTCTATTTAAACCTCACAGATTTTTTGTTATTTGTCTGACCGGCTGATTTACGCTACATTATTTCCACGTCTCCTTGTTCCATGTCCACTCGTGTTTTCTCCATCAGGTTTGAGTTTGCTATTTGACGCCAAGTCTTTTGTTACTTTCTTTGCCTCCAGTTTAAGTTATTAAAGTTTCGTTTGAGCACTCATTGCTTTGTCCATTGCCTGCTTCCCTGCACTCGAGTCCACTCCACGTTTCCTCACCACGACACGACAACTGGTAAGAGTGAGTTGAGGTAAAGCTTCAAATTGATAGTTGAATATGCTAGAGAAACTTGCGTTGAAATCGCTGAATGTAGTCAATGTGGAGCTTTGCGTTCATACGCGAGCAAAAAGACTGGCACATCGATGCTGAGCAGGCATTTAAACAGCTGGCAAAAGTGATGATCGTCAAACATCTATATTATCATATAAAACATGTAAATGTTTATACAGTCATATTTAACTTAGATTTCATTACAAAAGACAGGCTTTAATTTGTCACCATAAATCATCCCTCCTCCTCCCGACTCGGGTCAGGAATCCCGAGTCCTCACAAATAAAATATGAAATTTCAGGTTTGCTTCGGGATCGCGCCGGCAAATGAAGTTTATTGCTCGGACCAGGCCGGGTGGAAAATGAATAGCCGCGGGCCCGGTCCGGTTGGGATGGATTTTTTCGGCCCGATCTTACCTCTATTAGGGCCCTAACCCACCGTTCCACGAAATTGTCAAATTTGCTCAGATCGCCCAGCACCGAAAACTTGAAACCTGTTATTGTTGGTGTTTCAGTCTGCAACTTCCTTGTTTCTGAAGAGTAACTTTGAATACCTGAGAGGAAACTACCGGAAAGCAGTGAAGCTCCTCAATAGCTCCAACATAGCAGAACACCCTGGACCCATCAAAACTGGTGACTGAAATTTTTCTTCGTTTTACACAATTGACAAGTTGACAATGTCACATGAATCTGGCTTCTTTTAAATGTGTCGTGTTCCACACAGGTGAATGTGTTCGGTGTATGTTCTGGAACAATCTTGGCTGCATTCACTTTGCAATGGGGAAACATAACCTAGGCATTTTCTACTTCAAGAAGGCATTGCAAGAAAATGACCACACTTGTGCCCAACTTGGGGATGGTGGTAACGGGCAAGGTGAGTTGAAGGAAGTTGTACCCCCCGTTTACAAATAAAATAGTTCATTCTCAATTTAAAATATTCACGATTAAATAAGAAGTAATTAGCAATTCATTTAATCCAATAACATTGTATAACAGTATTTATATTAAACCAATGATTAAATCACATAATAACATCAAATCAAACTCAAAAGTAGAGGGAGTCCTTGAGATATAATTGAGTTCCGTTCGTATGCTGGTGACACAACCCAAATTTCCTTGCAAGTCCTATTTCAGTTATAGATTAAATTTCTGTGAAAATATTTTGAATAAAAACAGGAAAATTCCAAGTAATAAAAAAAATAAACCATTAACAAATGACTTTGATGAAGTAATTGCTCACCAGTCCAGATTAAGTAATGGCGCGGGGACTAATGCCCACCCATAATTGGGTGGTTCCGGTAGAGATCGAAAGATATGAGGCTTTCAGGAACAATACTGATTATTAGTAGTTAAAGGAGGCAGATAACCACCATATTTACTCGCATATAAGCCGGACCCTGAAAATTGCCTTGACATTTTTGAATTTTTCAATTTCTCGCGTATAAGCCGCCCCCAGATTCCCAATTTTCACCATATTTATGGTTTTAATAGGGAGTACAAATGTGTTACTTTGATTGGAAAATGTTGAGAAAAATTATCGCAAGTGGTATTTCTGAGATACAGTTGTGGTCAAAAGTTTACATACACTTGCGAAGAACATAATGTCATGGCTCTCTTGAGTTTCCAGTTATTTCTACAACTCAGATTTTTCTCTGATAGAGTGATTGGAACAGACACTTCTTTGTCACAAAAACATTCATGAAGTTTGGTTCTTTTATGACTTTATTATGAGTTAACAGAAAAAGTGATCCTATCTGCTGGGTCAAAAATATACATACAGCAACACGAATTAGCAATTTTGGTGACTTAGAAAGTTGTGTAAGTGAAATGAGCTTCATAGCATGGCCTCTTAACTTCGTGAGTGATTGAGTGACTACAGCTGGTGACTTCTCTGAGGCCATTTAAATAGGGCTCATTGGATGCAAACGCCCACAAACGCTACAATGGGAAAGTCAAAGGAGCTCAGCATGGATCTGAAAAAGCGAATCCTTGACTTGAACAAGTCAGGAAAGTCACTTGGAGCCATTTCAAAGCAGGTGCAGGTCCCAAGAGCAACAGTGCAAACAATTGTTTGTAAGTATAAAGTGCATGGCGCTGTTTTGTCACTGCCACGATCAGGAAGAAAACGCAAGCTATCACCTGCTGCTGAGAGAAAATTGGTCAGGAGGGTGAAGATTCAACCGAGAATCACCAAAAAGCAGATCTGCCAAGAATTAGAAGCTGCTGGAACACAGGTGTCAGTGTCCACAGTCAAGCGTGTTTTGCACCTCCATGGACTGAGAGGCTGCCGTGCAAGAAGGAAGCCCTTGCTGCAAAAGCGGCACCTTAAGGCTCGACTGAAGTTTGCTGCTGATCACATGGACAAAGATAAGACTTTCTGAAGGAAAGTTCTGTGGTCAGACGAAACAAAAATCGAGCTGTTTGGCCACAATGCTCAGCAATATGTTTGGAGGAGAAAAGCTGAGCCCTTTAACCCCAAGTACACCATGCCTACCGTCAAGCACGGTGGTGGTAGTATTATGCTGTGAGGCTGTTTGCTGCCAATGGAACTGGTGCTTTACAGAGAGTAAATGGGATAATGAAGGAGGATTACCTTCAAATTCTTCAAGATAACCTAAAGTCATCAGCCCGAAGATTGGGTCTTGGGCGCAGTTTGGTGTTCCAACAGGACAATGACCCCAAACACACATTAAAAGTGGTAATAGAATGGCTAAATCAGGCTAGAATTAAGGTTTTCGAATGGCCTTCCCAAAGTCCTGACTTAAACCCCATTGAGAACTTGTGGACAATGCTGAAGAAACAAGTCCATGTCAGAAAGCCATCAAATTTAACTGAACTGCACCAATTCTGTCAAGAGGAGTGGTCAAATATTCAACCAGAAGCTTGCCAGAAGCTTGTGGATGGCTACCAAAAGTGCCTAATTGAAGTGAAAATGGCAAAGGGACATGTTACCAAATATTAGCACTGCTGTATGTATAATTTTGACCCAGCAGATTTGATCACTTTTTTCTGTTCACCCATAATAGTCATAAAAGAACCAAACTTCCTGAATGTTTTTTGTGACAAAGAAGTATCTGTTCCAATCACTCTATCAGAGAAAAATCAGAGTTGTAGAAATAACTGGAAACTCAAGAGAGCCATGACATAATGTTCTTCACAAGTGGATGTAAACTTTTGACCACAACTGTACTATATGACTCAAAAGCACATTATTAGGGTCAATATCATAAGGAAGTTAATATGTCTGTCTTTGTAAATGCAAAATATCAAATTATTCAATTTGAAAAAAAGAAATAATTCTATCTTGATGAGAACCTGATGCTTTCTAAATTACAATTTTCTTACCAGAATTTTAAGATGTTGTGGCAGCCATATTGCTTCTAATGTAAAAATATCTCAATTCTTTCGATGGTTCATATTACTCCAATAGTTGTCACTTTTTGAACAAGAAATACATTTTAATGAAAACAACAGAAAACAGGAAATTAATAACAATCAAAGTGGAATTTTGTTTTATTTCAAAATCAAAGCTACTTGCGTATGGCCAGTCAGAGCACGTTTAACTAGGTTTAGACAGCAGCGCCGGGACCTAGATAAGATAGCTGTCCACACAGCCTACAATGCATGTCTTTTTGAATGTGGGAGGAAACCGGAGTACCTGAAGAAAACCCACGTAGCTACATGCAAACTCTACACAAGTGAACCGACCTGGATTTGAACACTATGAGGCCGATGCGCTAACCAGCCAGCCGCCGGGCCGCCCCAGGTCCATATTAATATACCGTATTTTCACACCTATAACACCCACGGTCTGAAAGGGCGCCATCTCAGTTGTGGGTGTACTTTCTGTTTTTGTCAATAGAAAAGGCACTTCATTTCAAAAGACGCCCTGCTATCGTTGATAATCTTTTAAAATGAAATGAATCGTGGGCAGCCTGGCGGGGGTATGGTTAGCACTTTGGCCTCACAGTTCTGGGGTCCTGAGTTCAAATCCAGGTCCGTCCACCTGTGTGGAGTTTGCATGTTCTCCCCGGGCATGAATGGTTGCCCGTCTCCTTGTGCCTCGCGATCGGCTGGCCACCGATTCAGGGTGTCCCCCGCCTCTGGCCCGAAGTCAGCTGGGATAGGCTCCATCACCGCCCGTGACCCCTGGGAGGATGAAGCGGTTCAGAAAATGAATGAATGAATGAAATGTATTGCGATAAATCACCATTTCGATACATCGTCACTTCTTGTAGGAACCTTAGACAATCAGCGTGCCAAATTCAGAAGACTAAAACGTAAAATATAACTTTGGTTTCTACATGAATCACTGACAAAAATTCACATATACAATCTACTGACGTTGCAATTTTTTTCAGACAACTATCTTTTTAATGGTATTGATTCTGCTAAATTGAATTGACAATTATACTTAAAATACTTAATTAAAACAGTCGCTCTCCCCTCTGATGTACAGTAGTGAAAATCACTTTTTAAACACATTGGTCAGTCATTATGCAGGATCTTACAGGAAAGGAACATTCTTTCCCTTTTTCCTCTGTATTTTTTTCTTCCACTTTGTAGCCAAGAAATTCGCAGGTATCCCTATGTGTGCTCTACTTGCCAATAAACGTTATGAGCTTCTGTATAACTGTGGCATCCAGCTGCTGCACATCGGTCGGCCTCTGGCTGCCTTTGAGTGTCTAATTGAAGCAGTGCAGGTTTACCATTCGAACCCCCGACTGTGGCTTCGGCTTGCAGAATGCTGCATATCTGCTAATAAAGGGGTATGTCAAATCAAGTTTCCCTGATTTGTTGCCTTAATTGGTTTTATAATATGACTGTTGTTACTGTTTACATGCAGGGTTCAGAACAGGAGAGCAAAGGTTTACCTTGTAAAAAAGGCATCGTTCAGTCAATTGTCGGACAGGGATATCATCGCAAGATTGTATTGGCTTCCCAGTCTATGCAGAACACTATTTATAGGTTAGTACTCCAGCATACAATCTCATATTCCATCATTTAATTGTTCTTTTCCCCCCAATTTTCCAAATTTCTCCTTTGTTTCTATCTGGCAGTGAAGGCCAATCCGCCGCCATCCCAGTAGCCAGTATGGAATTTGCTGCCATTTGCCTAAGGAATTCTTTACTGCTGCTGCCTGAACACCAACAGCCGGATGCCAAGACAGACAGCAGCGGCAAGAACTCTTGTCAGTCAGGAAGCACTGAAAGTGGCGGCGAAAATAGTGAAGCCAGCAGGTTAGATATGCACACACCTTATTTATTTTTGCATACTGCAGAATATATATCGGTACCTCTACTTACAAAATTACAGAACTTGTTTCAGAAATTGGATTTTTCATAAGTAGAGCACTACTTTTTATGTAAATTCTCTCATTTGTTCCACAGTCCTCAAAAAAGAACTTCCAACTAAACTCTTTGAAGATAAATTATGAAAAACACACTGTCAGGTTCGCCATTAGACATCCACAGAAAGTTTTTTTCCCGCAGGCCGGTGCGCATCAATCATGTTCCATTTGAGATTTCGTCTGAACATCATCTTTGTACCAGTACCAACTGATAAAATATTTCACCATGTCTTGTGTTTGGTATTATGTTATAAATTAGGGCAGGTGAATTGTCACCTCAGGCAGGTAAAATAGATGTATTACCTGCCCTATGGGCAGGTGGCTTCAAAAAGTTAATGCCAAATCTAAAACTTGTTAACAAGTTAACAAAATTGGTTAAGTTCCTCCAAATGTATTTATTTTTTTAATGGCTTGGTGAGGTAAATTTACATTGTTGCGTTTTGTGAGGCTGAAAATAGTTTGCTTGCCAATGGTGATTATAACTTCAGTTGATTATTTTGTATATTTCACATTGCACAGCAACTTTTGGTTTGAAGGCAAATTTATAAAATTAGTGATGATCTTTTGAGCTGTTAATCACCCTCTGCAGTCTTTTCCTGTCTGCTACTGTAAAGCTTGAGTGCAAAAGGGACACAGCATAGGTCATCGAGCTCTCAATGGCTGCCCAGTAGAAGGTCACCAGCAGGTTGGTCTTCAGTTCAAATATGGCGACCCAGGAATTTGAAGGACTCCACTCGCTCCACATATTCGCCGTTGATATACAAGAGGGCAGGAGCGGCTTTGTTCCGTTGGTAGTCTAGGGTGAGTTCGCTAGTTTTGGAAATGTTCAGCGCCTAGTTTCCAAAACCACTTCAATCTTTTGCTCTTTTGTTAATAGGCTGTAGAACATCAATATACAGGTCCTTGAAATCCTTAAAAAAGTACTTTTGTTTTTTCAAGGTTTGAAAAATGCTCGAGTTTTCCATACAGTCCTTGCAAATGGTTGAATGTGTTAGACAATATTTCTCAACACACTGTTTAAAAATATATATTATTAAATGAGGAAAAATAATATAAACTTGCTTCATTGCTGCTACAGGTTCAGAAGTTGCTTTCTGTTGTTGTCCCGCATCACATCGTCGCCCTCCACAGTACAGCACAGCACAGTATGCAGATAGGCTGTGGGATTCACCCACTTTGTGGCCTATTGGCACCAAATGTGAAGAATAATGAGCCAATAACCCATACTAATTCATCAATTTGTGCAAATTTGACAAACGTGTCCTCCAAATGATAGACATCTGCAATCCCATGTTCCATGTATGTGGAGGTGCAGTGTTCTTGGGTCCATAACTCGAGCGAGAGTGCATATCAATCAGTGAATGCTGGGGTATGCATTACACTGTATTTTCTGGATTATAGATCATAGTTTTTGTCATGGTTTGGCTGCATGTGCTATTTCAACTTTCAGAAATTTTTAAGACATAGCATTTCACATATTATTTTCACTCTAAACGGCAAGAGGGCGCTGTAGACCTATGTTGATAACTGGCCTTTTACAAAACCTCCGCCCTCATTAGTTACGGTTGATCAACAAGCTGGGTGACGTCAGCGGTATACCCGAAGGATTGAAGTGATTTACTTTGGAGCATTTCCAGTGCAACATCAGCCAATAAACATTCATTCGCTGCCACTCTCCTGTATACTAATGATAAACTCATTTCAATTCACAGCAGAAGGATGAAAAGCGGTTTTTAGTCATATTGTAGAATGATTTTGTGACCCATTTATTGATAATTGTGGTTTCACCATGTCATGAGATTATCGTTATTGTGAGCTACCCAGAGGTTCCCGCTCCTATTCAGTAGTGCTGCAATAATAGCACTGATCATGGGTGATTGTGGCATCCTTACAACTGCATTCTTTCTCATGTCTATGGAAAATTGCCATGTTTTGTTCCTTTGTTCTGATACTTATACTTTTTTTTCCAGTGGGAAAGGTCAGGAGGCTGACCGGTTACTCTCTGCAGCACCGTCATCTCCTCTCAGAAAACAGGAAGTGGAAAACCTCAGGTAATCTGTCTGACACCTGTACTTTCCTTTGCCCATACAGTAATACCTCGACATACGAGTGCGCCGACATACGGAGAATTTGAGATACGAGTAAAATTCTGAGCAAATATTTACCTTGAGATATGAGACAAATTTTGAGATACGAGCATTTGAGACAGCCAGTTGGCCAGGCTGGTAGAGGCCGCATCGCGCTGCCAAGTGCTCGTAGAGATCTTTGTGCGAGGGAGTCGCACAAAGATCTTTACAAGCACTAGGCGGAGCGTTGCATTTTTACAGGTTTTTGTTGTTGTTGCATTAGTCAGTGCAGAATTAAGGGAAACACAATAGATCCAAAGCAATCCGGTGCAATGAAGGGTAGTGCAAAGAAAAGGCGTATGATGACAATCGAAATTAAGCACGAAATAATCGAAAAACATGAGTAGTGTACGGGTGACTTAGCTGGCTCGTCAATACGTATGGAGAAGCAGGAAGTTCGCCCAGAAAGCCGCGGTGGAATACATGAACCTCTTTGCCTTGGTTATTGCACAAGGTTTTAATTTAGTGTAACGTAAAATTAAAACTTTTTTTAAGTGTATGGGAATCTAATTTCATTTAAGTTAAATTAAAAGTTTGTTACGAGCGCATCCGTCAAGTCGCTCTCTCCCTCCCTCTCCCCCTCCCTCTCCCCCTCCCTCTCCCCCTCCCTCTCCCCCTCCCTCCCTCCTATCCACGAACTCCCCATTGTATAAAATAATGCCTCATTTTATTAATAAACATCATAACCACTAGTTATGGCAACATATCTAGTATATGTTACGTTATGAGCGCATCTGTCAAGTGACTCTCTCTCTCGCTCTCTCTTTCTCCCCTATCCACGAACTCTCCGTTGCATAAAATAATGCCTCATTTTATTATTAAACATCATAACTACTAGTTATTTGTTACTCTGTTAGTATATGGTGAATTACAACCAATAAAAATGTTTATCCATAATATCCTGATTTATTTTTTTTTTTTTCAGAGGGTGGGAACAAATTAATTTGTATTTAGTTCATTTCTATGGGAAACGTTGATTTGAGATACGAGTAAATCGACATACGAGCTCAGTCCCGGAACGCATTAAGCTCGTATCTCAAGGTACCACTGTACAACCAAAATTCCTAATTTTATGTTCAATATCTAGGTGCTCCATCTTCGCGTGCAGTGCATATGTGGCATTAGCACTTGGAGACAATCTAATGGCTTTAAATCATGCTGAAAAACTGCTTCATCAAAGCAAGGTGTCTGGATCGCTCAAGTGAGTTCCGTTTGTATTTCTCAATACAATAACACATCCTTATAATTTAACTGTGAACATTAGGGCTGAAGCTCTCTATTATTGTGTGCAGGCTATCCTCCTAAATAAAACAAAATCCAACACTTTCGACCCAAATTATAACAGCGCCATTCCAATTAAATAGATCATCAAGCATTTTTTTATCGAATTACTCGATTTAATTGATTTAATTGTCATTGCAGCACTATTTTGCTCTTTTCTCTGGCTCCTTCAGGTTCCTCGGCCACCTCTATGCAGCTGAAGCCCTCATTTCAATGGACAGGATCTCTGATGCAATCACACACCTCAACCCAGAGAACGTCATTGACGTGTCAATTGGAATGCTGACCAGTGAGCAAGACCCAGGTCTATTGTTTTTGCCTTACAAGAGGAAAAAATATTTTGTCTTAAGAGCGTGGGGATTACAGCATGACACTAAAGAACACATGACATACTATTCATTAGACCTCGGCCATATGACAAAAATTGTTTTAAAAAAATCAGTCTATCGATAATTATCACGATAACTATCATCTTTTTTTTTCTTTCAAACTTGAATCTTCAAACTTATTTGAAAAAGCGAATAAATTACTTTACTCGTATTCAATTATAAAAGTTACTGTTTCCGTCATAAGAAAAGACAATATGAAATGATTTTAAAAAGTATTTTGTTGTTCTGATAATAAAGACAAGACAACTCTCCTTACACTATGAAAAGTAAAGAATAATAAAACTTGCAGAAATTTTGACAGGCGCCTTTTTTTTAAATTGGCCTTCAAACTTAAGTTGCTGTGCAATATGAAATAAGTAAAATAATCAACTGAAGACACCATCACCATTGACAAGCAGACTTTTTCAGCTTAAGAAAAATTATTTGATGACAATTATCGTTTTATCGCCCGGGTCATCATTCATCAAATCTGCGAGGCATTTAGTGGGAATTTCCCTTCTGTTTTAGTACATTTGTACAGCTATAATAATACAATGTTAATGTTGGAGTTTTTGAAATAGAGCACCTTTTACACTCTTGTAATCATTGCAACTAAAATCATTTTCGGACTTTAAACCGTGTTTCCCAACCTTTTCTGAGCCGCGGCACACTTTTTTTCATTGAAAAAATCTCAAAAGACACCACCATCTGAAAATATTTTACCGTATTTTCACGACTATATGGCGCATCACATTTAAAGGCGCAGTGTCAGTAACGAGTGCTCTTTCTGTATTTGACACACAGGACGCACCGCTTTTAAAGGTGAACCGCTCCGCATTACCACTAGGTGGTGCTGCGCCAAAGGGAATGTCAACAAAACAGTCATAGGTCAGCCAAACTTTATTAATAGATTACAAATCAGCTTTCTGACAACTCCTTTCACTCCCAACATGAATAAATAGTTTTTTTTAATTTTCTCCGAGGTTAAAGTATTAGTATTTTCGTGACACAGCAATAGCATAATAACTCATGTTGAACAGGTGGGCATCTCACCAAAGTCGGCATTAATCGAGTCAGTAATTTCTGCCTTCCTGAAAGCTCGGACCACAGTTGAAACTTCCACTGGGAATGACGACGAACATAGAATTAATGTGCTACATCGAGCTCAACCGAAATGCAGCGCCGTTTTATATATCAGCATTCACTGTGCACCGGAAATAGAGTCTGGGGCTGCTTGCCGTAGTTGCCAGAGCCTTTGCGGCTCAATATCTATCTATATATAATATAATATAATATAATATAATATAATATTATATATATATATATATATATATATATATATATATATATATATATCTATATATATCTATATATATATATATATCTATATATATATCTATATATAGATATATATATATATATATATCTATATATCAGCGGCGGGCGGTGCATTTTCTGGTAGCGCCTTCAACGTATCAATCCAACCCTCAAAAACTATTTTTATTGCTATAAAACCTCTACTGCAGGTACAGCTGCGACACATAAAATATAATCAATAAATTAATGCACAAAAATGGGGTAAAATCCACTTCCTAGCAGCATTTCATGATTAAATACAAATACTGGAGCTTTTCAGACATTAAAACCAGGCCAGGGGGTGATTTTCCCGGGAAAAGACAGCGATGAACGTCAATGGCGTACGGGCAAACATTGCCCGAAAATGGGGTAAAATCCAGCCGAAAACAGCATTTATTGATTAAATACAAATACTGGAGCTTTTTAGACATCAGAACCGGGCCCGGAGTATCATTTCCCCGGTAAAAAGACAGCGATGAACGTCGATACGTCCATACGTGAAATGACAAAAAAATGCACTAAAATACTAAAATTAGGTAAAATCCACTTCCTAGCATCATTTATTGATTGAATACAAATACTGGAGCTTTTGAGACATTACAACTGGGCCAGGGGGGTGATTTTTCCAGGGAAAAGACAGCGATGGACGTCAATGGTGAAACGCCAAAAATTTAACTGGGGTAAAATCCACTTCCTAGCAGCATTTTGTGATTAAATACAAACACTGGAGCTTAAATACAAACACTGGATCTTTTCAGATATCAGAACTTGGAATATGGCCATATTTTACTCACCAAAAATCCTTTTTACACAATATCCATCCTCCTTTCTTTCTTCCTTCTTTCCTATCGCCATCAAAGCTAATGATGAAAGTCGAGCCTGTCCTGTCATATTTCTGGCATAGTCCGTTTTGAAAATGGCTTTAAATAAAAAAAACAATATACTATTTGCTTGTGGAGCTAAGTTAGCACACTGAAAGTGCCGCACACACCATATTCCTGGCTGTAACAGGCTTGCTAGCTTCGGAGTTGACCGCCCTTTCTTAATGATGTCCATTTTTTTTCTGGAAAAGTCCGTCTGGAAAATAGCTTTGTGAGAGAAATCTGCAACAGTATTCATTTGTTTTTGCCACTGTCGGCCATGTGGGTGGAGTTTGCGATCTCTGGCTGCTTTGGCCCACCTACTAGACAATCATAGTTTGTGAAAGCAATGACATGTCCCAGCCAGCAAAATGCTAACGCCTATGAAAAATCATTGTGGGGTTGCCAACTCGAAATCTGATTGGTTAAAAGCAACAGTCTAGTTTAATGCAGCAGAGCCCGCAAGAACTGATTGTGAAGGCTTTGAGGCAGATCTGATCTGGCAACAAATAATGGCTGAAATGTGATTGGTTAAATGCTTCAATGTGAAAACACATCTGGAAGCAGTGCAACCAGGGGGAAAAGCAATGAAAGGAAGCTAACAGACCATTTGGAATAATAAGTATTGATGGACAAAATATAATATGATTCAGATATTTCTTAGGCCAGCAGAGAAGGCCCTGACGGTCCGCCACTGATATATATATATATATATGTATATATATATATATATATGTATATGTAAAGCTAGACTGCGAACTATGTATATATGTATATATATATATATATATATATATATATATATATATATATATATATATATACATATATATATATACACATATACATATATATATACATATATACATATATATATACATATATATATATATATATATATATATATATATATATATATATATATATATATACATACATATATACATATACATACATACATATATATACATATATACATACATATATATATACATATATATATATATATATATATATATATATATATACATATATATATACATATATATACATATATACATATATACATAGTTCGCAGTCTAGCTTTGAATGCTGTTTACGCCAATCTAGCGGCGGGAGTTCTTTTGTCAATCCAGCCGGAATGACGGCGAGCACCAAATTAGTGTGCTCGCCGTCATACTGGGTGTATTGACAAAAGAACTACATATCCCAGCATGAATCGCACACGGGGGGAAAATGAAGTCGCAGGTTGCTTACCGTAGTTGCGAGACCTGTAGAGGATGGTGTACCGGGTACATAATCTGTCGATAGGGTACACTGTACCCTTTCGACTGATTTATTTTATCGTGATAACATATTTAGTATTGGTCCATATATAAAGTGGACTGGATTATAAGGCTCCCTGTCTATTTTGGAGAAAATTTAAGACTTAAGTGCGCCTTATAGTCGTGAAAATACGGTAATTTAAAACTATGTCGCCTATATTAACAATAGTCAGTTTTATCAGCAGGAATCACATAAACCTCCAAAATTATTCCAAAATCTAATTTTTCACACTGACCTAATGTCACCAAAAGTTAGTCTGCGGACCCTGAACAACTTCCGGTTCGAGTGATAATAAAATAATAAAATAAATAATGTAATGTTTTTAATCACAGAATTTTATGACTTTTCTCCTAATATTACTAAAATCTCCTAATATCACGCAAAAAAAAACTGTGCTCACACAGACTTTACGTACGTCGGCAAAAGTTGATGCCCTAGAAACCAAACAACTTCTGGTTCCTTCTTAGAGAAAAATAAGCAACAAAATGACTGTTGCAGAATTTAAATCTTGTAATAGTATAACCTATAATTTAACATTCATCATATTTTGATTTTAACCTTGTAATAGTTCAATTTGAATCTCGGTATATTCCTCTACTTTTACTTAAGTATTTCAGTGAGCCAAATAAGAAACATTATTGGGACTTGTGGCAGTGGCTCCTCCTGCTGGTTGCTGCATATGAATGAGAATGCAACCTTGTGTGTTAATGCATTTTTGTTTGGTTAATAAATATATCTTTGTAACATTTCTAAATATAAATATTCCATATTCAGACATGAACCCATGAGACTAATAGGTTAGGTTGAGGGTCGACAACCATAGGTTCTGGAGCTGCATGTGGCTCTTTAGCGCTTCCCTAGTGACTTCCTGCAGCTTTTTCAAAAATGCATGAAAATGGGGCAAATATTCATTCATTCATCTTCTGTACTGCATATCCTCGCAAGGATTGTGGGGGTTGCCACAGGCAATCCCAGTAGACTTCGGGTGAAGGGCAGACGACACCCTAGACTAGTCGCCAGTTAGCCGAAGGGCACAGAGAGACAAAAGACCATTCCCACTCAACAATCATACCGCCACCAAGTGCGAATTGGCCCCACACTTGCCTGCACCGAAGTGAACCCCTACACCATCAGGGGAAAATTTTATTTTTTGTTGTATGGTTTCTGTAGGACGACGACACATTCTTAAAGTGTTCCAATGCTGTATGAATGTGTAGAAAAATATTACATTTTAACATTTCTTCGAACAAAGATTTGCGTCATTGCCTGCAACACGTTTCTATCAGGGAGGGCAGGTTGCTCTTCTAAATAAACTGACAACTGTGTGTGTGATGGGCCAAGGATCTGAAGTGGAAAAGAGAAAAATAACTGAGGAAAACATAACATTCAATGTTTTTGCGACCAAATCATTTGCATTCATTGCCAATGCGGAAGGATTGCCTAAATGTTCGCTTTGTAGCAAGAAGTTGTCAAACAACAATAGTCATTTGGAAAGACATTTCCGGGTAATGCAAACTACATTTGCAGCCAACTACCCAGTTAGGAAAGAGAGAAAAAGTATGATTGCATTACTTCTGGAGAAATTCGAGGAGGGCAAAAATAGATTTAAGAACTGGATTGCATTGCCAAATCCACTACTACCTCAGGGCAGTCGTGTGGTGCGTCATTCTCAACAGAATGGACTGCAGGGAAAATAAAAGTTTAATCATGAATGCTCTATATATTTGTAGCCAACTTAGTCGTTTTGATGGTAGGCTAATACAGCATGTGTTGCCTTGATTATAAGGCATTTAATTTTTTTGCAGCTCCAGACATACAGTGGTACCTCGACATACGATCGTAATCCGTTCCGAGACTGAGATCGTATGACAAGGTTCTCGTAACTCGAGCGGACGTTTCCCATTGAAATGAATGGAAAACAAATTAATTCGTTCCAACCCTCTGAAAAAACACCAAAAACAGGATATTGGATTTGAAAAAATGTTTTATTTCTTCTAATTCCCCATCTATTAACAAAGAAACACATAACTAGTGGTTTAATAGTAATAAAATGTGTTTAATCTAACTAAAATTGGGCGAATTTCGCCGAGGGGAGAAAGAGACGCTCAAAATGGGTGGGGGGGCTTCGGTTTTTTTTCCCACGACAACGCACTCGTAAACGGAACAAACACTCCACCCTCACGTTCGCTATCGATGGGCTGTTTGCTGTTGTACTATTCCCTTCAAAATATTCCGAAAATGATGCACACAAATGTCCTCACAATTGGATAACGCACGACCACTTGCCAACGAGAAGCAGTCTTTTATCAGCTCATGGGAGCATCGGGGGCGCTGGCTCGCGGCTCCCTTTTAGCTTGTAGCATCTGTGGTCGTAACCGCTTTGAACGGCGCCTATGATAGAGTTGCTACCGGGGATGCTATTGAGGGGAGTTGCGAGCCAGTGCCCCTGATGTTCTTATGAGCAGCGAACGAGAAGTAATATAATACTCCTCGTATTAGATAATAATAGGAAATGCAGCAGGTGAGCTTACCCACCTATTGATTGTGGGTAAAGTTTTATTCTGAGAAAGAGTGCCATTGCCTGTCGGCGTTATGTGCACGAGTATACTTCATTACCCAGAAAGCCCTCTTTTTCCCGCACATGCGCGTTGTGCGTTTCCTGGTCTGAATAACTCATTCGGTGCTCGTAGATATTGTTATACACGAAATAAATGCAAAAAAAGACAGTGCTATGGCCACCTGGCTTGGTCGCATCACAGGCGAATTATTCGATTGAAATTTCCGTCGTAAGACGAGAATATTGTATGACGAGCGGTCGTATGATGAGGTATGACTGTATTTGTTTTTTTTCATTCAATATGGAAAATGAGATGAGATTCAATATGGCTCTTTCAACATTTTGGGTTGCCAACGGCTGGGTTAGGTGGATTTATGAATTATTTGTTAAATTATGCAAAATTTGGGCGGTGTAGCTTAGGCTCTGATGCACTTTATAATGCAGAAATGATGGTATATACAGTAAATTATTCTTTCAATGCGGTCCCGTTTTTAATTTCTTTATTTTTTTTCTTAATAGGTTCTGAAAAAGGAGAGGAACCTGTTGAATCTTGTAAGTACATTTATTTGAACCTTTGCCCAAAGAGATAGCATAAAAATATAAAATTTTAGTGGTTTTATGATCGACGATAAATGACAACAGATTTGCTGGTATTAGGTGTAAACATTGCATATTGTGTTGTAGTCATTTCCTCATTGATCAATAGTTTATATATTTAGGGCTATCAAGTTTTGGAGTTCAGAGTAGTATTTACCAGAGGCAGGAGGAATTTGATTGATTTAGGGATGAACAGCTGACAAATAACCCATATTTTTATTTGAACAAAATGGACTTGGCTAAAACACTATCAAATGCGCGCGCGCGCACACACGCGCACATGCATGCATGCGCGCGCGCGCACACACGCGCACATGCATGCATGCACGCACACACGCACACACGAGAACAATGAGTTACGGACATTTTCAATAAGGCTGCTTTTTGCGCAGCTATTTACGTGGCATTTAAAATTCCAGGGAGAATTCACTTTGATCTTTTAGTGGATCAGATCTGTGTTGTCCTGCATCTCATAATCGCTCATTTTGGGCATGTTATTGTCCATATGCGTTTTGTGTCCCAGATGTTCTAAGATGGCGGCGCGCACGGGTGCAGCTGCTCTCCAGTTTGGGTCTTTGTTTTCTCAGTCTTTTCCTTATTTACGAACATCTGCGGGGCAAACTTTTTCTATAGTCGCCAGGATTTAATTACTCTCGGTAGGAGATGCGATATATCCATCACAACAGATTACCAACGAACCTACAATATCCCCAAGGACATCTCGAGACCACTGGGATCTCCGTGGATAGTCAGCCCACTCAGAGTACGACGGAGGCGGCGAAGGGAACGAAAGCAAAAGCGGAGATGCCGGGTGGGCCTAGCTGCTAGGCTAGGGAAACAACCGCGCAGAGCACCGCTTCCGAGTATCTTCTTGACCAACGCCAAATCCATCACCCACAAAATGGACGATTTGGAACTTCAGCTTGCTACCAACAGCTTTGTCAGGAACTGCAACATTATTCTCATCACGGAAACGTGGCTACACCCGCAAATCCCTGATGCCGCGGTATCGCTAGCTAGCCGCACGATACACCAGCAGGATCGAAGGACAGAATCCGGAAAAAGCAGGGGGGGGGCTTTGCGTGTACATACACAACGACTGGTGCTGCAACAGTAGGATCATTAACACTCACTGTTCCCCTGATTTAGAGCTCTTGGCAGTTCGGTGCAGGTCCTTCTATCTACCTAGGGAGCTGACGATTGTCATTGTAATGGCTGTTTACATCCCACTGGATGCTAACGTTAGCACCGCACTTAGCCTCCTGCTAGCGACTGTAAACAAACAGCGTCTTGACCACTCCGATGGAGTCTTTATTGTCGCCGGTGACTTCAACAAAGTATTTTTAAGACTGTTCTGCCTAAGTTTATCCAGTATGTGACGTGTCACACCAGAGGAGATAAAACTGTAGACCATGTTTATTCTGACATCAAACATGCTTATAGAGCCACACCCCTCCCTCACCTTACCGGATCCGACCATCTCTGCCTGTCCCTCACCCCCTCATACACCCCCGTCCGGAGGCTAACAAGGCCACAAATAAAGATAATAAAAACATGGCCCGAGGACGCCCTTTCTCAGCTGCAGGACTGTTTTTCCCGCACCATTTGGGAACTTTTTGAACACCACAACCTCCAGGACTACACGGACACTGTACTTTCCTACATCAAAAACTGTATGGACACTGTCACTGTTAATAAACGTATCTGGGTTTTTCCTAACCAAAAACCCTGGATGACCAGTGAGACACAGGCACTCATCAAATGCTGTAACACCGCCTTCAGGTCAGGGGACAAGTTACAATACATGCTGCCAGAGCAGACCTGAAGAGAGGCATTAAAAAGGCCAAAGCAGCATATACAAGAAAAATTGAGGAGCACTTCACAGAAAATACCCCAAAGAAGATGTGCCAGGGAATACGACACATTACCAATTACAATGACAGTACAGTGGTACCTCGACATACAAGTGGCCAGACATACGAGCAATTCGAGATACGAGTAAAATTTCTACAGAGATGAGGTCACCAAACTGTCTTCGTCAGGGGTGTCAAACTGATCCTCAAAAGGCTGCAGTGGGTGCAGGTTTTCATTCCAACTCAACAAGAGGATACCTTTTGCAAGTGTAATCAGTTAATTAAAGTAAGGTGCTACTTATTTTAGAAGACACCTGATTGGTTAAAATGTCGGCACTGGATCGGTTGGAACAAACACCAGGACCCACTGCGGCCCTCGGCTGAATTGGTTTGACACCCCTGGTCTTCGTGGTGTTTGGTGAACAATCTCACACTAAACACCACAAAAACTAAAGAAATAATCCTGGACTTTCGCAAACGCATCACAGATCTGGCCCCACTCCTTATAAATGGAGTATACGTAGACAGAGTCCAGTCCTTCAAATTCCTGGGGTCCACGGCACGGACAAGCTCTGCTGGTCTACCAACACCACGGAAGTGGTGAAGAAGGCCCAGAAACGACTCCATTTCCTGAGGGTACTCAGGAGGAACAACTTGGACTAAACTTCTGGTAACCTTCTATAGAGCCACTGTGGAGAGCATCCTGGCATACTGCATTACAGTGTGGTACGTTGGAAGCACGGCAGCAGACAGAAAAGCCATGCTGAGAGTGATCAAGACTCATTAGGATCTACTTTAATTGTTAAACCTCTCCTGAACAGTGTTTTTGATTGATTTGTGTAAATAAATATGGACTATCATTTTAAAGTCACATGTTTGCATATTTCATAGCACCTTTAAGTGATTTGCTCTATCTATAATGTAGGCTCCACTCAAGCTTCTGGTGTGGGCCATATTCACTTTTTTATATATAATTTGCCACGTGCAATTAATATCTGGGACCCCATCCTCTGTTGGCCTCTGGTCCGGACACCGTTGTTTTTTGTTTGAGTCCAGATCATGAAAAATAGAGGCCAAGACAAAAATGTCGCACTTTTTATTAACATTAATTGAGGTGGGGAGAATTTATCAAGTTTTGAGTAGTGTCCCAGTCTGCGATATGATATGCATACACAGTGCTTATATTAAGTGAGAGATGTCTTCATTGTTTTTTATTTTCTGTCTTTTCAGCTAACAAGCAGACCCCTCTCTGTTATCCAAGTAGTGTGACTTCAGCTCGAGCCATGATGCTCTTCAACCTGGGAAGTGCGTACTGCTTACGAAGTGAATATGACAAAGCCCGCAAGTGCCTTCAACAGGTAACCAATCCAGTGAGTCATGTGACAAAGAAAATGTCACAACAGTAATCCCTCGGATATCCCGGATAATGTAGACATGGCCGCGATAATCGTAAAAGTATAATCACTCCTATTATTAGTATCATACAACTACATTTTTTGCACTAATACAAAAATACAAGTATAATTATCAAGATGTGTATGTATTAAATATTACAGTTATGTGCATATGAAGACTAATGTATTAATATCTAAATATAATCTATAAATAAAAAAGTGTAAATACTTTTTAGTATTGTACTCAGTGAAAATAGTTCCTTTCCGCTTGAATTGGGGGGGGGCAAGTTATTGGGAGCTTTAGTCCAAGTCCTCTTCGTCAGACTCGAGAGGCATTGGATCATTGATTGAATCTTCAGGGGGCGCCGTAGGGGCACTAGGAGGAGCTTCTTTCTGCGAGCGGTTTTTGGCGCACAACGAACATAGCGAGCGCTGTTTCTTTTGTTGTACCGATATACAAGGACATGACACTGTCAAGATGATTGCCAAATTCAATGGCTCCGACCATGTCCTCGTTACACTGCGTGCCTTATTGAAGATCTCCTGCAGATGTCTTTAAGGAAGACCATGTTGTTCGTCATCCGCTGCCTCGTCTTCCTCACTCCCTGATGGGATCATTTGGATGAGGTCCTCATCAGTTGCGGGAACTGTTTTTTTTTTTTACCCCTTTCTTCATGATGGCGCCGTTTAAGCGGCAGCCAGTGGCAGTAGCTCTGTCCACTTATGTTTTTCGTGTTTTACAGCATGTTTTACATGAAAAATTAGAGGGAACATTGACATGCACCTGCTTGTGGCAGGTGTGATACTGGTTTGTCCATAGCGAGCAATGATGATGTCGTGACCGGATGATTCGCCTAAAGACGTTTCGCCGACGGACGTTTGCGTTTGACAGACGGACAGGTCTCCGAATGAACGTTCGTTCAAACAGCGTTTAATGATTAAATACAAATACTAGTATTTGTATTTAATCATTAAACGCTGTTTTCAGCTGGATTTGACCGAATTTGAGAGCATTTTGAGCCCTTTGGCGAATGGACGTATATGGACATTTTTTTGCCTCCATCGCGACATTTTACCAAGGAATTCACTTCCCTGGGCTCGGTTCTAATGTCCAAAGAGCTCCAGTATTTGTATTTAATCATTAAACACTGTTTTCGGCTGGATTTGACCGAATTTGAGAGCATTTTGAGCCGTTTGGCGAATGGACGTATATAGACGTTTTTTTGCCTCCATCGCGATATCATCACAACATTTTACTGAGGAATTCACTTCCCTGGGCTCGGTTCCAATGTCCAAAGAGCTCCAGTATTTGTATTTAATCATTAAATGCTGTTTTAGGATGGATTTGACCCGATTGCTGTCATTTTACGGCTCGGTTCTGCTACATCTGCCCGCCCAAGAGTGCTTATTCCCGGGCTGCCATTGATGGTAGACTAAGATTGATTTTTACTATAATTTGGACAACACCGGCGGCGGGCCGGATTAAAAATCCTAACGGGCCGTATATGGCCCGCGGGCCGAGGTTGAAAAACTTGTACACACACGATCCGGGGGCGAGGCGAGCGCGCGAATCCCGTTTCGGCAAAACCTCCGTTCGGCCGAATGAACGTTCGGCGGAACGTCCATTCGGCGACCTGCCCGTCTGTCAAACGTCCGTCGGCGAAACGTCTTTAGGCGAATCATCCGAGTACCAATGATGTCGCTCACACTGGTACTCAGTGCGCTCAGGGAGGTTGACTTTCTGCTCAGACCAACGAAAAATTAGAGGGAACATTGGTTGCGGGGCAAGGTTTCTGAGTGGCTTTCGGGCGGTGTGTAGACGTCCTTATGTCATGCCAGCTTCACGGCCGTATCTACGGTGTAAATCCCTCAATGCTGGTTCATTTTTTTTTTTATTCCCAGTGTTTACCACTTACTTGGTGTCCTTGGAAAAGGACATTGTTGCCGTTGTCCTAATGTACGGTTGTTTCTTGGTATGATGCACAGTAGATTCATTTATGCCACAATGGTGTGCTACGACTTTAGCATATGTAGCAACGTCACTTTTTCGGTTAATGTCAACATGTCATTTTTTTTCTTGAGCTCATTGGATAGCAGGACATGCCAGGACGCATTTTCAACGGCGACTCAAAATCCAAACAAAGCTGGAATACACCATAGCCATAGCCTTTCTCCACAGGTGATGTGCGCGATGGGCAATTCACTCGCAACAAAACAGGAGAAGGCAGGATGTCGTCCTTCTCGGGCTTTGATATTATTCGGAGCGTCATTCTTATTCTGCTGTGAAATGTCGCTTCTTCTCCAGTGCTGACTGCCACCCAATTCAGCGCTAAAGAAGCGGAGCCCTGACTTCCACCATTTTTATCCCCTATATTCTTCTTGCGAGTTTCAGCGTGAATTTGGACATTTTTATGAACTTTTTTATACTTAATATAGAAAAAGCGATATGCTGAAGCTGCAAATGATGAAGTGGGGAAGGATGACAGTACTTGTATTTCTGAGACATACATAGCTTTAGAGCTGCAACTAATTATTATTTTAATAGATTAATCTGTTGATATTTTTATTTTTTTCAAAAGCATTTTTTAATTCCATTCCTTTGTTCAAAAGCATTTCGTCTTTCTAAGATTAACCCAAAGTTTATACAAGGGGTTTTAAGGTAATGGTCTTCCTAATTTTGTCTTTTTTTCAGTCGATATAGATTAGTAATATTCTAATAAACAATCAATCTCACAATTAGTGATAAACATGCTATGGTGAAGCTTTAAATCTCATTGTACTTGAATAATGACAATAAAGGACTGAATGGGGTAACAAATAACTCACTGAATACCGTTGGTTGCACAAGATGGCCAATCAATGTTTGTGAACATTCATTCTCAGCCAGTTTTTCCAGTTTAAATCAATTGGATGCCTCTTATTGCCAATACAGGGAAATAGTAAATATAAGGTCACTTCCTTGCTAATTTGAGCATACTTGCAGGTTATTTCCTGTTTACTATTGTTTACTTCAGAGACACGGGGGATTTTTGGGTCACTTTCTGTAGATTTGTGGGCTTATTTTGGTCATTTCTCCAATTGGAAATGAATGGGCCATTTGAAATTGTTCTCAGCTCATTTTCTAATCTGCTTTATCACTAGGGTCGTGGGGGGTGCTGGAGCCTATTCCAACTGATTTCGGGCCAGAGGTGGGGGACACCCTGTCTCAGTGGCCATATGATCACAGGGCACAGGGAGACAAACAACCATTCACGCTTACACTCATACTTGTGGGCAATTTAGAGCGTCCAATTAGCCTGCCATGCATGTTTTTGGAATGTGGGAGGAAACCAGAGTACCTGGAGAAAACCCACATGCTAGCACCTTATCCGACGAGGCGCATTATGTATTGACAAAAAAACAGAAAATATACCCGCAACTGAGACTGCGGCATATCAGACGGTGCGTTTTATAGGTGTAAAATTCGGTAATAGAATGCTCAAGTCTCTCTCTCCTGCAAGCACCATTATACAAGTTGAGGACAAAGGAAGATCCATTCCCTACGTCTTGTTTCGATAGTAAATAACTTTTACGTTTGTTATTTTATTATTGCTCCTACATATTAAATATTACTTCCCTTGAAGCAGAATGGCATACATTGTGACATTTTAAATATTTCTCCATTGGAAATGAATGTTTATTTATTTTTTGTTCAAAAGCCCCATTTTTTCCACAAGAGTTTTTAACATTTTTAAGTCTGAACGGTAACGGTGGGCTGCTTGGCACATAAAAAAAATTGGACGAAATACAAATATTATATGTGGGGAGTTCTTTGCAAAAGGTCCGCACAATCACATTCTTACTCTCTGTGTGAGGGTAGTAAAAATACATTCATACATGGACTTTCTTATGGGTCAGAATTTTGTCCAGTACCCAGTTCTAAATTAGAATTTTTCCTTTTAAAACACCTTTTCCTTCCTAACACCCTTAGGGTTTCTCAAGCAGCTAGCCATAATGCTACTGTCATCTCCACCTGCTGCATCAGTAAAGAAAGTAACTAGCCACTTGTTTCCACCTAATGATATGAAAGAATATTACATAATTTCTGACCATGGAGAGCACATACTGTACAACAGCATATTTCGGAATAATTTTTTTCATACATTTGATGAAAGAGACACTACGTAATAGCACATTGTTTTTTTTTTTAACAAAACCACTTTAAGTTGTTTATTCATTTTACTCATACAAATATTGTTTGTTCCAAGAAATGATTTGGCTTTGTCGTTGCAGTAAGAAAATAGTTGACAAGTTGTTTGTTCTTTTTCAGGCTGCGTCGATGGTGAATTCTAAAGAGATTCCACCAGAAGCCATCCTGTTAGGAGTATACCTAGAACTACAGAATGGTCAGTGGCCAACTCAAATTTTAAACTATGTTCGCTCTTTAGTGGCCACTTTTGGGTCAAAGGAGTCATCACCGCTGACAATTAACACAAATTTCGATTGATTGATGTTGGTGTGTTTGTAAGTGATGGAAAACCAGACAGAGTTCAAAGTATGCCTGGGCGATAAAATGATAACGGTAATTATCATCAAATAATTTTTGCCAACAGAAATAATGAAATTGTTCGATAAGTCAATAAATTTAAAATATAATCACCACCTGAATGAACATCAGAAAATGATGGCGCTAATGCGGCGTGAGCGGTAGCTCCAGACCAACGTTGAGGAGATGAAGAAGATGGGGGGGAAAGAACTAATCATTTAGCAGTTCTAGCGGTAGAGGGTTACAGGGAGAGCATGAAAGCGAAAGGACTATTACATGTCCAAAATGAGATGAAGTCTCCCGATCACTGTTCCCTCTAAGCTGCGCGCGTGCGCAATTGCGCACTACTCTCGTCTTCTCTGCGCAGCAGCAATCCTATGGCGCGCAGTAAAAAAAACAACAACAGATTATTATTATTTTTTTTTTTAGCCCTTTCTTCATGATGGCGCCGTTTAAGCGGTAGCCAGTGGCAGTAGCTCTGTCCACTTATGTTTTTCGTGTTTTACAGCATGTTTTACATGAAAAATTAGAGGGAACATTGACATGCACCTGCTTGTGGCAGGTGTGATACTGGTGTGCCCATAGCGAGCAATGATGATGTCGTGAACGGATGATTCGCCTAAAGACGTTTCGCCGACGGACGTTTGACGGACGGACGGGTCTCCGAATGAACGTTCGTTCAAACAGCGTTTAATGATTAAATACAAATACTAGTATTTGTATTTAATCATTAAACGCTGTTTTCAGCTGGATTTGACCGAATTTGAGAGCATTTGGAGCCGTTTGGCGAATGGACGTATATGGACATTTTTTTGCCTCCATCGCGACATTTTACCGAGGAATTCACTTCCCTGGGCTCGGTTCTAATGTCCAAAGAGCTCCAGTATTTGTATTTAATCATTAAACGCTGTTTTCGGCTGGATTTGACCGAATTTGAGAGCATTTTGAGCCGTTTGGCGAATGGACGTATATAGACGTTTTTTTGCCTCCATCGCGATATCATCACGACATTTTACCAAGGAATTCACTTCCCTGGGCTCGGTTCTAATGTCCAAAGAGCTCCAGTATTTGTATTTAATCATTGAATGCTGTTTTAGGATGGATTTGACCCGATTGCTGTCATTTTACGGCTCGGTTCTGCTACATCTGCCCACCCAAGAGTGCTTATTCCCGGGCTGCCATTGATGGTAGACTAACATTGATTTTTACTATAATTTGGACAACACCGGCGGTGGGTCGGATTAAAAATCCTAACGGGCCGTATATGGCCCGCGGGCCGAGGTTGAAAAACTTGTACACACACGATCCGGGGGCGGGGCGAGCGCGCGAATCCCGTTTCGGCGAAACCTCCGTTCGGCCGAATAAACGTTCGGCGGAACGTCCATTCGGCGACCTGCCCGTCTATCAAACGTCCGTCGGCGAAACGTCTTTAGGCGAATCATCCGAGTACCGATGATGTCGCTCACACTGGTACTCAGTGCGCTCAGGGAGGTTGACTTTCTGCTCAGACCAACGAAAAATTAGAGGGAACATTGCTCCCGATCATGTATACTTTGTACTTATAAATGAACCTGAGGCACACTGAGAGCAAAGACGATTGACTGAACCTCGGCGGCGTTCCCACAACACGTCCTCCGAATTCCTCGAGCCTGCAGATTTTAATGTTCAAGGCATGTGCCAGAAGAGGTTAACATAGGGCACGATGTCAAAGGAACCAATAAGAGAAACTGCCAGAGTTAGGTGGGTTTTAAATGTTTGGCTCTTCTAAAAACATACAGTCATACCCAATGTTCCCTCTAATTTTTTGTTTGTCTGGGCAGAAAGATAACCTCCCTGAGCACACTGAGTACCGGTGTGAGCAACATCATCATTGCTCGCTATGGGCACACACCAGTATCACACTTGCCATAAGCAGGTGTATGTCTACTACACATAAATGATTTAGTAATAATAAAATCTAATGATTAATATCTATGAATGGGCGGCCCGGAGGATGAGTGGTTCGCGGGTCGGCCTCACAGCAAAAAAAAATTGGGATTTTATTTTGTGCGCTCCATATGATTTGCTGTGCGCAGAGAAGACGAGAGTAGTGCGCAATTGTGCACGCGCGCAGCTTAGAGGGAACATTGGACTCATAACTCTACTTATGAATGCCTTTAGGTACAACATTTTCAGGTTACAATTTTTTTTTATATGCAAATGAGTGACTCAGGATATGAAAATATGAAATCTGGTGGACAAACACTGGTATTACGACTCCCATAATAACGGCCGTGGAGGGAACTATTTCAGCGGTGCAGGGCACATTTTCATATGCTTTATTTATTTTAAGACATTAATAAATCTTTTCCTTAGAATTTTCTCTCATTTTTGTGTGTTTCCTCACATCTTTCATACAAAATTGGGACACTGACCAATTTTAAAGGGTTTAGTTGGTAGTTGTGTGCGGACCATGGAACGAATTAGAGAATTTACATATAAAGTACACCTACTTACGAAATGTTCAAGTTACGAAAAAAAGTTCTGAAACCAATTAATTTTGAAAGTAGAGGTACGACTGTATATTGAAGGCATTTCTTTTTCTTTTTAAACGGCTCTTCAATACCTCTGCACATACAGCAGCATTATTGAAAACATCTTTCACCAAAATTAACACTCTTTGTATCAAGGTGAGCCCTGCTGGTACCATTATATTCTATTTACACATATACTGAATATTGAATCAGAACATCTTTACTCTGCAGTGTTAGTTAGTCAAATTAAGTTAATGATGACTCATGGCTCATGTTAAGATAAACTGGACTCAAACCTCTGCTTGTTCTGAAAACAAATTGCACTGCACTTAATTATTCAGTTTTTTTTCTATTAAGTCTTTATTCTATACTGGTATTTATTTGTATTGCCATACATTGATTAACTGCATGAAATTGAATGTGTTTTTAAATAAAGGTCTTGAGTGAGAATTCTTTACAGCATATGTTGGCATTGAGTAATAAATTGAGAACATTTAAAAGCCCAGGTAAAGTTGTGTTTAGGATGAGACCCAATCGTACATATCCATGTCTAATGAAGACCGAAAAACTGATCAAATGTGTCCATGTATTTAGGGAATACTCAGCTGGCCCTGCAGATCATCAAACGCAACCAACTCTTACCCACTGTTGTCCAGAGGGTGTCGCTGGATTCCCGAAAGAAAGCCATTCACCCGATCCAGCCTCCCTCCTCATTCTCACAAGTCCAACGTCCAGCTGTTTAACGTCCTATCTTTATGAAAGAATGTGTGCTCTGTAGTTTTGTGTGTTAAGCATCTGTGTTCCTGTTACTAATTTGTTTAATCTGTATCAAATTAAGGTAACCAATATTTTAGACACACCATTCATTATGACGAGTATAATAAACAGCAAACTACAACTACAAAATAAAGGTATTTTTAAATTAATGCCTGGCTTGAATTATTGATCATGTTTACATATTTATATTAGTTAAAATGTCATTAAACAGATCAAAATATGCATAACAATTTGCTGTATACTGAAGAACATTAAACCTTTGAATTTTGCAAATAATTTAGACCAGACATGACCGCGATAATACAAAAAAATGTAGGATCACCCCTATTATTACAATACTAAATATTTTTTGCACCTATACAAAAGATACAATTGTCAAGAAGTGTATTTATATCTATATATTTAAAAAAATGTAAATACTTTAAGTACTGTACTCAGTAAAAAATAGCTATTCTTGATTTAAATAAAAAAAATTAAAAGGATATTGGGATGTTAAATACAAGTCCTCTGTCATATTCAAGAGGCATGGCTCATCGATAGAATCTTCAGGAGGCGCGCTAGGGGCAGTGGGAGCTTTTGCGAGAGGTTTTCGGCAAAGGCAAGGAACTTGGTGATGGGGAGTTGAGACTGCTTTTTCTTTTTGTACAAATATGCTTTTGTACCAGGACATGACACTGTCAAGACAATTGCCATATTCAATGGCCATGTCATCAATCTCCGGGACCTGTTATCGCAAACTGCATGCCATATTGAAAATGTCTTGCGTTTTCTCAAAGTACTAAGGCCAGGTTCTTCATCTTTACTGCCCTCATTGTTTTGGGGGAAATTAAACTTCCACTTCGCTCCTTCTTGCCATCCAGCCGTCATACCCGCCCAGAAAGCTCTTTTCGGACAAGGGCGATGGCCTCCGCAGTAACGTCGTCCGGAGCTTGCAGTTTGAAATATTTTTGGGAAATTCCACTATCAACTCCACGACGCCGAGGCTCCCAGCCATCCAGACCCCTGGGTGAGCTCTATTTTCGGTTAAGGGCGACATTCAGTTAACTGCACTGCACGAAGCCGCGGACAGGGAGGTCCATGCCTTGCTTGAGGCAGGGATCATAGAGCCCTCTGGCAGCCCCTGGGCCTCTGGCGTGGTCATGGTCTCTAGAAAAAAACGGGCTCAGGCCACGGTTCTGTGAACTACAGGCTGCTGAATAAGGTGACGCGGAAGGAGTGCTATCCTCTTCTGTGGGTGGATGCAACAAAGTTAGTATTGGGATCTGCTTGCGTCTCATTGCTCGACTTGCGCAGTGAATACTGGCAGGTTCCCCTCACTTTGGTTAAGACCAAAGATTGCATTCTGCACCACAAAAGGACACTGGAAGTTCAAGGTCATGAGTTTTGGGCGTTGTAACGTGCCAGGAACCTTTGAACGCTTTGTCCACAGGAAGTCCTTCCAGACTGCATCGGGTTCCCAGAGACTGGTGTTGGGAAGGATTGCAGCAGCTGGATTGAAACATCACCCCGAGAAATTCAATTTCCTGCAGCGAGATGTGGAATTCTTGGGGCATAAGATACAGCATGTTGGATTACTTGCAATAAAGGACTGGCTGGTTCCAAAAAAATACAGATACAGCTCAAAAGTTTATTGGGACTGTCATTGTATTATCGGACGTTTGTTGAGGGATCATCCTGCTTTGGGGTGCCCTTGTTTCAGTTCCTGTAGAACAATCAACCCCTCACATGGACAATAGATTGTCAGGAGGCATTTGTCAACCTCAAGATGGTGCTCACCAATCCTGTCCTGTCATGCTGGACACGGATGTGAACAATGTAGGTTGTGCTTTCGCAGTGAAAGGGTGGTGGCCTATTTCAGCCGCATCCTCAATAAGAATGAGGCGTTATTGTGTGACAAAGTGTGAACTGTTGGTGGTGGTCCTGGCAGTTAAACACTTCCGATATTACCTGTGTGGCGTGCCTTTTACCATTAGGTCGGACCATGCTGCACTGCAGTGGCTGAAGTTCTTGCGAGAACCTGAAGGTCAAGTCGTACGTTGGCTAGAGGAGCGTCAGGCATTCAATTTCAGCCTGGTTCACCGGGCTGGCCTAAGCATGCTAGTGCTGATGCGCTCTCGAGGAGGCCATGTGCTGTGGCTGGTTACCCTGACAGACGAGCAATTTGAGATACGGGTAAAATTCCGAGCAAATATTTACCTTGAGATACGACCATTTGAGACAGCCAGTTGGCCAGGCCGCATCTCCCTCGTACAAGGATCTCTACGCACACTGGGCAGAGCATTGTATTTTTTTCCATTTTTTTCCCATTAGTCCGTGCAGAATTAAGGGAAACACAATGGGTCCAAAGCAAGCTGGTGCAATGAAGATGATGCAATGGTGCGAAGAAAAGGCATATGATGACAATCGATATTAAGCACGAAATAATCGAAAAACATTAGTGTCCGCATGACTGGGCTGGCTCGCCAATACGAATGGAGAAGCTGGAAGTTCTTATATTCCTATACTCACACAATTAAAGAGTTTTAATCTTACGTTACACTAAATTTAAACCTTCTTGTGCAATATCCAAGGCGAAGAGGTTACTTCAATTAAAAAGTTTTAATCTTACGTTACACTAAATTTAAACCTTGTGCAATATCCAAGGCGAAGAGGTTGGATTGGATTGGATAACTTTATTCATCCCGTATTCGGGAAATTTCGTTGTCACAGTAGCAAGGGGGTCGTGACCGGATGATTCGCCTTAAGACGTGCTAATGTCCAAAGAGCTCCAGTATTTGTATTTAATCATTAAACGCTGTTTTCGGGTTAGGGTTACCGAATTTGAGAGCATTTTGAGCCGTTTGGCGAATGGACGTATATAGACGTTTTTTTGCCTTATCGCGACATCATCGCAACATTTTACCGAGGAATTCACTTCCCTGGGCTCGGTTCTAATGTCCGAAGAGCTCCAGTATTTGTATTTAATCATTAAATGCTGTTTTAGGATGGATTTGACCCGATTGCTGTCATTTCACGGCTCGGTTCTGCTACATCTGCCCGCCCAAGAGTGCTTATTCCCGGGCTGCCATTGACGGTAGACTAATAAATTGAGAGTGATGAGCGGCAAAGGGAAATGAATCATTGATGTTTACTATAATTTGGACAACGCCGGCGGCGGCGGGCCGGATTAAAAATCCTAACGGGCCGTATATGCCCCACGGGCCGAGGTTGAAAAACTTGTACACACACGATCCGGGGGCGGGGCGAGCGCGTGAATCCTGTTTCGGCGAAACCTCTGTTCAGCCGAACGTTCATTCGGCCGAACGTTCATTCGGCGACCTGTCCATCTGTCAGACGTCCGTCGGCGAAACGTCTTTAGGAGAATCATCCGAGTACCAAGGGGGTGCGGATGCAGAAATAGGAAAGGCATTTTAGACATAAATAGAAAGGTAATTAGTGGGTTAATAAATAAATACATGAATAAATATATAAATAAATAAGCATGTTGCTGAAATATATATACGTGTATAAATATATCTATATACATACATATACATTCTCTTGCTCTCTCTCTCGCTCGCTTCTTCAATCCAACTTTACTGGTATCTTTATCAACACAAAAACCCATAATATACAATTACACCTATTTATATATATATATATTAGCAACACGTTAGAAACAGAAACATAATGTACAATTACACCCGTTCAATAAATGGTCATAACTTGTTTTATCTTTTCTTTTTACAACTTCGAGAAGTCCTTCTCAACTATTCAACAGGGTAAAGAATGCAATATCAATAACATACATTCCTTGCTATGACCGTCATTGACACTACTAATAATGGTAACAGTAATGGCGGCTGAAGGTAGCGTACTGAATGTTACATACATACATGTGCATGACCCGGGACCCACACATTCAAAAGTAAATAAACATTACTAAACATTATCTTCTCTCTCACACGCTAAACAGTGTATATATTGCAAACCACAAACTCAACCGGCCTCTACAACAACAGCATACCTTGAAACACAGGGAGAAATAATCACAATAGTGATTCGTTGTTGCTTCTTCAATCCAACTTTACTGGTATGAAGAAAATCTCCCATGTTGGTCAAGCTATTTGCATAAGGCATCAATAATCGAATACCGATATACACTTTAACATGTCACACTTGCTATGTGGATCAAGGCATGAATAATCGAATACCGATATACATCCAATCCAAACTAGTTGTACATCCCCAACATGCGATCGTCAATAAATTAAACACTTTAGCATGTTACATAAGCATGGTGTGGACGCAGCTCCAGGAAATTATTGTTTGCCTTCTTTGTGTTTGCTCTTAGCAGCTGTTCAACAAAGACAATTGAGCTATCACGGACTCCTCTTTCCTCCCGTGGAGACGCGGGTGTTAGAATACAATAATTGGACTGAAGAACAATGAGCGGCGGCCCAGTGGCACCCGGATGTCCGGCTGCCATTGACGGCGGTAGACCTCCGATTCATGTTGACTGTTGCGTTATATATCCACTTGATGGAGCTCTAATAACATAAATAGCATCTGCACCTCAGTCAACATGAATCGGACGTCTACCACCGTTAATGGCAGCTTATTGATAATGTGTTTAATTTGGGACAATAATAGTATAAAAGAGGCAAGTTTGTCTATATACCAGGGGTGGGCAAACTTTTTGACTTGCGGGCCAGAATGGATACTAAAATTTGACAGCATTTGGACACGCAATGTAATTTATCAAACCTGGGGATTGAAATGTAAGAAAAAAGACTAGTCTAGACTAGTGCGTCATCTATCAGGGAAACGAGGGTATTGCAGGGCAAAGGGAAATGAATGAGGTCATTGATTTATAATCTGAACGTCGGCGGGCCGGATTAAAAAGCCTAACGGGCCGTATATGGCCCGCGGGCCGTAGCTTGAAAAACCTGTACACACATGCCAATACGAGCGAATCCGGGAGCGAGTGAGCGAATCCGGCGACGAATAATATGTACACACACGCCAATAATATGCAACTTATTGATAATTTTGATATTAGATATTAATGCTCTTACATTGTCAATGCAATTAGAAACTCACTCTCTCTCTCGTGATTATAATTTTGAGAGCGAGAGATTACCTGGTTGATCGCTTTCAACAGTAAACTCTCTGTCTCTCTCTCTTTCTCATGATTATAATTTTGAGAGCGAGCGAATCCAGCGAAGAATTGTCTGTTCGCCGAAATGTCCGGCGGCGAATCCGTCGATCAAACGTCCGTTCGCCGAAACGTCCGTTCGCCGAAACGTCCGTTCGCCGAAACGTCCGTTCGCCGAAACGTCCGTTCGCCGAAACGTCCGTTCGCCGAAACGTCCGTTCGCCGAAACGTCCGTTCGCCGAAACGTCCGTTCGCCGAAACGTCCGTTCGCCGAAACGTCCGTTCGCCGAAACGTCCGTTCGCCGAAACGTCCGTTCGCCGAAACGTCCGTTCGCCGAAACGTCCGTTCGACGTAACGTCCGTTCGCCGAAACGTCCGTTCGCCGAAACGTCCGTTCGCCGAAACGTCCGTTCGCCGAAACGTCCGTTCGACGAAACGTCCGTCGACCAAACGTCCGTTTGACCAAAAGTCCGGGGACCAAGTGTCCGTCGACCAAACGTCCGGTCACGGAGTGTGCATGGTTGTCCGTCTCCTTGTGCCCTGCGATCGGCTGGCTACCGCCTCTGGCCCGGAGTCAGCTGGGTTACATTTTGGCTGCCATTGACAGCGCTAGATGTCCAAGCCAAATTAACTGGGAGGGGCAATGAATGACCGTTTAAAATTTTCAACATTCCACCATTCACTCAAAGATGAATATTCACAGCCAGTCCTCCTTGTTTAAATGAAGTGGATGTCTGTCATCAATTGTAGGTCATGAGTTCATCTTGGGTAGTCTTATGGGTGATTTCCTATTAAATTTGGGTGACTTCCTGGAAATT
Organism: Stigmatopora argus; assembly: GCF_051989625.1. NCBI lineage: Eukaryota > Metazoa > Chordata > Actinopteri > Syngnathiformes > Syngnathidae > Stigmatopora > Stigmatopora argus. Next base: position 3,458,510 of record NC_135390.1, on the reverse strand, counting down.
TGGGGGCATTTCAGAGTCCCTCCAAATATTGTGGGGTTGCTTTATCTCAGCGGTGGCCAAGTCCGGTACTCGAGAGCCCTTAACCAGATATTCCATCTCCCTCCACCAACACACCTGAATCCAATAATCGGGATCGGTATGAAGCTTCTGGACAGCTTGCTGATGAGTTGATCATTTGATTCAGGTGTTGTAGAGGAGGAAGATATGGAAAACAGACTGGATAGTGGCTCTCGAGGACCGGACTTGGCCACCCCAGCTTTATCGTATGGGTCTAACATAAATTGTAAAGGAGTGAGCGCTACAGAACTGAATCGGTTATGCAGAATTGACATTAACTTGACAAATGTTAACTGAACATAACCATTATTACTCTACTATTCAAGTCATCACATTTCTGCACTACTCAAGTAGTTTTCAATCATCACAATTAAAACACTATCATGGTTCGTCTATTTGGCTTCCGTTAGGATACAATAAAGTGCTTCCAATTCAATGATTCATCATTTATCAAATATCAGTATTGGTTAACCATTCATGTCATTGTCAACTGACTGACCATTTAATACTAACACAATTATTTCTTCACAAATACTGGTTGAAAACTAACAGATGTTGCTTCCCATTAACAAAATTGCTACAAAATATTTGTTACCAAGCCAATATTGAAATGTGAACAGTACCACGTGGATTGACTGAAGCTCTTCAGTTTAACTTTTCCAGTCCCAGGGGATACAAAGGTCTCCATCCTGCATAAGGGAGTAGAAATGGGAAACACAAATATGGAGGCCCAACATGAGGGGTGAACGCTGGTCCAACAACCGTTTACAGCACAGAATCATCTGGCTACAGGTGACACTGGGCTCCTTGGAAAGATTCTGAAGAGACAGACTGTGGAGACACAACTCAATCACGGCATCCTCTTCTGCCTGCAGTCTGTACACACGGAAAGAAAGAATTCGGAAACAAGAAAGGTAGAAAACTTAACGAGGATTTTGGACTTTAGTGGAGATTGGGTGCACGCGACTCACAGTTTTTGATGCTGAGTGCGTTCTCTGGCAATGGATGCGTGGCTCTGGAGGAAGGCCTGTAGCCTAGCTGGATCACAATTGGTGGATATCACGTATTGCCCCATCTCATGGAGACGGGGACTGGAACGGCCTCTGTCATTAACACAAAAGACTAATCATGAAGACAAACTGAACATTTGTGCTGTAAAGAGATCAAGGCTGGTATAGGAAGGGAGCCCGATACAGAACTAATAAACTTGCTTTGGTATCGGCAAGTAATGACAAATGAAATGTCATTCACAGGGTGAATTTTGACTGAGTCCCACAAGGATGCGGATGGTACAGGATCGGTACCGGAGGACCCAAAACAACAACAACAACAACAACATCAAAAGAAATGGACAGTGAATTTCCCAAATATGGGATGAATAAAGTTATCTAATCTAATCTAAACAACAACACGACAAAAAAAGAGACCGTGAATGTTTCCAATATCACGTTGAGTATCTCAAGGTATCAGATGATGCTGCAAAGCCAGAAACAGGTGCCAAAAAAATGGTGTCAGATCAACACGAAGAAGAAGAAGAAAAAAAATATATATATATATATAAAAAAAAAATCGACCTTCCACTTTACCAATATCATGCATTCTGGAAACAGTATCAGGTGAAAAATAATGGTTTTGGAATAACACTAAAGAAAAGGTAGACAATGTACTTTTCCAAGATCATATTGGGTCTTTCTAGGTGTTGGGTGATACTGCAAAGCCTGGAATCAGTATCAGGTCCCAAAAAATTGTCAGTTCAAGACTAGAAAATTAAAACCATTTTTTTGCAATATATCATGTTGGCCAATACTGCAATATTGGAATTAATTGCGTGCCCAAATAAATGATATTTTATTAATACTAGAAAATATGACGTACTTTTCCAATATCAGGCTGAGCCCCTCAAGGCTTCGGGGATGTAGACATAGCCTCTGCGATATGAGATTATTATGGAAGGTGCAAAGTGAGCTATAGAGCTCGGTAATAGGTTCAGCTGGTCCCAGCCTCTCGGTGTGAATGACCTCCACCCCACCCAAGAGGAGACTGATCCTTTCCTTGAGCCACTGGGTCTGCTGGTGTAGGACACGAATGCTGGAAAGCTGCTCAAACAGCTGGGGGGGAACACAAACAAAGCAGGTGAGGAAAGGGATTTCAGCATGGCTTTGAATAAAATGGGAGCACATTGATTACTTTGGTCCACTGATGATGAACATCTGTAGTTCCCAACATAACATCCCCGGAGGCATTCATCCCTGATTGGTCAGCAAACACGACAGTGTGACCTAGTGTATACATGGAGACCAGCTAATGTGCATTTATTGAAAGCAAGTGGAAAATCGTTTTCGATATGGAGAAAGTTGATTTATGGTTTACCCAAATAATTGATAATTTGATACACAAACTCAGGAAACGGGTTTTTACCTTGAAGGTTGAGCATGGCTTCTGGATTCTGCATAGACAATCGATTGAGACTCTGAAGCTGAGCGCATCTGTGCGCCACTCCCCAACTGCGCTGCCACCTGCATATTAAAACTCGTGTTACATGGGGAGGCACACTTAAAGGAGCAACATATAAGGTTTTCACTTCCATTGTTCATGCACTGGCACTAATATTTTAATAGACGGGCGCCCCGGCGGCCTAGTGGCTAGGGCATCGTCCTCACAGTTCTAGGGTTTTAGGGTCAAATCCAGGTCAGTCCACCTGTGTGAAATTTGCATGTTCTCCCCGGGCCAGCGTGGGTTTCCTCCGGTTTCCTCCCACATTCCAAAATCATCCATGGTAGGCTAGTTGGACACTAAATTGCACCTAGGTATGAGTGTGAGCGTGAATGGTTGTCTACCGCATTCTTCTGCGAATGTGAAATTTCACTTCTGTGCTTAGGGCTACCCATTTCAGCGCCGAAGAAGAAGCGGTGCCAGTCTTTCGCCTTCGAGTTTAAGCGGGAATTTTGACATAATGAACTTTTTTTTAATACTTAATATAAAAAACGCGATGTGCTAAAGCCACGAAGTGGTGATGGATCACAGTACAGGAAATTTTGTGGGATTTCGTAACATGGATCTTGTTTTCATATTTTGGAACGGTCATTTGCATATCAAAGTGTATCATTTTGTTCCTATCCTAGCTGTCTGTCACCCAATCACAGGGCACAAGGAGACCGACAACTATTCACTCTCACACTCAATACCTATTTAGAGTGTTCAACCAGCCCTCCCTGCGTGTATTGGGTGGGATGTGGGTGGGAATTGGAGTACCCAGAGAACACCCACACAAGCCCGGGCAGACTCCACACAGTGAAGACCGACCTGAAAACTGTGACAGTAACCACTCGGCCACTGGGCCACCATGATTTGTTTTATCTCAATGAATATTTCACTTACTAATATATCATTAACCGTTTTAATTTGGGCCATGATAATAGATGATGTGACATTTTCATATTGATTTAGTCATCTGAATCTGTAAACGTGATGACAAATGTACCTGATGTCAGCCAGGTCAAATTTGAGGCACAATTTCTCCTTCAATCGTTTGAGCTCTTTTCTTCGGGGAAGACTATCATTGTGCTTCTTTGTCGCCTCTGCCTCATTCTTCTGAAGCCACATGCTGGCAAAGAAATGATGACCTGAAGTTTGTGTTAAATTACTGACAGTCAGCAGTCAGCAAAAAGAGTTACCACCTCACTCTGTGTATGTTGACCATGGAGGGGAAAAAAGGTTGCAAAAGCATGTGAGCACTCACAAAGGCTTACTTGATTATTTTAATATTTCTTGGATCATTTGAAGCATTGATTTTGGGCAAACTATGCACCAATTAAGTAGAATTTGAGAAGGATCAGTTAAAAAGAATTAGTGTGCAAATGATGTTCCATCTAAGCCTGTTATGTAAAGCAGCAGCAGCAGTTGGGTATTACTAACTTGAGCGTAGGCTCGACTCTGGTGGCCTGCTGCAGCTCCTCTTCCTCAGGGTCTCTGAAGCCAGTGAAGGTGTAATAGCTCTTATCCCACTTAATAGGTCTGTAGAAAGGAATGGAGGCTTCAGCTGAGCTTTGGGAAGCTTTAGCAAGGGCTTGGAGTCCCTTCATGTGCTCCACGGGCAGACTGCAGGACTTCAACACATTTTTCACTGTGCTCAGGACATCTTTTGTATGCAAGGCAAAGCTCACTGAACGGAACCCTTAAATTAAGTAAGAATGTTTACAGCTTGTAAAGTCATGCCACATACATAGATTTGTATTATTACGGAATGACACCTGTAGCTGAGGTAAGTAGAGCTTGCTGTGGGTCACTGCTGTCTTTCGTCTCCCTCACATAAAAAGTGAGTTTAATTGGCTGAACTGAACGTGAGCCAGGCTTTTGGAGATTTTCCAAATAGCCATTCAATCTCTTCAAGGAATTTTCATTCACTTGCTGCAAAACATCAAACCCATAAAACACAAATAAAAAAATACTAAAAATATATGTATATGTAAAATCAGGAAATCACATTCTATTATTTTTGAAGAATTTCTATGAAAATTCAGACATTTTCCATTTCGCTTATTTCCCACAAGGTGTTGGAACCTATCCCTGCCAAATATGGACAGCAGGCTCCAAATTGGTTGTCAGTCAATCGCAGGGCTAGAGAAGACGGACAACCATTCACACGCACACTCATATCTAGGAGCAATTTAAGTGTTCAAACATACTAACGTGCATGTTTTTGTGATGTAAGAGGAGACCGGAGTAACCGGAGAAAGTCCCCACAAGCACTGGAAGGAAAGAAAATATATACAGTGGTGCATATAAGTATTTAGTCAACCACCAATTGTGCAAGTTCTCCTACTTGTAAAGATTAGAGAGGCCTGTAATTGTCAACATGGGTAAACCTCAACCATGAGAGACAGCATGTGGAGAAAAAAAAACAGAAAATCACATTGTTTGATTTTTAAAGAATTTATTTCAAAATTAGACTGGAAAATAAGTATTTGGTCGCCTACAAACAAGCAAGATTTCTGGCTGTCAAAGAGGTCTGACTTCTTCTAACGAGGTCTCCACTCGTTACCCGTATTAATAGCATCTGTTTTAACTCATTATCGGTATAGAAGACACCTGTCCACAACCTCAGTCTCTCACACTCCAAACTCCACTATGGCCAAGACCAAAGAGTTGTCGAAGGACACCAGAGACAAAATTGTAGACCTGCACCAGGCTGGGAAGACTGAATCTGCAATAGGTAAAACGCTTGGTGTAAAGAAATCAACTGTGGGAGCAATTATTAGAAAATGGAAGACAAACAAGACCACTGATGATCTCCCTTGATCTGGGGCTCCATGCAAGATCTCACCGCGTGGCATCAAAATGATAACAACAACGGTGAGCAAAAATCCCAGAACCACAGGGGGGGACCTAGTGAATGACCAACAGAGAGCTGGGACCACAGTAACAAAGGCTACTATCAGTAACACAATGCGCTGCCAGGGACTCAAATCCTGCACAAACAATTGTTTGCTCTGTTGCTCTTTGGGCCTGCAGCTGCTTTGAAATGGCTCCAAGTGACTTTCCTGACTTGTTCAAGTCAAGGATTCGCTTTTTCAGATCCATGCTGAGCTCCTTTGACTTTCCCATTGTAGCGTTTGTGGGTGTTTGGATCCAATGAGCTCTATTTAAATGACCTCAGAGAAGTCACCAGCTGTGGTCACTCATAATCACTCACAAGTTAAGAGGCCATGCTATGAAGCTCATTTCACTGACACAACTTTTTAAGTCACCAAAATTGCTAATTCGTGTTGCTGTATGTATATTTTTGACCCAGCAGATTTGATCACTTTTTCTGTTAACCCATAATAAAGTCAGAAAAGAACCAAACTTCATGAATGCTTTTTGTGACAAAGAAGTATCTGTTCCAATCACTCTATCAGAGAAAAATCTGAGTTGTAGAAATAAATGGAAACTCAAGAGAGCCATGACATTATGTTCTTCACAAGTGTATGTAAACTTTTGTTGTATCTTAACTGAGGACTTACCCGCTCCCTGGGATATTGACCAAAGAAGTCAGGATGAACGGCAAAGTAAAAAGGTCTGAGAGCATTGATCACCTCTGCTCCAGACAGAGCTCTTTGCAGGAAGAAACGTGTCGCTACATGTTTTCTTTCCAGCCTAGAAAAAAAAGATTTTCCAACGATTGGCATAGAAATGCTTAACAAACAACATATAGCATTCATTGATTCATTTTCTGAACCACTTATCCTCACAAGGGTCGCAGGGCGTGCTGGAGCCTGTCCCAATTGACTGCAGGCACGAGGCAGGGGACACCCTTAAGTGGTGGCCAACCAATCGCAGGGCATGAGTAGACAGACAATTAATGCTCACACTCATACTTAGGGGCAATTTAGTGTTCAAGCAGCCAGCCATGCATGCTTTTGGAATGTGGGGGGAAACTAGAGTACCCTGAGATAGCCCACGCAAGCCCAGGGAGAACATGAAAACTCCACACAGGAGGACCGACCTGGATCGAACCCAAGACTCCAGAACTGTGAGGCCGATGCGCTATCACAGATAACAGAGCTTGATTAAAAGTATGAATTTCAGCCTTAGCTCTTTCCACATTTTCATAATTTCTGTCCTTTGTACTGCAATATGTAGGGGAAAGCATGGTTGTTTGTCACACCTTTCACCCTTTCAAGAATATATAATCAGTCAAGACATTTTACAGAAAGATCATTTATTTTTTACAAGAATAATATCTTGGCTTGGATAATCTTCGATATGCCTGACACTTTGTGACAACTATCGCCAAGGTTATCAAACACTAAACTTTTTGTTAGGGTTATTATTCTTACAATATTATTATTTGATTGCAATGAAGAATGCTTTGCTTCACTTAGCTTATTAACATTAGAAAAGAAGAGTATATCTGCTTGCAACCGTGTAAATGCTTGCTCCTGAATTAGCTAAACAACAGGAAGGTCACTCCTCTTGGACAGCTGGAATATGGAGAAGATCCGGTGGACCTTCATCTGTTTTGAAAACTAAACCTTCTATTTGTAACTCGGGTCCTTGACTATCGACTTCTCACACTGTTTTCACACCCCTCTCTTGAGAAGATCCGGTGGACCTTCATTTGTTTTGAGCTAAAACTTCTATTGACTTCTCACTCCTATTTTCACACCCCTCCCTTGAAGCTAATAAACAGCAAAGAGATGCGTCTAATGGCAGAATGAACTTTGGACTAAGATGGGTCGGTTTGATTCTCTCTTGCAAGAAAACCACAGATGAGTCTGCTGTCTCTTTTATTTGTGCGTGCATTTGGGAATGCCTATTGGTGAACCTATCACTTTTTAAAATATTTATCTTAAAGAGACACTATGCTCAATGTTCAATATTTGGGTGGTGATCTGCCTCCTACTGGCTGACTGAAGGTAAGTGAAAGACAGTGAGAGATAAGTGATCCGCTCGGGGGGTGATGCGATGTATCCATAACGCAGTGGCGGGCGGTGCATTTTCTGGTAGCGCCTTCAACGTATCAATCCAACCCTCAAAAACTATTTTATGGCTATAAAACCTCTACTGCAGCTACAGCTGCGACACATAAAAAATAATCAATAAATTAATGCACAAAAATGGGGTAAAATCCACTTCCTAGCAGCATTTCATGATTGAATACAAATACTGGAGCTTTTCAGACATTAAAACCAAGCCAGGGGGTGATTTTCCCGGGAAAAGACAGCGATGAACGTCAATGGCGTACGGGCAAACATTGCCCGAAAATGGGGTAAAATCCAGCCGAAAACAGCATTTATTGATTAAATACAAATACTGGAGCTTTTTAGACATCTGAACCGGGCCTGGAGTATCATTTCCCCGGTAAAAAGACAGCGATGAACGTCGATACGTCCATACGTGAAATGACAAAAAATGCACTAAAATTAGGTAAAATCCACTTCCTAGCATCATTAATTGATTGAATACAAATACTGGAGCTTTTGAGACATTACAACCAGGCCAGGGGGGTGATTTTTCCCGGGAAAAGACAGCGATGGACGTCAATGGTGAAACGCCAAAAATTAAACTGGGGTAAAATCCACTTCCTAGCAGCATTTTGTGATTAAATACAAACACTGGAGCTTAAATACAAACACTGGAGCTTTTCAGATATCAGAACTTGGCCCGCAATTGAAATATTATTTAGGAATATCCTTTTTACACAATATCCATCCTCCTTTCTTTCTTCCTTCTTTCCTATCGCCATCGAAGCTAATGATGGAAGTCGAGCCTGTCCCGTCATATTTCCGGCATAGTCCGTTTTGAAAATAGCTTTAAATCAACACAACAATATACTATTTGCTTGTGGAGCTAAGTTAGCGCGCTGAAAGTGCCGCACACACCATTTTCCCGGCTGTAACAGGCTTGCTAGCTTCGGAGTTGACCGCCCTTTCTTAATGATGTCCATTTTTTTCTGGAAAAGTCCGTCTGGAAAATAGCTTTGTGAGCAAACTGAATCCATTTGTTTTTGCTTCTGTCGGCCATTGTGGGTGGAGTTTGCGATCTCGGCTGCCTCGGGTACTGCTTTGGCCCGCCTACTAGCCAATCATAGTTTGTGAAAGCAATGACATGTCCCAGCCAGCAAAATGCTAACGCCTATGAAAAATCATTGTGGGGTTGCCAACTCGAAATCTGATTGGTTAAAAGCAACAGTCTAGTTTAATGCAGCAGAGCCCGCAAGAACTGATTGTGAAAGCTTTGAGGCAGATCTGATTTGGCAACAAATAATGGCTGAAATGTGATTGGTTAAATGCTTCAATATGAAAACACACATCTGGAAGCAGTGCAACCAGGGGGAAAAGCAATGAAAGGAAGCTAACAGACCATTTGGAATAATAAGTATTGATGGACAAAATATAATATGATTCAGATATTACTTAGGCCAGCAGAGAAGGCCTTGAAGGCCCTGACAGCCCGCCACTGCCATAACGGCAGAATGCCAAATTACGAGTCCGAAACTATCACTTATTTAGGTCTTTTGCCGAGAAAACGCACCTTATGGAGAAGCACTACCAATTTCGTCCTACGCAGTTTCTGGGTGTGATGACAATTAGGCTTTTGTTGTTGATGATGACAACAGGGCCTATGTCCGACTATTATTATTATTATTTAAACTGTTGAATGCATGCAAGATGGATTGAAATGGGATTGTGCCTTGGCTGAAGTTTTTTGTGTGTAGTTTAAAAAAATCAGTTTGTTATTGTGTTTGCAAGTGAAGTCATTCTCCAAGCCATAGGTTTTGCCTTATTGTGCACCCTCACCGTTGTTCTTCACTCACGGCGAAAAGCTGCCTCCATTTGGTCACTTCCTGGTTCTTAACTGAGCTGCTCCAAGCATACAGAATATCAATGTGCCTTTCTTTTGTCTTTTTGACTTTTTTCGCATGAGCACTTCCTAAGTTAGTCACATTTTCCCATCACACGCTCTACCCACCATCCACTTTCACCAGCTTACACCAAGAGGAACTTCGCTCAGCCAGGTTGCAAGGTTCTCAATAGCCATTATTTGATTTTATTTACTTTTTATTTTATATTTTGTGTGTCACGATTCAGCCATGTCTGTTCAGCGGAAATCTCGAAAGTGCAGGAGTAGACTGTTGCCTCAATACCATGGGCTATCTCAGCAGACCACGATATGTCAGGCTTCAGGGCTGTGTCAGACATGGTAGGTTGTCTTAGTTCTAAAGAGAATACATTTCAGTGTTTAAATACGGTATTTCTTTTCAGAACAGGCAGAGAAGTTTTGAGCCCAGTTCATCTTAACATAAGCCAGTGATGTTTTTGTTATAGTGTCCTCGCTGATGGAGCAAATGACCCTCGATAGCACTGCTTTTTGCAGGGTGGGAGTCTGAATTTGCAGGTGAAGGAGCTGCTTAAAGCCTCCACAGCCGCATGGAGTGGATGTTAGGGCTTCACCATGATGGCTATAAGCTTTGCCAACATCCTCATCTAACTCATCTCCTCTATGTTCTCCAGGGAGCAGCCTGGCACAGAGCTGTCCCCACTGTCCCGTCTGTTTAGCCTTTTTCTGTCCCTTTCCATGCTCGCTGTTCCTGGGAGACCACTGCATAAAATACTGCATCTAGTCTGGAGCACCACATTGTCATGAAATGTCTGCAGCAGAGTCTTGCAAACTCCAAAAGAGCTTAGTCTTTTCAGCAGATGGAAATGACTTTGGGCCTTTTTGTACAAGTTATCTGTCCAGTTTATTTTTGAGCTAATTACCCAGGTACTTGTAGGGCTTCACCATTTCAATATCAATTCTTTGAAAGTG